>NW_028230444.1:3257403-3576918 GCF_043228905.1 Azolla caroliniana
TTGGCTATGTTACTGGGATGTGCCTTGAGAAACAAAAAAGAATCATCTGCCAATGCTTGAGCTATTGTCATGGCAAGACTCGAACCCATGACTTTATGCTACATGGGTCGAGCTCTTACCATTAGATTAGGAATTGTATTTTGTAGGATATTATTTTCATTTATACTTTATCATAGAAAATTGATGTATATTCCAGATCTCTCTGGAACATTCTAGAAGCTTCAAGATTATTCCTAAAAACACTATAAAAGGAGGCACAAGGCATTGTTTTGAACCAAATTGGTTCAACGCCAGTCTTAAGCCTTTTAGCCGCTTGTACTTATCTTTTCACATAATATATAGCTGCTGTCATCATCTCTCTCATTCTCGCTATCTCTCTCTCTCTCCTCTTCTCACTTCCTCTCTCGGGAATCTTACGCAGTCCCGTCCTCTTAGTACTAATAGTACTGCTGTTCTTAGTACTAATTCCATCTCTGTTTTAGTACTATTCCTGACAGTTTGAACCAATTTTCCCCTCTAGCCTACTTGTCACTCTCCCTCATCCTCCTACCCTTTTCCCTATACCATGGCTACTGTTAGCGCCCAAGAATACCAATCCGTTTTCTCTGAGCTACAGTGCCTAAAAGAAAAGTTTGTTGCCCTGGAACAAGAAAACCAACGGCTGATAGGGGATCTGCAACAAATCGCTCTAGAAAAACAACAAACGCAACAACAACATGGGGAGTTAGCGTTACGGGTACAACAACTCGAAGCAGCGTTGCAACAACAAGGATCCAGTCCCCAAGGATTTCATAAAGAGCCCAAGATTGGACTTCCTGTGAAATTTGATGGAACGCGTTCGCAATTCCGGGGATTCCTTAATCAGGTACGCTTAGTCATCCAGATGCATCCTTCCCGATATCCCACTGATGCATCTCGAGTCGGCCTAATAGGCACGCTACTTAGCGGCTCAGCCTTGGCATGGTTTGCTCCGCTTCTAGAAAAACAATCACCCTTACTTAATAACTTTGAAGATTTTATTGGTGAGTTTAAAGCCTGCTTTGGAGACACCGACAGCATCAGGACGGCGATCAACAAGATTCGGCGATTGCGTCAAGGCGATCGTCCAGCCTCTGCCTACGCGGCGGATTTCCGCCTACTTGCTGCAGATATACCTTGGGATGATCAAGCACTAATGGAGCAGTTTCGCTATGGCTTGCGAAACGATGTCAAAGATCTACTTCTAACTTTCCCCGAAGAACCAAAGTCTCTTACGGAGGCAATCAGTCGAGCAGTTCGATGTGACAACCGCCTTTTTGAACGGCGTTCAGAACGTCAATTACAGATACCACGCTCGAGGCCAGAGCCCACTTACGCCGCAGTCGCGGCTAAACCGTTTGCACGAGACACACCTCAAGCAAATACTTCGACACCGATGGAGATCGATACCATGCGTCGACGCGGCCCGTTATCGGAAGAAGAAAAGCAACGACGACGTGCCAATCGATTATGTCTTTATTGCGGTGGACCAGGACATATCGCCATCAATTGTCCCCATAGGCCAAGAAGACAGGTAAATCAAATCGTCGCCTGTACTAAACCCGAGTCAATTCTTCCCTTTGGAGTGTCTGATAGTATTAATAATACTAATAGAGTGTCAGATAGTATTCATAGTACTAATAGCCCAAGTATCTCAAATAAATTTGAAATCCTTAGTCAATTAGATGAAGAGTTAAACGATTGAGTCCAGCCAAAATAGGAGCCATTTGGTTGGACAGCAGCCCTAGATCTGTACAGCCCATTAGTGGTTCCATTCCTTCCAAGCAAGTTAGCAATGTGTTCCTAGCCCAAGTCATTGTTAGTACTAAAAGTACTCCCCCAGTACCCGTCCTAGCACTTTTAGATTCCGGAGCTAATTCCTGTTTCATGGATCGAAATTTTGCCCAAGCTTCTCAGATATCCTTAAGAAAACTTCCTTGTCCCGCATCTGTAGTGGTCATTGATGGTCGTCCCATTGCTTCCGGGAATATTGTAGAAGAATCAGAACCCATTCAAGTTGTCCTAGGTAGTTTTGTGTGTATAATATCATTTAATATAATTAGTAGTCCAGAGCATCCCATTGTCCTAGGATTACCTTGGCTTGAATTACATAATCCAGCCATAGATTGGAGAACAAGAGAAGTCCGATATCGACCACCCCAAGAATCAACTCACCGAGTTTCGACCATTTCACTCCATCAACTACGCGAAGAAGGACCCAAGGAGGCAATGTTCCTATTTGCCATATCAGTACATCCTTCTAGCACTATTAAGAAGGACTCCTCAATACAACTTCCGGCAAAATATCATCCTTATGCCGATGTATTTGACAAGGTAAAAGCCGGTACCCTTCCTCATCACCGTCCCTATGACTGTCCCATCGATTTACAACCAGGAACTGAGCCACCATGGGGACCAATTTACAACTTGTCACCCACCGAGTTAGAAGTCCTTCGAGCCTACATAGAGGAGAACTTGGCAAGCGGGTTCATCCGTCATTCGAAATCTCCGGCCGGTGCACCCATCTTCTTTGTCAAGAAGAAAGATGGCTCACTTCGTCTTGTCGTTGATTACCGCGGATTGAATAAAGTCACCATCCGGAATAGGTATGCACTTCCTCTTATATCAAGTCTTTTAGAGCGAGTTAATGGTGCCAAGTTTTTTACTAAAATCGACCTACGAGGAGCGTATAATCTGGTGCGGATCCGACCGGGAGATGAGTGGAAGACCGCTTTTCGCACGCGGTATGGGCATTTCGAGTATACTGTTATGCCGTTTGGCCTAACCAATGCACCCGCAGTCTTCCAACACATGGCAAATGATATATTCAGAGACCTCTTGGATATCTGTTTGATCATTTATCTGGATGATCTGTTGATTTATTCGAAGACCCAGGAAGAGCACGATTCTCATGTACTATTAGTACTAAAGCGACTCCGCGAGAATGGTCTTTATGCCAAGCTAGAGAAATGTAGCTTTGACTGCAAGCAAGTGGAATTTCTAGGCTACGTCATCTCCTCAAAGGGCATCGCCATGGATCCAGCTAAAATCCAAACTATACTAGAGTGGCAAATTCCACGGTCGGTACGAGATGTACAATGTTTTCTAGGCTTTGCTAACTTCTACCGTAAGTTTATACAGGATTACTCGAAGATTATTTTACCTCTCACACAACTTACGAAGAAGGGCCAAGCATTTCTTTGGTCCATCGAAGCAGATATGGCTTTTCGGCATCTTAAGAAAGCCTTTACATCAGCACCGATTCTAGCTCATGTGGATACAAGCAAACCATTCATCATGGAGGCCGACGCATCAGATTTCGCCCTCGGTAGCATCCTTTCTCAACAAGGCGATAAAGAAGAGTTGCATCCGGTGGCTTTCCATTCGCGCAAATTCAATGTCGCAGAAATCAACTACGAAATCCATGACAAGGAGTTATTAGCCATCGTGGATTCATTTGTACAATGGCGGCATTTCTTGGAGGGCTCTCCACATCAGGTCATTGTCTTTAGCGATCATAAAAATCTTGCTTATTTTCAGAATGCTCGCGTACTAAATCGACGGCAAGCTCGGTGGGCGCAATTCCTCACGCGTTTCAACTTCGAAATCACATATCGACCGGGGAAGCAGCAAGGAAAAGCAGATGCACTATCACGGCGTTCATATCTTGCACCTCGTCCTGGTGACGCAACATTTGATAATCAAAAGCAAGTAATCTTGGGACCAACACGATTGCACACGACGCGGATTTTTCACACCCCGATGGATTCACGGATTACCGATGACATACGTGCAACCTTGAAGACGGATAGTTTTGCTCAAGACATCCTGGCGCACATTGATACTTCTCGGGCATCCTGTTCTCAGTCTCAACAACCAGGTATTGACTACCGACAATTCGAATATCATGATGGTTTGTTATTCTTTAAAAAGCGCGTATATGTCCCCGATTGCTCCTGTCGCCTTCAAATCGTCCAACATTGTCACGACACCCATACGGCGGGACATTTCGGTAGTACCAAGACGTTGGAGTTAGTGCAGCGATCTTTTTGGTGGCCCCACATGCGCCGTTTTGTCGACGACTACGTTCGGACCTGTGATGCTTGCTGCCGAGCAAAGATGCCACGACACCATCCATATGGCTTGTTGGAACCTTTACCAATTCCAAGTAAGCCATGGCAGTCTATTTGTCTTGATTTTATTACAGATCTGCCGGTCTCGAAGGGGTTCGATGCTATCCTAACCGTCGTCGATCGATATACGAAGATGGCACATTTTGTGCCATGTACTAAAGCCATCACTAGCGAGGAAACCGCCGCTCTTGTTATGCGTGAGGTATTTCGGCATCATGGCCTACCAGACAGTATTATCAGTGACCGAGGCCCGCAATTTGTCTCCAAATTTTGGCAGCATCTCTTCAGGATGCTCAAGGTCTCCTGCAACCTCTCCTCCGGCTACCATCCTCAAACTGACGGACAGGCGGAACGAACAAACCAAACGTTGGAGCAATATCTCCGGTGTTTCCTGAGTTATCAACAGGACGATTGGGCCGAGATTCTCCACTTTGCGGAGTTTGCGTATAATAATGCTATTCATTCCTCGACTCGGGTCTCCCCATTTCTCGCTTATACCGGTTTCCATCCTCGCTGGTCGGTGATCGACACTCCGGAGCTACCTACCAACCCTCGTGCCGAGGACCATTTGGAGAGGCTACGCAAGATCCAGATGGATCTCTCTACTCACCTTCGTCATGCTCAAAACACACAGAAGACTTATGCGGATCGTCATCGGATTCCCTCCTCTTTTGCCATCGGAGATCGAGTATGGCTCTTACGTCGTCACATCAAGACTACTCGACCGTGCGACAAGTTGGATTATCGACGACTCGGTCCTTTCCGTATTACGGGGAAGATTAATGATGTCACCTTCCGCCTGGATCTCCCTCCGCAGCTTCAGATACATCCGGTTTTCCATTGTTCTCTTCTTGAACCTTATAAAGCAAACACCATTCCCGATCGTGTGACACCACCGCCGCCCCCGCTGGAGTTGGACGCCGGCCCGGAGTATGAAGTTGCTGCCATCCTCGATTCCAAACTTGTTCGCAACAAACTTTATTACTTGGTCGATTGGCTCGGTTATAGTCCGAGCGAACGTACTTGGGAACCCGTCGAGAATGTTGCCAATGCACAAGATCTTCTTGCTGATTTCCACCGAAAGTATCCGGACAAACCCGGTCCGCAGTTAGCGCCGACTCGTTCCACTCGTCGTCTTTAAGGGGGAGATAGTGTCATGGCAAGACTCGAACCCATGACTTTATGCTACATGGGTCGAGCTCTTACCATTAGATTAGGAATTGTATTTTGTAGGATATTATTTTCATTTATACTTTATCATAGAAAATTGATGTATATTCCAGATCTCTCTGGAACATTCTAGAAGCTTCAAGATTATTCCTAAAAACACTATAAAAGGAGGCACAAGGCATTGTTTTGAACCAAATTGGTTCAACGCCAGTCTTAAGCCTTTTAGCCGCTTGTACTTATCTTTTCACATAATATATAGCTGCTGTCATCATCTCTCTCATTCTCGCTATCTCTCTCTCTCTCCTCTTCTCACTTCCTCTCTCGGGAATCTTACGCAGTCCCGTCCTCTTAGTACTAATAGTACTGCTGTTCTTAGTACTAATTCCATCTCTGTTTTAGTACTATTCCTGACAGCTATCAGCTGATTCCCTGAGGGTAAAACAAGTCCCACTATATCTCAACATATCACTAACTCATGCATTTTAACCAAAATTGGGTGGGTAACAAGGGCAAATAATAATGGACTCAATGGACATCCTTGTCTCACTAACCTTGTTAATGATATTGCCTTAGTTACACCACCATTTAACATGACATGTGACATTGTACCCAATCCCAACATAAATGAGAGTCGAGACATCCTTGTACCAAAACCCATCTCTGGCATAAGTTGGGCACGAAATGACCAATTTACATGATCATAAGCCTTCTCAATATCCAATTGTATCATAACAATTTCTTGTTTTGATTCCTTCACATAATCCACAGTCATTTGATCATTTAAAATGTTATGAAGGATGTCCCTTCCTGTAATAAATTACAAAAATCCATATTGCATAGGATGTACAATAGAGGGTAATACCTTCTGAAATCTATTGGCAATTACTTTGGTATAAATCTTGTATAAACCACCCATTAATGATATTGGCCTCCATTGACCAAATGAAGTAGGAGAAGCAACTTTAGGTATAAGTTTGATGAGCCCAATCTTCCAGGAATTAGGCATGTTACTAGAACTCCACACTTCTTGAAAGATTGTCGTAAGGGGCCCTTTAAGATCTTGAACAAATGATTTAAAAAACTCATTTGTAATTCCATCCCAACCTGGACTTTTATCATTTGCAAGATGCGATAAGACATACTCCACCTCTTCTTCTCTTATGTCCTCGTCTATACTCATCACAACCTGTTGCCTAACATCACAACCTCCATCTCTCTCTCTCTCTCTCTCTCTCTCTCTCTCTCTCTCTCTCTCTCTCTCTCTCTCTCTCTCTCTCTCTCTCTCTCTCTCTCTCTTGGTGAAAACACACAATTATATTAAATTATAAATGTGTGTAAAAAACACTACTTACAATTGGTGTGACCATGAAGTATGGTCACCCACTAACTACATTACATAGGTAATGGAACATGTTGAATTGCCAATAGGCAAGATGAACATTCCACCGAGGAGGATTTCCACTTTCTCCAATAAAGAAAATTGCCACATTAGTACTCCCTTCAACTTTCGTAGATATGCTTTCACTCCATGTCTACCATTGAATACAAAAGCGTTGCGCATATTCCAATTATGACGCAATCCCCAATATCTCAAAAATAGAAAACCAATCTCCATCTCTGACTTTGGGTCCACCTGTGTAAATTGTGCAAACACCCATTGTCTAGGTGTCAAAACTTGCCAAATTTGAGAAACGTAACTCCAAATCAGAGAAGCAATCGGGCATTGTATAAATCGATGAGTACTATCTTCCATTTGAACTGTGCAAAAAAAGCAATTACCCGTTGCTAGTCCACGACGGTTTAGAGCTAATCCCAAAGGCAATCCTCCAATCAAAACTCTCCAAATGAAGACCTTTGCTACAAGTGGCAATTTAGAATGCCAACTACGTTGTAAGATTTGCCACCACCCATGATCAGATTTGTGTAATCTCCATTCTTCTTCAGCCTTAGATGATAACCATCCAAGAAACTCAACAGAGCAATGAAACAAAATATTAGTAGTCACTTGTAACAACAATGTTTGACCCTTCAAACACCAATCAATCCACGGTTGTTCTCCTGTTTGTAGAGGTAAGGGACCTTGCATCAATGGAATATTTCGTAGTTGTTGCCAAATAAACCCATAATTAGGTGGAATGCGTAATAATTGGCGTGCTTCAACAAACTCCAAAATTCTTTGACATGGAGCCTCAACTATATCTCCCACCTCTTTGACCCCTAAACGAAACAAACAATTAAATTGAGAGCGTGACTCTCTCTCTCTCTCTCTCTCTCTCTCTCTCTCTCTCTCTCTAAATTATGGAAAACTTTTGATACATATGCTAAATTGCACAAACTTGATTATCCTAAATGGTATAAAGGCATTCCCATTGACAAATGTGCTCACATGTTTACCATCCTCGGGTGGAGGAAGTGTGGTTGATTATGCATTAATGTTGGCATGTGATCTATCATTGGTGAATGTGTTTAAAGTTGGTTCTCTATCTCCGGACTCAGACCACAAGCCATTGTACTTAGAGCTTGCAATTCCACATTCCACTAGATGTCGTGAAGGGAAAGACGAAAAGAGATGTATCATCCGACCTTGCTACAAAAATGCTAAGATGTATGCAAATGAAGTGGAGAACCATTTGTTAAATTTTTCTGTAAGCAACGATGTTAAAGAAAATTCGCAACATTTGAAGGATATAATCCTTAAGGTTGGATATCAATGCTTTAAGAGACATGTGGGTGGGCATAAGGTGTGTAGTTTTCCATGTAATTCTTGGTTCAACAATGAATGTAAGATGTATCTCAAATGGTTTAAGTCCATAGAAAGGGGGAATGAAAATATTGTTGCATGGCACATATACAAGAAAGTAGTGAGGAGAAAGAAAAGAAGATATTTCCAAATGCAAGAGATGAAAAAGAAAAACTTGTTTAAGCTCAAACCAAAATTAGCATGGGGACAACTCAAGGGTAAGAAAGAAGATGTGAAAGGTGACTTTACAAATGTAGAGATGCTAGACTATGTACAATGGTTATATATGAATGAAGGTGTGGTTCCTATGGTTGAGAAAATTGAAACTCCATGCACTAGATGTATCAATATTGATGATGTCAATAAGGGACTAAAGAAGATGGCAAGTGGGAAAGCAGCAAATTCAACCTACGTCTCAAGTGAGCTTTTAAAATGGACAATGCCACACACTCGTCATTGGATAATGACAATTTTAGAGCAAGTTATAAAACAAGGATTTCCAAATGATTGGCTTATGAATTGGATTAAACCAATATTTAAAGGCGGAGATAAGAATCAAGTAGCAAATTATCGTACAATAATGGTCAACTCAACTATTGCTAATTATATAGTGCTATTATGGAGCAAAAGATAAGCACATGGGCTATTTATATAGTGCTATTATGGAGCAAAACACTCCATCGTGGATCATTTGGTCACATTAAGAGTAATCATGGAAGAGAGTCGACTTCAACAAAACAAAACACTTCGAGGTACGGTATCAAAAGCTTTCTTGAAATCAACAAAACACTTTATTGGTGTTTTGTTGATTTCAAGAAAGCTTTTGATACCGTACCTCGAAGTGAGCTTTGGAATAGAATGGTAAACATTGACATGCCATTAGAGTACCGAGTTGCGGTTGCACGCCTATATGAACAAGTTAAATGCCAACTAAAAATGGATAGTGGATTCTCAAAGAGCTTTTTAAGTAATATGGGGGTCAAGCAAGGATGTCCACTATCGCCCACACTCTTTGGCTTATGTATTGATAAATTAGAAGAAGTGGTGAATAAGGTTGCAAGAGAAGAAGGATGGAATGGCCCCAATTTGATGCAACATGTTATCTTATTGCTTCTATATGAAGATGATGTGGTACTCTTCTCATATGATGTTGATAGTATGCAACATTTACTTGGGGTATTAGAAGAATTTTGCCGTAGTAGTGGACTAGCAGTGAATGTGGAGAAAACAAAAATGATGGTAGTGCAAACCATCCAACCTCATCATTACCCTATGCTCGCATATAAAGGTGAACATATACAATTTGTTAAAAGTTTTAAATATCTTGGTATTGATGTACCCGCCACAAATAAATGGAGTGCATGCTTTGATTCTAGACTCCAAGCCGGTTGGAAATCATATTACCTTTTGGAGAACCAATGCAACCAAAGTGATACTTGTGGATGGGAAGTAAAATTAATGTTGTTCAATGCCATGGTAACTCAAGTATTGCTTTATGGAGTAGAAGTATGGGGTGGCACCATCTCTCTTAATGCATGGAACGAGATTGAGAAAATTCAAAAGATGTTTTTAAGGAGGCAATTAGGAGTTAAATGCATTACCTCTTACCAGGTTATGCTCTTGAAAATGAGTGTTCGACCCATAGAACTATTGGCACTCCAAAGAGTATATAAATACATTACAAAAGTCAAGAATATGCCGAATCATCGATTACCACATCTTTCTTGGAATGTTGGATGTAAGCTACAAAAGAATCATAAAAGTAAGATTCTCCCATCCGGTTGGGTTGTTGACATAAAGAAATGGTTTAGAAGATGGGGTGTGGATGATCTTTTAGAGCTTTCGGGCAATGTTATGCAATATGTAATGATTGAGGAAAGGTTGGTGGAATCATTAAGGATGAAGTGGGAGGATGCTAAGAGGACAAAGCTAGAATACTACATTGCAAATGTCAACCCTGAATGATGGTCTCAATATAAAGCAAAAATGTCTATTGATCGTATCCAACCTTATCTCATTACCAATATGAGTAGCAATGCTCGTAGAGCCCTTACACTACTTCGCACTCGATCTCACAAGTTAGGTATTGAAGTTCCATCATGGTATCAAAATGTAACGAATTTGAAGACATGTAAAGTAAAGGATGAATGTCACTTGCTCTTCACATGCTCGACATATAGTGCAATTCGTTCAAGATATGTTGACATACTAAGAGGGAGTGATAACTTAAGAGCCATACTTAAGACACCACCTAGAAGGTTGAGCTCATATGTGTATGCTTTATTAACACATAGAGACTTTGTGCTTCAACATATGAATACCCCTTCTTAGGAAGGAGACATATATCAAGAACACATGTATACTCTGGTCCCATAGGTCAAAATTGGCCTCTTTATGGATGATAAAAATTCTAATTCTAATTCTAAAATTCTAATTTTGTGTGTGTGTGTGTGTGTGTGTGTGTGTGTGTGTGTGTGTTTGGTCTGTATTCTCATCTCTGTTCTATCCATTTCGCGGATCTACTTGAGTCTCTAAGCCCGTGTGCTCATCTTCTAGAATCTGGCAGCAAGTACACAGTGTGAGTGAGTAAGAGAGAGACTAAGTAGAACATACAACAATAAACCTCTATTCAAAATGTTCTCAATACAGGCAAATGTGCTCATTGAGCACTTTATATACAAGCCCATTCTCAGGGGCTGACACAAGTACTTGAATGCTCTTTAATGAGCCTCTAACACTAATAAGAATATAAGCCTACAATATTCCTATTGCTAAAATAAGAATATAGACCTCTAATGGCCTGTCAGCTCCCAATCGATCCGGTTGTCGGGTTCTTCACCTGATCCTTCAACCGATCTGGCTTTCGGCTTTTTCAGCCAATCCGGCATGTTGAACTTGTCACTCAACATTCTTCATCATCTTCTTCTTCTTAACTCGAGAACACATATTTTCACGTGTGATGTCTTCAGTGTCTCCGATCTCGGAAAACTTCATATTTCCAAGTTTCTAGATTCTCTTAACCAAAAGTTTTATTCACTTAAACTACTTGATTTTCGTAACTTGTCACTATTTTGTACTATCCAACCATACCATACGGAGTCGAAATTTCTAGAAAAACTTGTATGTTTTCATTTTGATTTCGGATTTGTTCACAGAAGTTTAAATTTGTATCTTTCTACAAGGACAAAGTTGCCCATAATGATTACCACAAAACCTTATTCAAGCATCCCCATTATTTGGCCAAAATCCCATAAACAAGCAACCAAATATCAGCATGCACAAGCCCTTCCCTATGGTGGAAGCAAATAAGGAGCTATCTTCGAAGCCCTTCCCTAAGGAGGAAGTAATGAAGTGCTAGCTACACTCTTTCAAGCCATGTCATGATGGCAAAACAATATTCTTAACATGGAGCAAGAAAGTTGATAACCCACATGCATGTTATATATATTGCTCCTCTCTAAGTGGGCAAACTACCTATTTTATGGTAGAATATTTTAAAGATGGACTACAAATTTCAAAGAATTTGTGGAAGGGATATTTAAATTTTGGTATCAAAAGAGGCAAAAAGTGATAAGCGGATTTTATTTTATTTTATTTCTTTTATTTTTCCAAAAAAAAACTCCTTCCATTAGTTATAAAATTTTACATATAAGATTAGTATATACAAATCCCTGTAGGGACACGATAGGTTCATCTTATGTGGATGCCCACCGACTCAATAAAGGGGGAGGATGACCATTGTTGGATGAAGGCTAGTCGTTGTCTTTCAACTCCATCGGAGTCACCCTTGAGGCCATCATATTGGCTCTTGAGAGTGGCTATCACTTCACTCCATATCTCTTGCATTAACACTATTGGTTGCACAGTTTGGTTGGAGAAGACCCGTCTACATTGTTGTTTCCATAGAATCCAAAGAGTTATTGGGCTGACCAATTCCAACACAACTTGAGATTTGGCATTGATAGGAGTTGAGTGGACATTGTCGATGGTGGAGAAAAAAACCTCTTGTGCTTTTATAACCAAAGTCATCCCCTCTTCCTAATTCTCATATCTGTCAACTGGGGCCTGCCATGATAGCCAACATACATTCCCCCACTTGATTGAGCCTTGCACCTGGCATAATTGCAATAAGCGGCCAACCCCCCACCATATTCGATGGGACTCTGGGCAGTCCCATAGAGTGTGTCGTATTGATTCTACTACAGTTGGACACGCTACACAATTAGGAGAGTTGAGGTTCCCACGCTGCCATGCACCAACCGATAGTGACTTATGTATTAATAGCCATTGGAAAGTGGCGATTCGCCTCGCGTGTTGTTGTTTCCAAAGTTTTTGCCAAAACTTGGTGATAATTGTGTTAGGAACATGATATGTTTTCCAGACCTTTGCAGCAGCCGGATCTCGGGCAGATTGAGTGGCTATAATATGGCGACCCAGTCTAGTTGTGAATTGAAAGAAAGGGATAGGTTTGCTTCCTTGCACTGCGTAAGGATAACACCATGTCCATTGCAAAGGGTCCCAACTGACCTTACATAGCGATGTGTTTTCATGAGTACATATGTGCCAATCTGGTTGTACTTTGATCGGATCAAGATCTACAATCCATTTATGCCCAGTATATGCTAGTACTCGAATTGCCTTACGTTGTGTTGATGCCTCGTTGTCCTGCAGTTCAAAGCCTTCGATCTTGTCCGGTGTGTCCCTACCTCTTGGGAGCACAAAGCCCTCCTCCTTGTAGCCTATCCATTTCTCCGTTGTTGTCCTTTGATGAGCAGCTTCCCTAATCAGTAGAGCGTTAATGATTTCAGATCTCATAGCCCATCCGCCCCTGATTCCATGGAGGATGTTGGCTTGGTCTTGCATTGGCAATGACATAAACCATCTCCAACATTCCATACTTTTTCCTGGACCTTCTGACATGTATCCCCATGACAGCCCCTTACTTGATCCAATTAGTTGATTAGATTCATCCCTAATACATGGGTTCCAAATGATACGTTGACTGAGCCAGGCAAGTTCGGAATTGGGTTGATCGCACTTGAGTCCTCGTCTAATGTCACACCACGCCTTCCAGATGGATGCATTAAATCTATCCTCCAGTTGGCGGGAGAAACTAGGTTTGAGATCCATGTTTAGAATCCATCCAGTTTGGGGGGGCCACTTGGTCCCTTTTCGTGGCCTAAGTAAGTGAAGCATAACCGCAATAACATTTTCCAACAGTCATTCCCTGGTTGGAGTCCTCGCACCACACATTTGGTGAGTAGGGCTTTTGATTGTGAGAGGGGATCAATAAAACCCAATCCTCCTCTCGACTTAGGTGATGTGAGTATAGGCCATGCCACCTTGGCCCGAGTTGCATGATCTTCCTTACCAGACCAAATGTAGTTGCATACCAGTCGTTGAATCTGGTGTATACTTTCCTTGGAGATTGCCCAGCATGATAGGTTGTACCATGCTTTTGCGAGTAATACCTGGTTTGCCACTATGATGCGCCCTGCTAGCAAGAGTTTTTTCGAACTCCAATGTATTAACTTTTGTTGTATGGAGTCAATAACTGGTGTAATCATAATCTCCGGAGGCATGTTGAACCCAATTTGGAAACCCAAATATTTGGAGCTCTCACGTTGATTGATCCACTTGAAAGCAGGATCTGGGGGCCACGCAAGGTATGCATCATGAGAGAGCCATATTGCACAGGATTTGTGCCAATTGATCATGGCATTGGATCGCTTGCAAAATACGTCTAGACCACTTTCTAGCTTTTGTAAATTTTCCAAGTCGCCTTGCAAGTAGACTGAGGTGTCATCTACAAATTCTATATCTAGGAGGCTTTGGTGAGAATGCGGCACACGAAGACCACATAGGCTTAGATGTCACGAGTTGAGAAAGCTAGAGAGTGCTTCGGTGTATAATAGAAATAAGGATGGAGCCAATGGGCAGCCCTGTCGTACAGACCACAATATTCGGAAGAAAGGGCCCCTTTCACCTGCTAGTGAAACACAGCTTGTGGTGTTCCTATAAAGTCCTGCAATGCCTTTGATCCATGATTCGTGAAAGCCGAGTTTCCCCATCACACTTTCAAGAAATTTCCAGCATACCCTATCATATGCTTTCTCAAAATCTAGGAGCACCACAACTACCTTGTTGTTGGTACGCTTAGTAAGGGCTACTACTTCCCAAAATGAGAAGAGATTGTCTAGGATGATCCAATTTCTAACAAAACCTGTATGGGACGGATGAATGAGCTGAGGGAGAAGTGGTGCTAAGCGGCGTGCCACGATTTTTGCGAGCAACTTATAGACATTATTGAGGAGAGTTATGGGCCGCCACTTACTAATGTCATTGGCACTTCCACCACTTTTAGGAATGAGATGTATCATCCCCTATCCAAATTCCTCTGGCATGTTAAGCGGATTTTTATGCCAATCTACAACTTTTATGTGTACATGATATATCATATTTTCAAATGATTCCTTATCTAAAGTATCTATAAACAAATATTACATGTATGTGTCTATCCATGATCATATCTTAAGAAAACCTTCTTTTCATGTTATTTTCAAGATGATACAAGGTACCATTTTAGCTTCCCTTACAATAGTTTGCTTCCCTTTGAGCTCAAGTTGTGCAATCACATTATTTTCAAGCTATTATTTTAAGATGGTGTCACGTAAACACATGTGCACCTGCTATTTTATGTGAAGTTCTCAAGTGATAACATACTTAATAGTTATCCCACACCATAGAATTGAATATTACAATTCATACCCTCATTCCTTTTAGAATTGACCCACGTGTACTGATCACAAGATTAGGGAATAGTACATAAAACCTATGTCATGATCAGTTATGGTTATGCACATAACAAGGAGATCCTCAAGTTTCAGTGTAGCATCCCAGTAGACGACGACCACATTGCCTCTTGTCGTTGTTGGTCTTACATGGCTGCTAGATTTACAACCATAAGCCCATTCAAAATTCTAGCAATACGGTCATAACCATAAATTATCCCATGGTAAGTTTTATCGTAGTATTCTATACACGAGGACAAAGTGTGAGGATTAATCGAGAGAGTAAAGAAGGGAAGATTAATTCGTAATCCTACGAATTGAGAAAACCCATAAAGGCCAAGTGTGAACTTGCCTAGGGGGCTTAGTTTTGGCTATAAATATGAGGCCTAGCTACCCTCATTAGGGACATCATTCGACTACGTCGAGACTCTAATCTTGTGGTGATCAAACTCTTGTAGTGAGCGCGCAAGTACTAGGTACGAATTGATGCCAAGGCAGTGGTATGGGACGCTGATCGAGGCTCGAGTCTGTCTCGATCCCTTCACTCAAGAGTGGCCAGTTGGATCGGCACCCTTCTTTCTCTCTCCTTTCTTATCTATCTATCTATTATTTCCTTGTCATATGCTTACATTAGGATTAAGCTCTCACATAATGCTTCCCCCTTGTGCAAAAGTTTGACCCTCGACATTGAGCTTTCTTCTCCCTTATATAGATCTCTTGAGCTCCTCCTGAAAATGAAATGTTCTTTCTTTTTGCATGCACGTTAATTACCTTCCCTTAGTGCATGGTGTCAATCCATTTTCAATTCCCTCATTTGTTTAATTGAAGTCTACATAATTTCTCCTTGTCCGAACGGGACTCAAACCACTAACTTTTCGCTCCTAGTCCATACAGTACAGTTGAACCGCTAACCTTTCATTCCTAATATAACCTCTTGTTCCATACAAAACTCAAACCACTTCGCCATTTATTCCTAGTATAAGCTCCTAGTCCATACAAGACTTGAACCACTAACCTTTCATTCCTAGTATAAGCTCTTGGTCCATACAGGACTCGAACGCGTTATAACCTTTCATTCTTAGTATGAGCTCTTGAGTGGGTCTAGCTGAGCCAGAGCAAGCTCTGTGTAGCAGGAGCCATGGCGTCTAGAGAAGAAAGTGGCGGACGAGGGCCCGAGCAGGCCAAGCAGAGCTGCAAGAGATTCTGATCCCCTGCCTACCCCACACATTCTCTCTCAAAAGAGCTTTGCTTCCTCCTAACGTTTGCTTTCAGCTATGTCTTTTTGTTGTTATTGTATGCTATTTATCTGTTCAATAGGAAAAACAATTTGCTAAACCAAACAACACCCTCTATAGATAGATCAAATGGTCATCATTTGTCATTAGATGCTTGATATGATTACATAAACACCATTTCTAGAAATGAAATATGGGTTCTAGATCTACTGATGTAGAACGACAGAAAAGATGACTCCAATGAATATATATATATATATATATATATATATCCATCTCCATTGAATGAGTAGATCATGATCTCATTCTCTTTGAGAGATTATGTTGAATGACTGATTGTCTTCCTATTTCAAATTAGCCTGACCAAGAATTCAATTTTTATCATTTGAAGATTTGTTGAGTGTTTGTTCTCCTCCCGTCTTTCTCTACACCTAACGAGGTTACTTTCTTATCATATTTATGGTATCAGTTGACAATTAAGGATTTTGCATGAACATACTTCAGGTTTGTGTCATGCTTCTTGAGCAATTTCATCATGGTTCCCAAAGTATTGTTTAGTTTCTATATTAGCATTAAACTAAATCAATCACTCTATGTAACAAACCATAGATTATCATACATTCTTTGTGTGATCTTATAGGTTTAACAATTAGCGTTAAAATTTAAGAGTTTAAATCAATTATTGGAGAGTTTAAATATAGATACAACATGGCTCAAAACAATCTCCGTTTATAACTTAACTTGATTATAACTTTTTTATAGTAGTTACAACGTACAACAAAGTGAAGTGCAATGGATATGGTTCATTGAATGTAACCATATCATTTATGGCATATTCTTGGTTACAATACCTTAGACTCCACATTAATGTGCTTATAAACGGTGCATGCTCAAATTACATTATGAGTGTACTACTTCATGACTAGTCCAATGAATGTATGTTATGGCCTATCTTAAATCGTATTATTCTCACTACTTTTGTAATAGCTAATTACTATACACCTTGGTGGGCACATAACTTGAATCCACACAAGTTGCTTGCTAAGTCACCTTCTAGAGTCCAGCCCTTTTTACATTGCTATCTAAATTAGCAAGACATTGGCCTCACTTTTCTATAATAACTCCGTTTGTCAACTATCGTTAAGCCCTACATCCCATAACTAAGATAATAGTCCTATGAGACTTCTCTGCTTTTGGTAATAGTTTGCATGCCCTCCACGCTTGTTACTTGAATAACTTGAATCAAACGCTATCAATTCTACCTTTCATTTTGTGTCTTTATACTTTCATGCTCAACAATGTTGTCTCATCAATGTAAGTGGCTCCATTTGCATATTTGTATTCTAATAATGCTCAACGATATTCTTCTTGATTAGAATCTCTTTTTTATTTGTACTATAAAGTTCTTCTAAATCATATTACAATGTAAGTGGCTCAAATTTCATTTTGTTTGAAACACAAAAGAACACGATGTGGTAGTAAGCTTTTGAGGAAGAAGACGTAATCTTAATGTTTGTTCTTCGAATGCATTTTTTGCCTATAAAAATCGCCTAAATATACCCCTATGTTATAGATGTTACAAAAGTATGAACGATTATTTCTCAAGTTTACTAGAGTGTACTTGAACTAAGTCGAGGGTTCTAATCGCATGAAATTAAAGATTGAATACATACAAAAGGGGCATGATACATGTTTAGAGAATATGTTGGCTTCATTTGCCTAAAAATCAATAACCTAAGTGTGTAGTTTAAGCTAACATACCCTCTAAATATAACTTCTTTCTTTTTTCCCAAAAACCACTCTAAATATAACTTTTGTCCACTAAGACATTGCGTAAATGTACATTTCTTTTTTAGTAGGTGAAAGGTTTTGCAACTATGCTTAACATTTCTTTCCTTTTTTCTTTCTTTGCTTTAATGAACCTTAATAACGTTATATGAAGCATAGACCTTTGCCAAAACACTAACATGTATAAGTAATACATCTATTGCCCCCATTTCTTTAGTAAGGCAATGTTTATGAGAAGCTCTAGATCAAAGAGGTGTCATCTAGATTGGCATTTAAGGTTGCAAAGTACAAGTTTTAAGTTGAAGAATGTTAGAAACAATAATTTATTCTATCAAATTTATTGCAGAAAGCAATGGTCTTTTTTGTATTGGGCCACTTTTTGGCCACCATAGCCTATATAAACTACTAAATAATCTTTCTCACATATAATAAATTTCTTATTTCTCAACTTTCTTGTTTAAAAATGGTTTTAATCATTTTATGGTATGCACCTTTCCTACTATGAAATGGTTCATTCATTCATTTGTTGGTTTAATTTCCATCACGTAGTAATTTCTATTCTTTATGTTGTGAAAGGTAATGCGTCAGCATGATCTCAATTCAAAATTAAGATGAGTAATCAAGATGCAACATATAATTACTTTTCTCAAATTTTACAACAAGGTAAGTATGTTCATCAATCCACAAACAACAATGTATTGGGATGTATGAATCCTCTCCTAAGGATGTATGAAGATTAATACTTTCTCAATATTCTCTTCACCCTCATATTAATTCCTAGTCCTCATGGCAAGCATGTGTTTCACATTGTTTTTCCAATATTTCTTTTGAGTGAATATTAATTGATTTGTTAAAGTTACTTGAATGCCCTCAAGATAGTAACCTCAAGTTGCAAGGAGTCTTTCTATGCCATTTATTATTTTTGTCAAGATGTCTCCGATTGAATTTCTTTTTGTGAGTTGTTTACTATTCATTTCTTTTAAATAAACTAGGTAAAGTTTGCCACCCTTGTGGTATATACCTTCATTCATTGCATTTTTTCACAGCATTTGGAGGTTATATGCAATCTTTGTTTAATAATATTGATTTTATTGACAAGATTGATTATGTACTTAAGCACTCATCTTGATGTTATTTCGTATTTTTTGTAGATATTCCACAAAAAATACGAAATAAACAAGATTGGTTATGTACGTAACTTCTTAAGCACTCATCTTGATGTTATTTCGTAATTTTTGTAGATAATCTTTCTTAGAGAAATCAATTTGACCTTTATAAATAGACCTTTCGAGCAATAGTGAGGTCTTATACTCCTTTTGCTTCTTTTAAACCCGTTTGTCTATTTGTCTCCTTCTCCCTAAACTATGTTATCTCCAATTCTTTTTCCATTTGGTTCTGAAGCCTTACGTTTGTATCTAGGATAATTGGGTTTGTTCAATTTGTTGTATAGAAAGATTTGCATATGCCTTTTTCCAACTCTTTAAGTCATCATCTCCATGTTGTCAAGTTCCTTCAATGCAGTTTGTCCACATTTGTTTTCTTGAATGTCTCGTCATGCTTGACTTCCATAGGGAACTTAATAACATTCGATTTATTTTGATGTAACCCATCCATTTCTAGTCATGAGTTTTTATGTCCTTTCGGAGACAAATATTGGGTTAGTGAACATTGATCGTGTTATAAACTATTGCATGTCACTAGAATAAATGCTCATGTATTAGTGAGCTGAAGTACAAGAATAAATGTTCAATTGTAAGTTGCTCATGAACACTAGGGAATGCCACCCACTCTTGCACACACTTCAAGAGTTCATTTTCTGGGTTCTTGCATAGGCTTTGACCCTACACCTAAAACCACTTACCCTACACACCAATTGTACATTTGTCTTTCATTCTTACATATATTTTCTTGACATGTTTCAAAGATCCTCCACAAAGGGGGAAGTGCAATGATGTGACTAAATCCATATCTCTCGTCCAAATTAAGACACTATTTAGAATAGAGATTGTTTTGGCATTAGCTAGTCGAGTCTCAAATATGGCACTTCTAAGCTACTTTTGACCCTCGAAAACAAAAGGATAACTTGAAATACAAAAGAGTATAGAATCAGATTATACCCATTCCAAGAATCAAGTGACATATGCATACATGGAGTAGGTAGATGAATGAAAGGTTAATACTTATGTGTGTCCATAGTGTGCATAGGACATGTCTCAATCCATGCCTCAAGTTTGCATGTGTAATATATGGCATCGAATTGTTCAATCTTATCATAATTTGAAAGTCATGGTTTGCCAACAGTATGACATGGTGAAAAGGGTTCTTGTCACATTTATATATGAATATTGGTTGCGCCATCCAAATATACCACACGCATCATCTTTATCAATCACCGTTTGAATGCCATAAACTACAATAGGTTGAGCACATCCATCCATACATTAGAGTTGATGCACAATAACTTCTAATGTGACAGCTAAATTTCTTGCTCTCAAGTGTACCACCACGAGAGATGATTTCTTTGTTTAAGTTTTGACATTACAATGTTCATACCAAGCTCACACATTCAAACATGTTAGTTGATGTTGTTTGTGTGGGGGGTGAATCCAACATAAAAAAAAAAGTGCGTGATCATATTTCGTAAGCAATATATCTAAGCCTCAAATGAAAAAAAAACCATTATATTGAGTTTTCTGCGTTCATATTCAATTAGCTATATGTGTACATTGTGTAGGGCTCAAGCAAAAACAAAATACTCCTATAGAAGAACAATGTTTTACTTGGAAGGTGTGGTATTCACAATTTCAATAATTATTTTACAAAGTTTATAGTACGATTGAGAGTAACAATAGAATTCCTTATTTTCATGTGTATGCAATCATCATGATTCATGGCAATACTCTATACATAGCCAAGATAAACAACAAAAAAGATTGTATTACATTTTACATGCTATTTATGACGCTCTCTTGTTTGTGTTAAGTGATTTTTGTATAACCTAGAATTCACAACATTTCAACATAAATGATACTCTTCTCATGAAAGTTTTAGAGTCACACCAACAAACATTATGCACAAAAAACTTTAAAAGGATAATGAGTTGGTTTTTGAAATGATTCAAAAGAGTGGAAAAAATGCGTGAACTCTGTTGCATATATATATTTTTTAATTACTTTAATGGAGATTGTAAGGTAAGGCTCTATAATTGTAAAAGCAAGAGACCATCCTATAAAGCCCCTTCATATTTTCCTTCGTACAATATCCTGCATTCTTTGATTATTTTTGGGTAGGTAAAAAGTTGTGTGTTCGTTAATACCCTCCATGACTATTGCAAATGTAAAGATGGAGAAAGTTAACCGACATGGACATAGACTAACCTTACATACACCAAAACAAATATCTATTATCAATCAAAAGACATGAGTATGACTTTTGGGTTTCCATTAGGGTGATGTAGAATTTTTATTAAAAATATTATGTTGCACATAGAGAAGGCGAGCTAAATGAGAAATTTTCAAGCTAATGTGGCTGTTTCCATTCATGTGCAATGTATATGTTCCAATGGTGCAAGGTAGAATACTAGGCACTATACTATTTGTTCTCCTTGGGAATTGATCACCTAACGCATGCGTTCTTTCCACAAACACAAACATGAACATGATATGGAACATAAGTATACCGAAGAATCATAAGTATATGGACATAGACTAACCTTACATACACCAAAACAAATATCTATTATCAATCAAAATACATGAGTATGACTTTTGGGTTTCCATTAGGGTGATGTAGAATTTTTATTAAAAATATTATGTTGCACATAGAGAAGGCGAGCTAAATGAGAAATTTTCAAGCTAATGTGGTTGTTTCCATTCATGTGCAATGTATATGTTCCAATGGTGCAAGGTAGAATACTAGGCACTATACTATTTGTTCTCCTTGGGAATTGATCACCTAACGCATGCGTTCTTTCCACAAACACAAACATGAACATGATATGGAACATAAGTATACCGAAGAATCATAAGTATATGGACATAGACTAACCTTACATACACCAAAACAAATATCTATTATCAATCAAAATACATGAGTATGACTTTTGGGTTTCCATTAGGGTGATGTAGAATTTTTATTAAAAATATTATGTTGCACATAGAGAAGGCGAGCTAAATGAGAAATTTTCAAGCTAATGTGGTTGTTTCCATTCATGTGCAATGTATATGTTCCAATGGTGCAAGGTAGAATACTAGGCACTATACTATTTGTTCTCCTTGGGAATTGATCACCTAACGCATGCGTTCTTTCCACAAACACAAACATGAACATGATATGGAACATAAGTATACCGAAGAATCATAAGTATATGGAACATAAGTATACATGAACATTTATTGGATGCTAAGGAATTTCTAGTTGTAAATTCCTTAGCATCCAATAAATGTATTCAGCTTTTTTTTAATACTTTGAATACGTATTCTATAGATAAAATACGTAGAATACACTAATTGCATAGAATATGTTAAATACTTCTTATGTTTGTATTGCATCTAACAATTGTTATAGGTTTCTATGGAACACATGCATCCTCTTTCAACATCTAGGATTTGACTTATAGATGGTATCCTATAACAACGAAAATATCATCAACCTCCCTTTGGTGTCCGGCGAGAAACCACCAAAGACCTGCTTTGAACTAGAATGATTTAATAACCTTATAGCTTCTTCGTACATAATATCACTCAACCACATAGGCTTTGATGAGACTATTACTAGGATTCAATGACAAGTTGTTTACTTATAATGTATTTGTACACCGCATATATGTAGGTTAGGGAGATCTTTCAGTGAACCAATGATAAGTCCAAAAATCATCGTGTGGAATCCTCTCTTGTTATGATGTGACATGAGAACTATTTATCTACATGCAAGTGCAATTTGGCTTCTGACTACTCACCCTTCACTAGCATGAGGCTTTGTCCATTTCTCTTTCTTTGCAAATGCAGCATCTCTCGTTGTAGTGGTTCAAAATTGGACATGCATCAATCAAGCTCTATAGACAATGGCTATGGCAAACCCCCTAGAATATCCACTTTGTTTCAAGGGGGGAATTATTAAAATGAAAAGAACTCTATTCTTACTTTAAGCATGAAATATATAAGCTATATATGCTATTAATATAACACATGCTTGGGGGGATTATTAAAATGAAAAGTACTCTATTCTTACTGTAAGCATGAAATATATATAAGCTATATATGCTATTAATATAACACATGCTTGTGAAATTCACTTTTAGCATAACCAAGGAGCTTTGTGGAAGTAATGCTTAGCATACCAAGGATATCTTAATTTGAAGTTTCATATTATGCTCGCAAGTTTAGAAGTTAGAATAGGTTCGGAAAGGGCAAAGGTGGTCCTAATCTCATTTTAATATGTTGTACAAAGGCTTAAGTGGTCAATATGGATGCCCCATTTAGGCAACCTAGGGAAAAAGCTAGTGCTTGGGTGAAGATGACCATCTAGTGGATGGGTGGGTGGAGATCAAGGCTGTTTTTGTTTTGCCAATGTCACACCAAGGCACATGTAAGGTTCTAGTTTAAAAACATGAGCCGATAACAAAATAAATGTAGCTCAACTTTTGAACATAGCTTGGGGGGTTTCCATACATTTTGACCACACAATACGAGATCATGTCTTGATTCCTATCCAACATGAGACAACCATGGGCTATCAAAAGGGCATCTAGCTTGCCAAATCCGTTCGAGAAGGTATTGTAGTTTCTAGACGCATGTCAGAGTGTCTTCCAATCACGTTCATTTGTCACGACGCATCCTCACATAGGACGAGGCGAAACATGTTCATGAAGCCATGATGGATGTGGGGGGAGGGGGATGGAGGAGGCGTGCGCGAGATGGGGATGTTTTACCTTCTTACGACTTAAACTATAGATAGATAGATAGATAGATAGATAGATAGATGGAGGGGGTGTTGCCCAAAAGGCCATGTCTTGGGGTGTATATAATATATATATATACATATATACATACATACACGATGCATATAATAAGTAGTAGCATGTGAATGATCAAGAAGGAACCTCCTCCTCTGCATTACAATTACATACATACATACATATAGAATTGCATTCATTCATTCATTCATTCATTCATTCATGGTCCATGTCTCCTCACGTTCCTTCCCCCCCCCCCCCCCCCCCCCCCTCCAAACGTGCAAACCACTTCCAAGTATATGTAAATTAATTATGTATTACAGAAAACTAAGTGTTGGGCTCTTCATCTCCTCTCTCTCTCTCTCACTCTCTATCCCATCATGCTGTTGATTCTCCTCATTTCCATGATCTTCTTCTTTTCTACTCTCTCTCTCTCTCTCTCTCTCGTCTTGCCTTTCTTTGCCTGCTTCATCTGCCATAATCTCTCTCCCTCTCCCTCCCTCTCTCTGAGTTTTGGGTTCTTCTGAACAGCAACAGAAATCAAAGGCTTCCTTTCCTTTCCTCGGGATTTAGTATATATATATATATATATATATATATATATATATATATACATACATACATCTTCTAAAGAAAACCACCCACGAACATGAACCCTAAGGAAATGCCCGATGTGGGTTGTTGCTTTATTTGCTTTTTTATACTTCTCTGCGAATTGGGTTCTTGTGATTTGCCTGATTTCTGCGCTTTTACAAGAAGAAAGAAGAATTAAGAATTAAGGCGGAGGAAAGAAGACGAATTAAGACGAAGAAGAAAGCTATAAAGTGTTCTGACAAGGGTTCGATTAACCTCACCTTCCATTTTTATTTTTATTTTTTAAACTTTTCAGCGCAAGCCATTCGTTGTCATTCTCACGAGTAAGCATCAGGAAAAAGGTAAGCAAAAAACAGAGCTTTTTGTTTTTGTTTTGTTTTGTTTTGTTTTGTTTCTTCGTGTCTGCAATTACATTGTATACGTTTTTAAAGAATGCAGCTTCTCTTAAACACATATTCCTTCTTCTAGGACTAATATATCATGATCTACTCTGCTCGAGCTTCGTTAAACGCTTGTATCTTTCTTCTCTCCGTTTTACATGCATCTGCATAACACTGTTTCTAGTATTGTTGGAACCTTTATTGTGTTTTGGGCTTCATTCATTTCTAGGGGTTCTTTCTTCTCTGTTTTTACATGCATGCTTGTGCACAGACCACATAGTGAAATCTCTGTTTCTAGACTTGCCCGGACATTTATTGTGGTTTAAGGTTCCTTAATTCTGACTATCTTTCTTCTCTCTGTTTTACACATATCTACATACATTGGTGTAGCTAATGCTCTGTTTCTAGTCTTCTTGGAACCTTCACTCCGCTTGAGCATTCATTAGTGGTACAAGTTTTTTCCAGTGTTGTATGTGCATGTGCGTAGATTTCACTGATAAACACTCTAATTCTCGTTTTGTTGATATCCTCTTGAACAGGATTTATGCTATGTTTAAAGGGACTAATTCCCCTTCAATGCCGAAGATAGACAAGCATATATTTGATGTATTGCCTGGTATAGAATCTCCAGATGGGTGTCCATACATGAAAGGAATCCATCCGCCTTCCGGTTTGGATCACTTTTGTGATGAGCTTTTCTCGGATAGATCCTTACCATGCAGCCCTCGGGATGGAGGTGGCTATGAATCTACAACTAGTACTTCGGTGGAATCTTCTCCAATAGGATGGCTTCCACCATTTTCTTCGACATCTTCTTCGAGGGATAAATCTCGTGTTTGGAAGCTTCCAATGATGCCAAAATATGTCGAAGTCAGAGATATCACTCCGTCGGGGGATCAGTGCGAGCATAAAGTAGAGGAATCTGATGCTTCAGGTGAGGATTTCTGAACTTAAGTTCCATCTTGTTATGAACATACATGTAATAGTCATAGATTTATGGAGTCAGTTAGGCAACAGAAAGGTTCATTAGCTATGGTCAGATATGGGTGCAGAAGGTCATTTGATTGACCACACTATAGATTGCCATGTTCATTTGTGTTTTACTAAGATAACTTATGATTGGTTGCCCAAGATCCTTACACTTCATATAGGATTGATTTCTCTCATAACGTGACCTTCAGGTGGGATTTCTGAAACCTTCGTCCTTTTAATGTCCCCACAGAGTTGGAGATGATGAAGGAACGGTTTGCTAAACTACTTTTGGGTGAAGATCTCTCTGGTGGTGGAAAAGGAGTATCAAGTGCTCTTGCCATCTCCAATGCCATCACAAACCTTTCAGGTAGTTTACTCATAGATTATACACAAAATGCACGTATACATTTTGTTGCGCCCATTTCTGACATCAGTCTTGGGGTGATTTCAGTTTCTGTTTTTGGACAGCTATATAAATTAGAGCCCCTTGCAGAGGAGCAGAAGATTCGATGGCGGAGAGAGATGGGTTGGATCCTCTCCGTTAGTGATTATATAGTTGATTTCGTTCCTTCAGTTCAGCAAATGGCAGATGGTATCAGCACCGAGGTAGTGTCTAGTCTCTATGCTGGTTTTCAATATAAATATCATCATCCCCAGGTGATTGCAATGAGAATTCTTGTGATAATCATAGGTTATGGTCACAAAACTTCGGCAGGATATTGCTGAGAAACTCCCAGCTTTACGCAAGCTTGACAACATGTTGTTGGTAGGTATCATGCTCAATCTTTGTCATAACATAATTGCACCATGACCTTGTAAACCATTGTAAAGAGTTCAACTCCTGTTCGTGTCCATGCATCGGTTGTCACAAATGGAAACTCCCTGTTAGGACCAGAAAGAAAGAAAAAATAATGATGAGTAAGAAAAGAGACATGAGGAATCTTGATGCTCTACACACTTGTGGCTTATCCATTTACAGGAAGCTCTAGATAGCTTCAGATCAACGGAATTCTGGTACATCGGTGAAAAGGATCATGATCAAGCACGATGGAGGCAAGAAGAGAAATGGTGGCTTCCTACTCCTAGAGTTCCGTCCAATGGTTTATCGGCCGATGCAAGGAAGCATTTACAACACCAAAGAGGAAGTGTTAAGCAGATATTGAAAGCTGCTTTAGCAATCAATGCCCAAGTTTTATCAGACATAGAAATCCCTTCCATCTATTGGGAGGGACTACCAAAGGTATATTATTAATCAAAGGTGCTATAGTGCACACATTTAACTACTAGTAGATGAGTTGATAAAGGCTATAAATGGGCCCTTTAGGTGGACAGTGTGGTTAGTTATTATTTGAATCCAATGATCTTAGAATGGATATGGCAGTTGGTCAACTAGTCCTTTGTATATTCATTCCAAGGTCAATTGTGTTAAGGTCATAGTCATCCACATGATACCTTGATGGGTCAATCTCTAGCTTTCATCGGCCATTTTCTCAAGGCCATATCTGCTATCTTTTATATTATGCTCACTACTACACATTTTTTATAGAATGCTAGAACGATGCTCGGGGATTCACTCTATCGTTTGATCTCTTCGGAAAGCTTTTCACCCGATGCATTGATCGCTTCTTGGGACCCGAATCACGACCTCAAAATTGTAGAGCTCGTGAACCGTGTGGAGGGTGCGGTTAACATTTGGCAACGGAAACTTGAGGTTCGGCACATGCATGCACATGGTAAGGATGGGCGGATAGGTTCCAAGTCAGGGTGGGGACTCTCAAGTGATACTTATGCTTCAAGCGACCAAGAGAAAAGAGAATTGCTTACCGAGAAAGCTCGAAGTTTGTTAATATTGCTTAGGCATAAATTTCCAGGGTTACCTCAAACAAATCTTGACATACTCAAAATACAATACAATAAGGTGCATAGCCCTGTTTTTCCATTTCATCTCTTAATGTTGTCTCCCTATTACTGAAAATATCTTTGTTTTTCCTGAATGAGTTTTCGTTTCTTTATCAGGATGTGGGTCATTCTATACTTGAAAGCTACTCAAGGGTACTTGAAAGCTTGGCTTTCAATGTATTGTCAAGAATTAATGATGTTTTATGTGCTGATGATGAGGCAAAATACAATCCAACTTTGGTACTTCCAAGGAGCAAGTCATCAAACAAATCCAAATTCCGCCTACACATGGAAATTGAATGTCCACTATCACATTCATCCGGACTTCTGAAATCCATGAGCACCTATACTGTAAATGGTGCTGTTCATCTGCAATCATGGCAAAGCAGAAGTGTGTCCGACTTTATGCTTCTAAGAGGTGACTCTAAAGACTTGGGCCAGTATACAAAGTCTCCTCCACCCTCCCCAATCGCAAATAAGTGGGCATACTCGGGCAATATCAATGTTTTACGGAGCCCGCCGAGTAGAGATTGACATTTATTATTCTTACATCTGTCAATATACATGTGTAAATTGCATGGCCTTGTAGAACTAAGTCTAGGAGTGCCTTCCATGAATTTGTTACTTCTCGTGGAGTTTTCATACACTATTCAGAAGTTTGGGGGCCAATTTAGATTCACCGACTTGACCTAAATGAAAAGGAGATGTTGTGATATAGTTACAATTTGCATGGAGAATATCAGCCATGGCATATGTAGAGTAAGTTGTCTTCACGCTCAAGTGAAAGAAGGTCCATGTTAAAGGTGGAATCTTACAATAGTTTAGGAGATTATCTCAATTTCTCACCCTTAGAAGATCTGTATCTAGAGCAGTTGCAATGCCTGGTACAGGTGAACTTGATGATACTTAGTGATTTCCATATGCACACATGCTACTGTAAACCCTTATGTCTAACTAGATCGAACATTCATTCTTTTTTTAAGCAATTAAAAGCTCAATAGCTCATTATCTATGTCAATACGTTGGAATTTGAAATCATCCTCTTTGCTAATAAGGTTGTTAGTGTTGTTTCATTACATTTGAAGAAAAAACTTAAACTCATTGTGAACCTTTACAAAATAGAATTGATTGGTAATGCCAACAAGAGCTTGCATTTGTTTTCCTACTCTAGAGGTGAATTCCCTAAAAACCTTTGCAATTAAAGAGATACATTATTGTTACGTACATTGCAGTAGTTTCATGTGAATTACAAACGTTTCACATAATGCCAAAAACATAAATTTACATATAGATATTGTATGACACTTGTGAGGTAGGCAAAAAGGAGAAGTACTAAGGTGCGACTCAAGGACATTTACAAATAGAGCATTTCAAACGTGCACATGTGGAAGAGTTGGATGATGTTGACAATGAAGTTTTGAGATGTAATATATAGATGCAAATTTGGCTAGTGTCTACGTAGTTGTATTTAAGGTAACACCTCTAAGTCAAGTGAAGCCTAGGTTGATGTTGCTCCTACCACATTAGAGGAGAAATATTCAACTTTACACTTCTCCTTACTTAAGTATTATCTAGAATGAGAATTTGACATCTATTTATTGTTTGTGAAAGACATGTCACCTCCTAATAGGCTCCCTTAATAATCTTTTCTTCACTTAATTTTTGCGTGTTTTTTAATAATAAAATGTTGAGTAATCGTTTAGGTTTGTTGGGTTTCTGCAACTCGTTTTGGAAGTTCCGTGTGCAAGAATTGTAGGACAGTTTCTACAACTTGTTTTGGAAGTTCTACATGCCAAAATAGTGGGATCAAGTTGTTGGTGACTTAACTTGATTGAGCCTTCATAGCTTTACACTTCTCCTTACTTAAGCTTATCTAGAATGAGAATTTGAAGTCTATTGATTGTTTTTGAATGACATGTCGCCCCCTAATAGGTTCCCTTTATAATGTTATCTTTTCTTCTTAACTTTGCACTTTTTTTTTATTAACAAATGTTGAGTAATTGTTTAGGCTTGTCGGTTTCCACATGCAAGAAATGTAAGAAAATCTATGCAACTCGTTTTGGAAGTTCCACATGCTAGAATTGTAGCAACGAGTTGTTAGTGAAGTAACTTGATCAAGTCTTCATGACTTTAGCAAAGCATCTTGTGATGGTTGCTTGTGAGTAAAATTACCGCCTTCTCAAGGGTTCACATTGCCTCAGAAAATTAAGGAGAACAAGAAGTCTTGAAATAACTAAATAATTCGCAATAAACACTTTGATTTCCCCTTAATAGATCAACTCTCTATCAACCACTATAAATATCAACTTCACTTGTAATTTTGATGTTGGACACATACATCAACGTGAATATAGTTCAACCTTTTGCAATGTAAGCTCATTCTAAGCCATTTTCTCCTAAGCTTTGCTATGTTCGAGACATATCTCCAAAATTGGTAGACTTTGTATTGGCCTCACCATCCAATTAAGCATGATCAAAATCATAAGGATGCAAACTTACTAAGATTTTTGAAACGTCACAGACAATATGGTCATGAAATTATTTGTCAAGATCATGTGTGTACTACAGTAGTCTAGAGAACCTGACATATCGGAAGCTTCAAAAGTTGTCTTTATACTTGATGGTGTCGAACACCAAATCATGCATTGGTAAGGCATGCAAAGCCACACAGATGGGAGATTGGGCTCGTTTGCTTGACATATGAGAATGTCGAAAACCTTTGCAATGTTACCACACCACACATAGTTAGGTGTTGCATAGCCTCAAGCTCATAATGTTAGAACACATAGTAGGGAAGCAAACCTACGAAACAATGGATTGGATTCTCCCCCTACCCTACCCCTCCCCCCCCCCCCCCCCCACACACACACAGACACGTACACATGGGAATGTCTAAAACCCCCTCACTCATATATCCATGGTGCCCACGAAACACATGGAGAATGTCGACAAAACCACGGGCCTCACTTTCACCCATTGTCCACACACACACACACACACACACACACACACACACAAGAATGTCCAAAGAAACTTGTCGCTGGTGGCATGTATGTTAATGTCACCAAGCGAGCGTCTTCTTGCCATGCGTGGGCCAACCTTCCTTCTTCTTCTTCTTCTTCTTCTTGAAGAAATCCATGAGGAGTTGTGGGTGGGATTTTATGGGGTGTATTTCTATTTCTTTTTTATGGTTACACAGGATCTACTTACAACCTCTTCCTTCCTCTTCCTCTTCCTCTTCCTTCCAACTTTCTTCATCTTCTTTCTTTTTCTTTCTTTCTTTTTTGTGGCTTTCCTTTTGAACATCTTTTTTTTGGGGGGATTTTTTTCCTTTCCTTTTCTTCCCTTCAGTTGTGGTGATTGTCGTAGTTTCTATACCAAGCTTTTATATATGTACATGTAACATAACATATATGGGCGGAGGGGAGGGAAGGGTGGTTCAAAATTAACCCTCCGACGTGGCCATGATGGCCATGGCCATGCATGCATAACTATACATACATACATGTACATATGTATGTATATAACTAAAAACGAGATTTGGGGCGGGTAACACCATCACCCATCATCTTCTCTCTACCATCACCCATCATCATCATCATCATCTCTCTACCACCACCACCTCCTCCATTCTCTCTCGTATGTTAAATTTTCTTTCCTGCTTAACGCTCTCTCATGCACACACATACATATACATATACACATACACATACACATACACATACATACATACATATATATATATATACCCATTCTTTTCTGGCTTCTCTCTTTTCCTTGCTAAATCAGAGTAGAAACATATAGATTTTTATTATTATAGCTCCTATATAGATCAATCCCCTCCTCTGTCTGCCCCAATTACATTAATAGAAGCAGAGAGACATAGGCATCTCTTCTTTTGGTGGAGTTTTTTTTCATCTGCTTCTTCTTCTTCTTCTTCTTTTAATCTGAACTTTCTGTTGTTTGGGAAGCCTAGCTTTTACTTACATGGCTGTCCATGCACAACCCAACCCAAACACCAATCCCCCTTCCAACCCCACTACCGGTGGTGGCCTCCTTGCTGATCTCGCTAAACACAGGTGACATGTTGATTCATTCTGCATGCCTGCTTTCTGCATATTAACTAATTCTTCTTGTTAAATTTCTTTTTTAGTACAATCTCTCAGACTTGCTCTTTTTTAATGCCATCTCTACCTTCCCCTTCTTGATCTTGCTCTTTCTCTTGTTATTGTTCTCTCGATTTTTCATGCTTTTTCTCTTGATCATTTGTGTTTCTGCCTCAATTGCTCTTATCTCTCTTCCTGTTTCTACCACAATTGCTCGTATCTCTCTTCCTTGCCTTCCTTAGCTTGATTCTTCCGGTCCTAAATCTTCTCTCTGATTGATTTTGTATTTGGTTGTAGTTCTTTCCGTTTCTCTTTGATTCGATCGGTTCAGGTTTCTCTTTTAGCTTCTGCTCTCTTTGATTCGATTGGGCCAGATTTCTCTTTTAGCTTTTGCTTTTATTGATTTGCTCTTTCTTCTTGTCAATAATTGTGATTGGTAAGCACTGGAAAGAAAGAAAGAAAGAAAGAAAGAAAAAACCATTGTCTGGACGTTGTCGTCTCGATTTAATGATTGGTGGGGTTCTCCACATCGCATAAAATCTGATTGATTCGCAGGCCTCCACCTGTTCCTGTATCAGCAAATAATGTGGATATTTGTGATTTCGACCCTCGCACTCTCTTTGTTACCTTCCCTTTTGTGGGACAAGATGTGGCATCTTGCCAACAACAGCAACAGCAACAGCAACAGCAACAGCAACAGCAACAAGTCCTTCATCATCAAGCCATGCTTCAACCGGGTTTGTTTCAATCATCTATGTATTTCTTTCTGATGTCCTCTCTTTAGTATCTCTAATGTCCATATCTTAGCGGCTCTATATATTCTTTTTCAATAGTCTCCCTTCCCCTCTCTAGGATTTTTCATGTCTTTCTGCAACATCATTGTTTAGAATCAGGCTATGTTTGTGTCTAGTGTGCCTTGAATTAAGGTCGGTCATATCTTTATGTCTGATCCCTTCATTTTAGGGTACTCACATCCTCTAATGTCTTTATGTAGGGATAGCCATATATTTGAAGTCCGATTGTCTTCATTTAGACTAGTCATTTTTTTGTTTTTTGGGTTAGTTGTACTGAGGTTTTAAGGGGTTTGGATTTCTATAATGCTTTGAGTGTTAAAAATATTTCTTCATCATGTTATGTTACAGGTTCGTTGTCCTGAATTATCGCTAACATGCCTTCTTTCTTTCTCAGGCGGCAGCAGTGGTGTTAACATGCCGATTCCTAACTTTGCAGTCTTTCAGCAGCAGCAGTCCATCACCAATATAGAATTAACTGCCCCTCGGCAGCGAAAGAGGAGGATTAAAGCACAAACCAACATTAGGAGGCCATCACCTGACCTTAATCAAAGCCACAATGCATGTGTTCTTGCCGGTACCATAACTCCAAATAGTGGTGTATCTACTGGTCTCCGCCTGGCCTTGGATGATGACCTATCCACTGTCACTAGTTCTCGCCCAGATCATCATGTAGGTTCGATCTCTGCCTCCTCAATGAATATATTCGGTGATGACTTGTCAGTGCACATTGTACAACAACAGAACGAGTTGAATCAGCTCATCAAAATACAGGTAGGGGTAGAGTTTTTAGGGCAGAGAGACCAATTTTAATTTGTTTAATATTTTCAAAATTTATCCGAATCACCTCTCCATGAATGGAAATTCTGGGTAAATGTCAATAACTAATGTGGCTAATTTATGTTTATGTAAATGCATCCCTCGGTTTGAACAACGAAGACGTGGAATTTGATGGTACATTTTTATTTTTGAATATGGTGATTGCAGATTGAACAACTAAGGCATGCATTGGTAGAAAGAATGCAGATGCATTCAAAGGTTTTCCTTGCTACTGTGGAAGAGCAAGTATCTTACTTGTTACGGGATCGTGAGATGGAATTGGAGAAGGTAACCCAAAGGAATCTAGAGTTGGAACAGAGGATAAAACAGATAGGTTTAGAGACTCATATATGGCAGAACAAAGCCAAGAGCTTCGAAGCTATGGTGGCTATGTTGAGAGCCAATTTGCAACAAGCATTAATCAGTCAAAGCAGAGAGCAAATCCCTGTAGAGGGACATGGAAATAATGATGCTGATGATGCTGCATCTGAACATATTGATGGTAGTGATGAAGCTCAACAGATGAGAGCTTCAATAATAATGGGAAGAAAAACAATGAGTCCTTTGGTAGAAGTGAAGAGATCCTGCAGGAGTTGCAGGGCTATGGAAGCTTCTGTTTTGCTAGTACCATGTATGCATTTGTGCTTGTGCAGCAATTGTCAGAAAGATGTACAGAAATGTCCAATCTGCAATTCCGATAGGAGTGCATGTGTTGAGGTATACTTATCATGATTAAGTTTGGTGTGCTTACTGTGATGATCTAGATTCACTTCCGAACAATAAGCATAGTGTATGGAGAAAACAAATGTAGACCTTTTTTAATTATTAATTCTACAGAAATCAGGATACAGATGACCAAGAAATGCAATTCAGGCTAATACATAGTAAATCAAAGGAAGGCCATCAGTTCAGGAAATATATTTTACAGAGGAAGAGGAAGTATCATTTGGGTATTAATTCATATCTTGTAGTCCGTCAATATATTATACTCAGTTCCGATGCATTTCTGTGAGGCTGGAATTCATAATTCCGCATTTCTATGAAAATGGAATGAAAAGATTGTTTTGGGTGTGATGTGTTTCTTTCGTTTTTTTAATCATCAACATTATTATTGTTATTTTGTGTTCGTAAACGAAAGAAGTCCTCACCTCATGGCTAGAACAAAATAATCATGAATTGGGAAGGGTTTGTGAATAAAGGATCGGAGTTGCAAATTTATTCTACTAATAATGCTGTTTCTAGACCACAAAAAGACTAGGATAAAATGAGCTTAAGATTGGAGAAGAAAATTTTAGTAATAATGTTGTTTCTTGGAGTATGACAGTGTAATATTGAATTTGCATATGCTCATCAAACAAATCAAATGCATCAAATTCTGATCCAAGGTTACAGTGCTATTGTTAGTTCTAAGAAAATGCTGTGTGCACAATACATCAGGGGAAAGGGGGATACTTTAGTGTAGCTTTCATCAGGTGTGGCTTATAACTTTATTGTGACATGCAAATGTAGTGATTTAGTTGCCATGGATTACATTAATTGAGTTGCTATGTACTATTAATGATTCACATTAGGAGATCATTAATTTACAAGTTTATATTGTGAGATCCAAACGATCTCTTCAATTGTACTTGATTCTTAAATTACTAAGTAGTTTCTGCTATTATATTTGGTTATCGTATTATTCTGCTTTTTATTTTCAAAACAGTTCCAAGTTGTCTAACCATATGGAGCGGTACTGTGCACTGGAGTTGTGTCCACTTTTAATTTTACAAAACGTCATTTTCATGTTGTATAGACATGCCTTATAACAAATGAAGATTTTTTTGCAATGAGATCATCAGCCACCAATGAATATATACTGATATTGAGTTTAGAATGTATATATACAATTTCAGCATTCATATTAATGAAAGGAAGTTTTCCATAGCTTTGATCATATTTGGTGGCCATTGAAGCTCTGCACTGACCCATCTGATAAGAGGCATACATAGTGTTTAGCATACTGAGAATGCATGCATACTATCCATTTAAGTAACAATCAGAGCTCACCTAATATCTCTGTACAGAGGCTCCCTTCGCGTAGCCTCAGAAAACTGGCCCTCAGCTTTGCTAACCTCACCTTCACTCCATAGAACTGCTGCCAGGGCAGCATGTGCTTCAGCATAATTTGGATATTTCCGGACAAGTCCTTGCATCAGTTTCTTGGCATCTTCTGGCTTTTCAAGCTTCAAAGGTAAAAAGATTTTGAATGATTACAGAGTCAAATTCATCAAAAAAGTCTCCCAATTTATTATTAATGTCCTTCATCTAGTCTTTTGGCTCTCCTGTCTTTAAATATTCCACATGGCATCAATTTGCCGCAATATTTTCTGGTACAATGTAGTATTGTCAATTGGTATTAAATTGGACATTCTCAATGTTGATATTTTGAGTATGATCCACAAGATATCGTGTAAAATGGCAAAACGACTTAGTCATAGGAGAATGAAATTTATCATGAAACAATGAATATTTGCAATAACAAGAAGTCAACGAATGACCATTTTACACTTCAGTTCCACACCTGAAAAAGAGTTAATGCCTCCTTTAACCGATACCCAGCAATGCCTGGAGCAAGCAAGGAAGCTCTCTCATATGCAACCAAGGCATCATCAAACTTATTTATTCGTGTATCCACATTTCCAAGGTTAAACCAAGCTGCATATTCCTGAATGACAAAAAGAAGAGTGTAAAATAAAAGTGTTAAACCAAGCTGCATACAGTACCGCCAGAATTAAAAAACCATACCTCTGGGTCATTCTCGATCGCAGACTTACAGTCATTAATAGCTTCTTCAAATCTCCCAAGAGCCTGCAAGCATCATAATAATCCTAGACATTTTAATAAAAGAAGCAACACATATACATGTCCATTTGCATCTTCGCATTCTACCAACTATTGCACTCAAACGATTTTCAATAATAAAAAGTGAGCTGATGAAATTTCTTTGACTGAATAAAATGTAAAAAAATGGCCAATTACAACCTTATTGCTAATATATATGGTGGAAGTAGATAATAGTTGAATCCAAGAATTACGTAAAATAGGAAGGAATGATTAACTTAACATAGAAAACGGGTTATTACTATTGGAATTACACAGATGAGGTTTACAAAAGAATACCACCACAAGGGAGCTAATTAATGCTCTCACGTGCAACAAGGCATCGTTGATAATTATACCCGGAGATAATATGTCTGTAAAGGTTTCTAGCATATAAGTCATAGAATACGTTACCTGCATATGATTGGTTTTATACCACTTCTTTATATAGAACAGTTTTTTATACTATTTTTGGTGATGATTGTACCCTTTCAAGCTCAATATGTCTCTCAGTGACTAATACATTCTGCATTTGTTTACAAGTTGTTATCACAGATGACAACCACTACAACCCAGACAAAAGGGAGCAGTTGTGAACTGCTTAAACATCGCAAACTTGGATTACTAAATTCTGCATCATTGAGACGTTTAACCCTTTCATATAAAGAAGTTAAATAGGACACTTTACACCCCTTGCTTCTATAAAACATTAATTGACAATACATTAGACAATGATCCTATCCTACAGTTATTAGTCATAATCAGAATTCCACTAATCACTGCTCATTGCAGAGCACAATAGTGAGGACAGAGAGAGTAGTTTGTCTTCTTGAATTATGTTAAATAGAACAATTGGAATATGCTGCTAGTTTCTATAAAACGGCACTTGCTATATTTAATGATGGTCCTATAGTTATTAGTCATGGTCAGAGTATGCAACAACTATTGACCATACCAGAGAACAAAGGTAAGCTTAGCTAAAAAAGTGTGTTCGGTCAAATTATGTTAAATCAAACACTTTGAATTATGCTGCTTGTTTCTATAAAACTGCAATTGTTAATATGTTTTATGGTAATAATATACTATAGTTATTGGCATTACAGAGCCCGATAATGAGCTTTCAAAAAGCAGTTCTGACTTATGGAGTTCTCAAGTAGCATTAAGAACAGTTTTAAACTCCTCGAGTTTGAAATGTCTCTCAGTGACTAGTTTGATTCTGCATATGTTTACAAGTTGTCCTCACAGATGAATACCACTACAACCCATACAAAAGGGAGCAGTTATCAACTGCATAGACATCACAAACTTGGTTTACTAAAATATTGCATCATTGAGACATTGTGTACTGGCACAACTCAAAATGGGGGGCTCAGGGTTGGGGTTCACACAAGATATACTCATAAAAAATAACATCCAGAAGAGAGATATAGAAACAAACAAAACTATCACCATTTCCATGCACAGATGATGTGATCTAAATGCAAAGAATGTGTGCGCTTTGTATTTAACTTGGTGTTAGCACATTCATTCCATCTAGAACAAGAATCAATACATTACAAAGTTTTACTTTAGACATAAATAAAAACATATTTACTAAACTCAAAGGTTACTGGGGATGATTCTGCAAACTTTAGATTTAATTGTTGCAAATAAATTTTTACTAGATACGGAACATCAATCAACATTCAAAAAGCTCAACTAGGGCAGAAAATTAGGAAGATACTTACTTAACCTAACTTCTATCGCATGTTGAATAAGTTATGTTTGCATATGCATTCTGACTTCAATGAGAATAATCAATCGGCTAATCAATAAGCTCAAATAAGAGAGCAAATGAACGTTCAAAGTTGTGTATACTTGCTTCGAAATTAATCAACATTCAAAAGGCAAATTAAAAACGCCAAGGACATTCACATCAACCTCAAAATCTAATGCTGTGACTTCTGAAACAAAGCAGGCAGATGCTTTCTATAGAAGGTTGTTCGTTGCATATACAGTTAACAAAACCTTAACTATGAGGCCGAAACAAAGAAGAAGCTTCAAATCAAATGTTTGCAAAAGAAGAAAGCTCAAATCAGCGAGCTACAATAAAATCCGTGTCTACGAATTTTGATACAAACAATGCACGTGCTTTTCTTATGCTATAGCTCACATCAATTTTGCTATTCTATTCTGCATACATTCTAATTCTATGAGAATCAAGACTCCAAGAACACTTAACTAAAGAAAGAAAAGACAAAGAAGAAGAAACATGAATAGTAGTCTTGCGTAATGCACCTCTTTCCACGTTATAATTTACACAAAGTTCTGTTTTCATTTTTGCATATATATTACTTCTGTTCTGAGAATTAAAGCTTCACGAAAGTTTAACAAGGAAAGGACAAAGACGAAGAAGAATGTAAATAATAACCTCGAGAGCTATGGCACGATTGAGGAGCGGCACAGGAGCCTCGGGAGCAAGTTCAACAGCTTTGTTGAGATCAGACAGAGCTTCTTCAAAAAGTCTGAGAGATAAACGAACACTTCCACGATTAGACCAAACGCTCGCACTCTTAGGATCTTCAAGGATAAGCTCAGAGAATATCTTCTCCGCGGTTTCAAGGTCTCCGGCGACAGCAGCACGCAGAGCTTCTTGCAATTTCGGGTTCTCCACATCTTTTAGCCTGACTCTCTTCGAAACGGAAGAAGCTAGCGCAGGCGCTGTGCCTAGTGTGTGCAATGAAGATACTGCTGTAGCTAAAGAGAGTAAAGCTCGGCGATGGAGGTGGAGGCTTCGCTCTTCAGAGGCAGTGACAGAGCGCGAGACTGAGGAGGAGGAGGTGGAAGAAATGGCTACGGGCGGAACAGATGTTGAACCAAGGGAGACTGCCGGGTAGAAGGATGATGTGGTCATGGTCATGGCCATGGCCATTGCGAGGTCGATGAGACAGCTTCGTCTTGTTCTTTTTCCTCGCCGGCCGCTTCTCCTTCTCCTTCTCCTTCTCCTTCTGCTCCTGCTCCTGCTTCTGCTTCTCCTCCTCCTGCTGCTGCTTCTTCTTCTTCTTCTTCTTCTTTTTCTGCAACGGCTGAGGGGCCATGAGCCATGTCTATATGACCACTGTTATCTGTGGCCTATTTTCTAGGGCTAACCTTTCCATTATAACATAACACACACAGACACACATTTTACTGCATTGAGAAACACATGTCCAAGAGCTATAGAAAGTATTAGAGTCCCTCCGAAATGATTCCTCCGACAAATGACCAACGATTGTCATGATCAAACTTATTCCACCCTCCCGGTGAACAAGGACCTCGGCTACCATTACAAACTCAAAGGTAGATCCTTGTTTTTACGATGAACAAACCTTCCAAGATTGTCACGTAGAAAGAGAGAGAAAAGGCGACTCCTCGTGCCAAATTGTTGTATTTAAGTATCCACCATATGTGGTGCCCAAAAGAAAGTAGAGTAAACCGATCATATCGTTATTGTCACGCCCATCTATTTCTCGTTCTTGTAGACACCTTGGATTGCAGTACACACCATAATTTGGGCAATCCAATGCTCTCAATCATGAAGGCCCCTTCATAGAATCATCCTACCTATAGAAACATTCAATTTTTGAAAGGCTTCCTCGCATCCCAAGCAAATTTTATCGATCGGAAGCCTCATCGTCCCAACAATAATTGCTAGTCGAAATCCATCGACTTCCCAACCAAATTGTTGATCACATAATAGACTTGGAACTTATTGTTCATGTCCCATGGAATACACCAATCCCAACTTTCTCAAACTACCTTCGAAATTTAAAAATCCATACCACTTCATGAGTATCAAATATCACTGATTGCAATTGGCTACTTTTTTTAACTCTGAAGGCAAGCCTCACAAACATCTACTTATAAAAACTGTTTGTAACCGACGGTTTGAACACACCCAAACAAACAAACAAATCCTCGACAGAATTAAGAACTAACACTTCAAAGAAGGAATGAACATAAAATGGTTCCACCAGAAGAAAAAAAAATCAAATTGTTCCATTAAGTTTTGCCCTGATACACAACACATCGTCATTCCTATAGCTTCTATTCCTCTGACTTGCGGAATTCGTTATTTATTAAAGTGGTATGCAAATTATGCCGTTCCTCCATCAGTCAGATGCTCCATCAAAATCCATTTGAAGATATTAAATATTAGCAACCTCAGTCTCAAACACAATATCCAAGTAGAATGAGCGAATGAATACCTCAAGCTCAAGCTCAATGGTATTTTCACATAACTGCAATGCCAAATTGAGACTTCAATTGCAGATCGTTCAACATAAGCACGTGAAGCCATATTAAATTCCTCTCTCATTGTGAGGAAAATTGAACATTCTATAACTGAATTCAATTATAACGTGTTACCATCATCCAGAGTATAACAATACCCTACAATCCAGAATCATCCACATGCTCTTAACTATAAGGATCACCACCACCATACATCATAGAATCCTTCAACATACAAATCAAAAATTAAGTTACTTCTCAGACGAAAAACTTTAAACTTCATAATAGATGTCAAGAGGTAACACCAAAACAGAGGAACAAAATTTACATTTATGACAACCATCGCCTTTCACAAATGAAACAACACTGTGACTATTGTTTGACATGAATTACCACATAGACACAAACGTAACCGATGCGAGTGTGAAATTCACAGAAAAATGGTGGTGTTCACAAACACCTTTGTTTTCAGAGTATAGATGCTAAGAAAGCTGCCTTCTTAAGCACTGGTAAACTTGGTGACGGCCTTTGTCCCTTCAGAGACAGCATGCTTGGCGAGTTCTCCTGGGAGGATGAGGCGAACAGCCGTCTGAATTTCCCTACTAGTGATGGTAGGCTTCTTGTTGTATCGAGCAAGGCGAGCAGCTTCCTGAGCGAGCTTCTCAAATATGTCATTGATGAAGGAATTCATGATGCCCATGGCCTTGGAAGAGATACCCGTGTCAGGGTGCACCTGCTTGAGCACCTTGAAAATGTAGATCTTGTAGGTCTCGATGCTCTTCTTCACTTTCTTCTTCTTCTTGTCCCCCTCCTTAGCAGAGGAGGCAGAAGGCTTCTTCTCCGCAAGAGGTTTCTTTCCAGCAGGCTTCTTGCCTCCCTTCACAGACTTGATCGCCTTCTGCTCGGCCTCTGCAGGAACTTCTTTGGATTTGGGCGCCATCGCTAGATAATAAGGAGGGATTAAAACACAGAAAGACTAATTAGGATAGATGCTTAGGAGACAGAATAGACAGATACGCAAACGATGATGGAAGACGTCGCACTGCGCTTGGTTTTATATATTGAAATGGGGGGGTAATATTGGACCAATCAGATTTTGAGTTGAGCCGTGGGTCGGATCGACTGTATCCACCGCACGATCTACGAGCCTTCTCACCGTCCGATCTCCCCCTCTCCCCCCCCCCCCCCCCCGAGTCTTTTGAGTTTCCCGCCCACATCAGCTTACCAAATATTTTTTAAACTTTCAAAAATTGTTATAGGCCGGCCATGTGAAGACCATTGTGAATTAATTTGTCCTTATGCCCATCCCCCCCCCCCCCCCCAAAACACACACACACTTGTTGGCAATGACGCCGGCCAGAAATCCATCTTCACATGAATTTCACTCAATAACCCCTCCTCTTTGCAAGAGTCGTGCTAATAACGCCCCATGTCCTAAATGTGTCTGCTTCTTGCCCAAAGTTGTTTCGCGCATATTGTAACAAACACAACAGCAAAACATAAGGAAGCTTATGGCAGACGATGAGCTAAACATCCCTTGGTATCAAAACCCATTGTTGCAATCACCCCATGTAGGTGCTTTGCTAACAAATTGTTAATCTTCGGTTTCCATGATTGTGTATTTATGTACGTAAGTTTTAAGTCTGTACATCCTTTAATACATTCATTATTTTTCCTCAAGCATTCACTTCACATTTACCAAGTCTTTGCCCACTCTTGTGCCTCCTGACATGTTCGTTCTTCTTTCTATGCATTGTTGATGGTTGTACACTTTTCTAATTTAATAATAGTTCAAATGGCTCGAATGATAGTGGGTGTCCGAGTATTATTGTTTCCACACTCCACAAACATAACGAGAGCAATTCACACGTATGGGTTATAACAAGAAATAAATATGCCATAACTAATGTAAGTAGACCAGGCTTCTAGACATCCTCTATACGGTATGCATAACCTTCCCGTCCAATAATCTCCTTTACATTAGAACCCAGAAGCATGTGGTCATAACTATAAACATTGAAGAGAAGTTAAATATGTTCGTTTATAAGTCTTCAATAGAAGTAAAATTTGACCACGCATACAAGCTCATAATGTGATTGGCACTCGTTTCAATAATAGAAATTGATCAAAATTTAGTAGCATTTTGATCACAATCATTTAATAACAAATACGCATCACTTGTTGAAGTTGGTTGACAATGGTGAAAGAAGTAGTATGTGACTAATTGATCCATTTTAAACATCTATTTATCTTTCTACGACCTGTCAATACAATATACAAACCCAATGAAGGTTCATATTTAGTTATTGCCCATAAACTTTCTTTAATTTGACTTCCATCAATCATTATCAATTGGCCCCCTAAAATATGTTGACATCCATATTCCACCAAGTGTCAAATGTTAAATGTTTATTCTTGTAAACAAACATTTATCAAAATAGTCCCTTAGTTGGACAATAGGTGTTTCTGAACTATTCAAATATAATTAGACAATCCTTGCACGAGGAGTTGTGCCCCTTTGGAAAACATTGTAACCTCAATGTATATAGTTCATGAATGAACCTCCCTATCAAGTGCTCTCAATCATCAAAAAGTGAAAAATAGCATTAGAGTGTGAAGTTGAGAATTTCCTTGTCTAAGGTCTGTCTTCAACCTTCACCAACACAAATAAATCTCTTGCCCACCCTATTCTCGTGCATTCAAACTCAAAATTCCTAGTTGTACAATAGTAAAAATATGCATCTATTCCTTCATTATACTACATCCACATGGAAGCAATTATAAAGTGCATGTTGAATTCGTGAGCATGTTGGTGTAGCAACCATTTGACCATGTTACAATGACAAGGCTAAATAATCGCCCATTTGTAATGGCTCCCATGAGCTAGATGACAACTAATTCCACTTTCATTATTTGATGGCTTAAGTTCTGTGGTAAATCTATAACTCCTACATGTCATCAACACCAAGGCGATCTCGTAGTTCTTGTATCATCGGATTGATGAGGTCGATAACTCTAAATTTTGAACCCTTGATGTTATGAGTTCATATTTGACGTTGTGGATATATTGCCATTGCCAATAGAATGTGTTGGAAATCAATGATGTTGCTAAATAATTGTTAAATAAATCTACCATATGCAATGGATGTGAAGCAACGGTTGGTTATATATGCATGTCTAACGTCTAGTTATATGTAAGAGATTATGAATGGTACTATTATACATACTAAAACTACGAGTTACTCTCTCAAATTGCTTATTTTCTTGTTTAATATTGATGTATTGGTGAGAGAAATATGTATAATACATGCATAAAACATTATAATGTTAAAAAAATACCTTAAATATTATACTCACTACTCAATTGATTACAAAATAAAGATATCTTGATTACCACATCTAGCTATAGGTTGAATGTGACCTTTTTTTACCATCCACAAGGAGGCCAATTCTGACATATGGGGCCAAATAAACATATTACCTTGCATGCGTCTCCTTCCTAAGAAGGGGGATTACTACTCTATAATAAAAACTCTCAATGGGAAAAATGTATGGACATATGTGTTCGCAATTTTATTATTATAGAAGTTTTTCTTTAATAGTATTAAGAAAAAACGCCCAAAGGCTACAACTTGAACTTGTCAGCCCAGAAGGTTACAACTTTTTATGTACAATGATGTAAAATAATCCTAAGACCAAATATCGAACTTTGTAGAAGGTGTTGGAATTTGTTAATATTCAAGAAAGAGTCCATGGAAGTCGATAGTGTCATTGAGGCTCTTGAGTTGACATTATGAACGAGGGCAACTTTGTCCATAAGTGACGAAGCTTTTTCCTTCTCTTGTTCACAATCTTGGGGAACCATGCATATTATCATACTGGCCACGAACTACTGCCAACAAGTTCTCCCATATCTCACATAGCACATATGTGCTCGCCTTTCTCGGTGAAGATCTGAGTATGACATTTAAATTATCATGTTCATCTAACAAAGTCACCATACTTCTCTTGAATCAACTTATATGTTGACCATGCAATAAGTCATATTCATCCTCAACTAGATTTTCATTGCACGCCTTGCATATCTTCATATTCAGTTGATGATGTTGCGATGCCACCTGAACAACTAACTTGTGTGAGCAACTTCTAGTAAGTGTTAAGGTTTGTCAAGAGCCCCCCAAGAGCCAAAGCTCGAGGGGGTAGTAACATGCAATTGGATATGTTCTTGCTTTTTTAAACCTTGTTCCAGGGCCATCATCAAGGATTAACATTTGCAATGTGATAATATGATTTTGACATTTTAACATCTTACTTCATTCTTAGTGCCTCGAGCGATCTATCCTCGATGATCACATATTGCATACCATCACCTACAAGGTCCAATACATATTTTATTCCCTATACTTTAAACCATGTCAAGGCACAACCCACATGAAGGGATTTTGCGCTTATTATGTATTTATATCTTCCATGGCATAGTCTAAGCTTGTATTCTTCGTATATTGTGATATACTTATATACTCTTTGCATGACTAACACTCCTCTAGGCTTAACAATTATTTCTATATAGCATGAAATGATATATTGTTAAGGGTTGTATTCCAAAATTGTCTACATAAGAACAATTTTTTTGTTTTCTTTATATAAGTCAAAACGTCGAGTGAGATAGTGCTACCTTGCCTTCAACTCAAAAAATGAACATGTGGACCATCATACCATTGAATAACATCAAATTCACTTCCCATTCTCGAGTATCGCGTTGTTTGCATTGATTCTGAAAAATATGATAGGATCAAATTGTAGCATATTCTCTCACCTATGGTGTCAGAGCACCAAGATAAATACATTGTTGGGCATTTTCTAGAATGCAAAAGACACTAGAATTGGTTTTACAATGTTTTTGGGTGGCCTCAACATTGTGCTTCAATTGAATTTTTTATATCCAAAAAAATGTTACTTCACATTAGTTAGCAAACCGAATACAACAAAGTTCAACTCGAATCCACAATGGGATCAATATATACAACACGGAGGAACAACTCTAATGTTTATCCTGGGTCAGACTAGCCACAAACACAAGGTGTCCTTCCGTATCACTTCACCAAAGGGGTGGTTACCGGTAGGATGTTAACCGGCAGTGATAAGATACTAATCCGTTGTTCCGGATCGGTCCTGGTATGGCAATATATCCCTGTTTGATTAACACGTGTAAAATATAAAATAAGGCACGGACGGTAGTAGACAAGATACACAATACTGAAATCCAAATTCAACTTATATTACTTTTGTGTTCATTACATTGCTTTCCAGATCCTTTTATAGGCATCCGGTTCTGATTACAAAACGATGCCAAACTGGCAACCGACTATGAATCGGTCCGGATCCAGATCGATGCAACTATTCCGGATCCGTCCGTTCCTATTATAATTATCACTAATAACCAATACTAACATCCATTCCCAACTCATCCCCCACTTGTCCTCCATACGCTGGCCAACATCTAAAACCAACAAAACTCACACGGACCTTATCCCCAACAAAATTGAAACAAACCCCAATTTACACCATCTCTACTCATCCAAACGTACTCTTTTTTTAGCTATACCTACATATTTACATCCCATGTACAATATTGGGAGCCATCCGTGGAAACAACAACCTAGGCACCTGGTAGTTCCACTTTGGTCTCGTTGAAGATTTGATCGACATGGGAGAACCACCCCCCCATTTCAACACGAACTTAGACTTCGCCCTTTGTGCATCATCTGATCCCCCCTAAATCGAGTCATATCGTCCATGCAACCATGTCACTAGCTCAAACTAGATATTTAGCATCACCTCACCGCATGAGAGCTTTTGCCACTGAAAAACAAACTTACAGGGCCTGGTCCAAATGTGCTAGACCGATAAGCACACCACCATAAGCCAAATCTCCTCAAAATATTCAGAATTTGTGATAGGTCTCACCCCATCACATAGGAACGCGCTACCACTTTGCATTATAAATCCATGTCCCTATGGGTTTAGGCTTAAACTTGACTAGGCCTTCATTATTGCATGAACCGCCCTGTCCTCTGTGTTAGTCGGTTCTTTCAACTTTAGGCTTGAATTGAACAGTCACCACATATTTGCCTGCCAAGGGCCACCATTCCTTGGGCACCAAAGGTCGGCTCTTTTCCAAAGGAGCACCTTCCACAATTCTGGTCCGGTTTGCAGATTTGACACCATAAGCTTACCATGTAGAGCCTTACTTTGGTGAATATGATCCACCAACCCAAGTCCTCACTAGTTCTTCGCCTTGATTAAACAACCCCACACCATTTTAGCTAACGCCATCTCATTGTCTCTTCTCGACCAAAGGAACCCTCCCACCATTGCCTTAATGGTTTTGGTGCAAGCTTTGTCTAACATCCAACATGCCATCAAGTGCCACATGGTAGCCAACAAATATATGGTTAACCACAACCACCCTAAATGCAAGGGAAAGCTTTACTCATGCCCAAATACTAAACAACCATTCCATTCGGGACCCATTGAAAATCAACATCAGGACACCAAAGTGGTCATGGGTTTGAACTTACCAAGAAACCTCTTTCGGTCTTCTGTAAATTATTGTCATTGCCTTGCAAGTAGAGCATAATGTCATCTGCATACTCAGAGTCCAACATATCCTTGCTCGCGTGGACAACTAAACCCCTTATTCCTACATCAGGTATGTTCAAAAAGAAAGAGAATGCCTCTAAAATAAATAAATAAAGGTAGGGGGCCAACGGGCAACCCTGCCTAACAGACTTGCGTAACATAATCGATGGACCGCGATGCCCTATCACCAACACCCTACTCAAGCTTCCTTTGTAAAGGGACAACACAGTTGATCTCCATTTTGAGGGTAATCTCGGCCCCTCCATGACTTTTTCTAAAAAAGGACACTAAACTCTGTAATACGCTTTCTCAAAGTCCAACCAACATGAGATAAGCAATGTGTTGATTGGTTTTCTTTGCCAAGGGAATCGCCTCCCAAAATCTCAACACATTATCAGTTATGCATCTATTTTCCATGAAACCTGTTTGTCCAACATGGATTAGATCATGCACGTAGGGTTTTACCCTCTTGGTTAGTATATTGGCGAATATCTTATATATATAGTGTTGAGAAAAGTGATCGGTCTCCATTGACTTGCATCAGTTATTACACTTTGTACCTTAGGAATGGGAGCTATCATCCCCTCTTGACATTGCAAAGGTAAGCATCCAACATCCCATGCCTCTCTTAGCCCATCAACCAAATCAACCTTGATCACGTCCCAAAAAATTTCAAAAAAATCTCTTGATAATTCATCGGATCCTAGACAGGACGTTCTACAAATACCCACCAAAGCGTCCGCCACGTCTTCTTCCAAGAGAGGCCTTGAAAGCTGAGGTCGTGCCACATCTGAAATTCTATGTTGCATTCTCTCCAACACAAATTCTATCAATGCAGGTTGTTCGAGGATATTGGAGCTATTTGAAAGCAACTCACGATAGTGTGATGTGACCACCTCCAAGATCTCCGAAACATCCTCCAACATTGAGCCATATTCCTTAATCAACTTCAGCTTATAGCAACAGTTCATTCTAGGCTTTTTATAGATGAAATTACTTTTCCATGTGCTCCTTATCTTCCTTCTCACCTCCTCATCCTCAAAAAAAATTATGTTGATCCTTATATTGCATTCCCTTATGGCATCCTCTATCTTACTAGCGTTATCTTAACCGGCTTATGATCAGAGTAAGCTCAACCTGCGATGATTTCAACATTGGTTCCAAATTTTTCCAATTCCGAGCTTATGTAAATATTGTCTATGCGAGACATGCAAAAGTCATTCATACTATAGTTTGCACTTGAAAAGCTTAGCGAACTGCGTGGCTTTTTTAATACATGTCAAGCATCTTTCACACCCATTTGACCCAACAACAAATCCCATGAAACTAGCTCTAACCCCTGCACAACCATTTGCATGCCCCCCACCTTGTCCTCTTTGTACATAGTCATGTTAAAGTCCCCTTTGAGGATCCACGCATCTGCAATCGCCAGTCCATCAGCCAATTGCCTCCAAAAGAGGGCCCGCTTCATTGACAAATTAGGCGCATACACGTTTATTCTCCCGATAGATGGCACACCCCTCTATTATGGTGTCCTGTCCCAACACGACAACGTCTTGAGAATTCTTGATAAATGTAAAAACGCCCCCTTTCCTCCCATGCTCACCCTGAGTTGGGGACCAAACGTATGTCAATCCCCCTCAAGAGGATTGCCAATACTCAAGATCCTATTCGCACTCAGATGGTGCTCTTGCAACAACAAAATCTATGGGACCCCCTTGAAACTCGAGACTTTGAACTCTTGATGGAGGTTCTTCTCTTCCAACATACATTCACAACATCCTCTAGTTCCTGCACGTGGAAGTATAACACCTCATCGAGGGAGTCTACCCTCTCTTCTATGCATAGTAGCAATTGCTTTTTAATGCATGAATCATTGACCCGCCCACATATAATTCTAATATTCATCCACCTCACAATCTATTTATCCTCATTCCAAGTGATAGGCAAACTCTTAAAGTACTTGTGCACCCTACCTGCTATGGAGCTTGATATCCATTCCATATTGTTGGCTGAAACCTCTTGATCTGTCAAATTAAAAGATAAATATACATTCGGAAACTTTTTGCGTTCAGTGACAACTCATAAACCCTCAGCCCCGGGGCTTCCCCATGGCACAAGTCAGTCAATATCTTGAGAACATGTTGGCTAAACCTGCACACTTTTCAAAGTGATCTCTTACTGATCTTTTGGACTGAACAAAATTGACCGGGACTTGATCATCTACCCCCATACTTACTTGTCTTGTTGCTTGCAACTTCTGGGTTTCAGAACTAATGGGTGAGTTGTCTTGATACTTCCCATTGCGTAACCATTCTTTCACCGCTCTCGATAGTCTAATACTTCCACTTTATCAGGTGAAGGGGGAGCTAATGACATTTTCCCTACTAACATTTGCACTATTTAGCATGACATCGGGTGTGCACACTACCACCTCTTCAACATTAATTGTCCTTAGATCCTGTAGTAGAACCTCCTCTTCCCGCAATGCCTCAAAACTATTTCCCAACTTTACATGATGCATAGTTGTGGTTCGTTCTTGTTGCAATTGATTTTTACGTCCCAAAACCAGAGTCTCGTCTACTTTAGCCTTCTCCTTCTCAACCCCATTAATGGTGCTATGACCTTCCACCCCTATATTCTCTTGCCTAGCTACCTGCCCTTTGTCCTTTCCCACCCTCACGTGACCATTGATCTTCCTGGGGCATTGCTTAGCAATATGGCCCTTCTTTTTACAACAAAAACTTTGTCCATGTAAGCCATTGTATTCCACTTCCACATCTATCAGTTCCGCTTCTACATCATGAACCCTGACTATGGGGGGAGTTTGGACAAGCTTTGCATAATCACTCTAATCTTAGGGAAATCCCTGATTTTATCTACCATCGTGGCCTTTGAAGGACAAATTGTGCCAATCTTATCCCCAATCTTTGGCATCAAGGGGTATAATTGTCAAGGAAGTTTTGGAAACACCATGGAAATCATCTGAGGATTACCAAAATTTTTGTCTTCCTCCATAGCGTTGAAGTTAGCATGCGACTCCAACAAAAGAGCTCTTCCATATTTGAGCTCTACAAATTTCAGATCAATAATCCGCGATACATCACCCTCCTCGTCAACTTCAACATGGAAGAAAATTTGTCCCATATTATGCACATTCAGTATCTATGGGACCCTATCCATAAGAGCTACTTGCAGCAGGTCACGAACCATACCTCTATTAGACCTACCACTAAGTAGCTTACAAATGAATGAGCATTTCTTTAATATTTCAATCGCCGCATTCAGAATTTTGCTTTCTTCCTCAGACATAATAACCTCTAGTATCTCAGAGCTCACTTTCATGTCCATTTCTTTATCATGACCTGATCTTGGGCATGCATTATACGCCTGACCACATTCCTACAGAAGGTTTTCTACTTCCAACATGTCATACGTGGCTTAGCATAGTCCAATTTTTGTGACGACCTGCCTTGTAGCCCCTGCTGCCTACCCTCACTCATCACATGCCATAATGCATGGCTAGAGTGATCTCCCCCAATTGTTTGCCTCCCAACCTCATTATTCCAATCCTCTGCCACTCCCCACACTCTCGAGTCCTCGACACAGTGAAATATGGAGAGAACCATCTCCTTGCTGCTAAGAGGAGCCCTATCCTCCTCTTCCATCCAACCCGCATTGTCTATCAGATTGACTAATTCCTTACTCATTCTCCTATCTACGCCAATAATGTGTTTCCCTACTTCTTTTGGCATGTGTCCTACTTTTCTTCGACCCCCATTTTCAACCTGATGCTTCTCCCTATCCCTATTCCTACCTTGCAATGCATACCTCGACCCCACCAACCCTTGCCATTGTTACCTTAACTGACGTCATTGATGCCTTAACGCATGTTGTTGGCTCCTTCATCCAGATGTTGCTTTATCCTTGTGTAACCCTACTACTACCCTACACCCTAATTGACAAGACATACTTGACATTTGAGGAGGATGAGAGCTCAACATCGATCGAATGCGTTTGGAGCACACTTTGCAAGCCTAAACCCAGCCCCCCCATTTTTCGTGCATATACCTTGAGGATAGATTACAGTTGCTTCAATTGATAATTATCTTCATACATCTGATAAATGTGGTTCAACAAAGTTACTCCCACATCATCCCTGTGGATTATTACATCCATTGAATGATTCCAAAATCAATTTCCTTCAATTTTAATCGAGATCTTCCAAATTCTATGGTTTTTGATGTTACTGACATTAGAACAGTGCTCGTGATGCTTCAAGAATTATTAGAAGGATGATCGGATTGATATTTTACAATTTTGTATCTATAACACATGGAACTTGTTGATTTGAAGAGCCAAGATGGTATCATATGGAAAGCTTAAACATACCTAGCATATCACACCACCAAGTGTGAAGTATTAGAATAATTGCATTCTAAGTGCAATTTTTTCATAATCATATTTGTATGCATTATTGATATGCAAACATAACGTAGGTAAGGGTAGGTCACTAATATTTATAAAATTTAAGTGATAGGTATGTTCTCTAATATGATCGTGTAGTGTCATGATCTTTAAAACTAATGAATGGAGTCTTTAGAAAAACACATTTATTTGAGGGGATGAGGAAGAAGTATAAATACGAAGCTTAACTCCCCTCGTAAAACATATTACATAAGAAGGTTGAAGTTTTGAGGCACTAGTGATGTGGGCTAGGCTTTCATCGCAACAATCGTGTTACCTATTTGAAGGTACTAGTCATTATAATTTTTGTTAGTATGGGACGTCGGTGGTATGTTGGTTATGTCTTGATCATAGCTCGGGGATGGTTGAGAGGATCAAGTTCTTTAATCCAATCTATTCGCCTTTCTTCTGTTTTTATGTATTTGGTCTATTGATTAGTAAATTGTAATATACTCTTAGCAATTGCCATACATGACGACTCATTTGAGCAGTGTGGTTGGCATTCATCACATGCAAACATACGGGCACCAAGTGGCACTTAATCACATGAGAAGTCATGATTTGAGAAGTCAACCTATATGGTAATAATTAAACTTGCACCCATGCACTTATCTAGAAAAATAAACTCGAAAGTATTAGAAATTAGAGAATCTTCATTTGGAAATATTTTTCTTTTTCATTTTGTCATGTTCAAAGTGGCACGACGCTCAATAAATTGACCCAATCGATAATATTGTTGATGGCCCACTTGCAATGTGAGAATATGCTCAACAACACGATATATGATTCTCTCAATTAATTAGACACGAACAACACAAATATGTTGCTCTATTGGTGCAATCCACTCAGGCTTGCTCACTCAACCACTAGATTAAGGTCTTTTGTCTGATTAGCTCGACCACAAATGTGTTTAGTTCCAAGTTGTTGTGTGTTTCCATCGTTAGGCCTAAGCACATCCATCTAGATATAACCTCAACTTCCAACTAGCTTTAACCTCAAAATTTCTCCTTACGTACTTCCACTCTTCAAATCAAAGACACTGTTTCTATGCTCTAGGTCTCCAACATTGGTATTTACTTGGAATGCATCTTCGTGTATTATAAGAGTTACTCTAATCCTTGAAGTGATGATTACCAAGTCAATCTTAAATTTGATAGTTGTGAGTAAACTCTCGATGGTGTTGTTGCCATTATATCATGTTGCATTTCATGAAGAATGTAATACCGATTTACATGAAATCACGACCAATCTATAGGAATCATTCAAGGTTTTAAATATTTGTCTCTTAAAAACAAACATTTATTGGGTAGAAACTTAGATACTCGATTGATGCTCTAGGGAACGAGGTCCGACGCTCATTCTAGTTATCTTGCAACTAAAACCTATAGGATTTTCGAAGAACACTTGTATAGTGATATCCAATGTTGTCCTCTTCATAAATATTCGACAATTGCTCGTGTGAAGGACGCCAAACGCTCACAAAGAGGTAGTGTGACATAAAAATGCCTATATATATATAAGTTTGGATATATCTATGTCTATCTAGGCAGAGGATTTGGTTAAAAGATGCATCCATATGTATATATGCCCTACTTTATATATATATATATAAGTTTGGATATATCTATGTCTATCTAGGCAGAGGATTTGGTTTAAAGATGCATCCATATGTATATATGCCCTACTTTTTGGTTTGTTTGTTGCGTTTCGTGCATATATTTCTATTCGGCTAGTTCCACAGGACAACGTGGCCGAGGTTTGGGAGAATGATGGAACCATCTTTTTCTTGGGACATGGTAACAGAAGACATCCCTTGAAGCCTAGTTCTCAAGGACAAGTAGGTGGTCGCAATCCTTCATTTTTCATATGGGCGAGGAGAGCATAAGCATCTCCAAAGCCACCATTCCGAGGCTTCACAATGTATGTATGTACACACATATCTCTTTCTTTCGTTTGGTTTTTGTTTTGTTTTTTCGTCTTTTCTTGTTGAAATCGGGCCATTTTGCAATCGGACGGTGGAGATGCAAGCAAGTGGATCGTGCGGCGATAAGAGGGTCGATCCGCCCCAGGCCTCAACGCGCACTCTGATTGGTCCAACATATAAGATATGGGCTTTCTCCTCTACGCACGTCTGTATATAAACGAAAGCGTGGCCACATCCAATTCTGCTCCTGTTAATCGGTCTTCTACCTTCGGAACCTCATCTCTGTTCCTGCAGATCCTCTCTTGACCTAATTAGTTCCCAATCACACTCAATTCCTGCCCCTGCCATGGCGCCCAAGTCCAAAGAAGCTCCCGCTGAAGCTGAGCAGAAGGCCACCAAGTCTGTTCGGGGCGGCAAGAAACCTGCCGGGAAGAAGCCTGCTGCAGAGAAGAAGCCCTCTGCCTCCTCTGCCAAGGAAGGGGATAAGAAGAAGAAGAGAGTGAAGAAGAGCATCGAGACCTACAAGATCTACATCTTTAAGGTGCTCAAGCAGGTGCACCCTGACACAGGTATCTCTTCCAAGGCCATGGGTATCATGAATTCCTTCATCAATGACATATTTGAGAAGCTTGCCCAGGAAGCAGCTCGCCTTGCTCGATACAATAAGAAGCCTACTATCACAAGCAGGGAGATCCAGACGGCTGTGCGTCTTATCCTGCCAGGTGAACTCGCCAAGCATGCTGTCTCTGAAGGGACAAAGGCCGTCACCAAGTTCACCAGTGCATAAGGATTCCCGGGATTTCCTTATGTTCATTTAATCTCTTCATCCTCACTCCTGCGAACAATGGTGTTTTTTGACACCACATATTTGTTTGTAGGTTTTCTGACTCTCGCTCTAACTTGTTAAAAGCGGGATCTGCCCGACTTGCCTCAGTAATTTGGGTTTGCACACATGTACGATTACCATTGATGGCGTGTAATATAAATTGAAGATGATATTACACTTTAGATTACTCATTTATATCTACGCTGCTTGTGTTCCTTTTACTCTTTCTATTGTTGTATTTGCTGGTGGAAATTATTGCATAGTCGTGTCTATTCAATGGTTTCATGCGTAAACGGATCCCTTTTGTTATTTGCCGTCTAGCCTGAATGCGTGTTGCTGTAGCCATAAAAGAAATTATTCGTGTAGTCAGCCTTTTTTTTTCACTGGGATGAGGGAAGTACTCAGACATTTGAGAAACATGTAAAATCTTTTGTATTTTAAAGGCGGGTAAAGCTTTCATGTTAGCAGCACTGTTCAGATTTTGTTTAAAATTGGATATATAGTCACGGATACAAACACATTCAGTGATTTTAATAAACATATTTTTATCTATCGCTTTTGTATCTCACATTTTGACTATCGTATTGCTGTTCCATTTACCTTAATACTTGTTATGCTTAAATATTTAAATTTTCACATCTCAAAATATATGCCCTTACAAAAAGTTCTGCTTGGTAGCCCTTAACATTCTGTTCACATTTGGTATGAAGTGAACATAATATTGTGTATTCCTTGTTATCATCAAATTTTCAGCAGTATATATAGATTTAGCTGCATTGTTTCCTTGCTCTCTCTGTTTGTCTGTGTTTGGTTTTCAAGTGACACAATTTCTTCATTCCATGAGTGTCAAATATGAAATGTATCATTCCTCCAGACTTTCAAAGTTTGATAATAATTGTTTGCTCACGCTGATAAAAATATACACATGGCTACAGAACCCCATTAATATTTAGAATTTGAAATGAAGCCTATCTGCTGTGCTGAGAACCCCTCTTGTTCTCAACCCACATCATGTAAACAAACTTTTTAGGAGATGCTAGTTTTTTGAGATCATTATTATACGTATAAATTTACAGCGACAAAAAACTCATTTGAATCGAATCACAATGCATGATATGTCATCCTTGCTATTTCTTTCTAATGCAGCCTCTACCAGCATCTTGGCTGCTGATTCAGGATTTTTTACCTTACTTATCAGGTTAACAGCATCTTGATTCTCGATAACCTGGAAACAAATTACAGAAAAAGACTAAAGCTCGAAATAAATTGCTTCTTTTTAATTTGAATGAAACATGCTATAAAAAAGACCATTATTGAAACACAGTTTTTTGATAAGTGAGAAAAAATCATTGAAAAAGCGTATGTGGAAACCTATATCTATTGTTTTTTGATAAGTTGATACAAGTTAAAATCATAGGTGTTACACACAAATGGTTACCTCATTAATAATTCACGTGAGATCATGAGTTGAGAAAGTATTTTTTATCAATATCTATATTTCTAGTGGGGAACTTCAAAACGAAGTACATACCCACAATCTACAAACTTACAGTTCATAACAGTACTTGAAATAAAGTGTCTGTATAGAGATTTCAACAAATTTAAAACAATTACAAAGAGATTGTCTGAGAGAGTACTTAAGAAACAATGGTTAGTAATAGATGGCTGCCCAAATACAAGATGGATTCAGGTTACCAAAATGGTCCCAAGTGCCAAAAAAGGAAGACGGCCAAAAAACCAAAACAATTTTCCAAACTGTCAAACTGTGTTTGGAAACTAGAGTCGAGTTTGTTTACGCATAAAAGTTCTAGTCAATGAACAAGTCCATACCAAATGAAGCAGTGATTTCGATTGCGTATGATGTCTCAAATAGAAAATGACTAATTCTCCATTTGTCTAAGTGGAATTTTATTGAAAGTATACCTAATACGCATCACCAGAAGAACATCCTTTGTTTAAGCAGGAAATCTAGTTCGAAAGTGTAAAAAGTCCAACCCTTCCACCACACCTATGGACTAGTTATTTGATAGAGATCATTCACATAACCTTGAACCCACGGAGGTGGAGGTAGTAAAATGTAAATGTTATGAGCTGATAGTGCATTCGCACAGACACTTATGTTACCGTTCTCTATTGCCAATCACAGGAGTATATGTTATGAGCCTATTTAATGTCTCCAATGGTGGCACAGAAGCAACTGGAAGCAGCTGATCAAATATTCTGAACCATATGCATTTGTGATGTGGACCCAAATTATACAGCCTCATTGCCCATCCTCACTATGCACATCAAAGATAAGTTTGACACACACTCATTTGGCTACGAAGAATGGCATCGTCACTATGCACATCAGAGATAAGTTTGACACACTCATGTGGTTACGAAGAATGGCCAACTTGGCTCCAGATAGCGAAACAAGATACGGAAAGGGAACTCTATGGAGACTCTCACATCTCATGGACTTAACAACATCATTCCCCTGCCATTCCAACATGGATGCCATAGAACTACCTTCCAACCTCCAACCAATTTGGTGACAAAGGGACACTCTCTGATACGATCATCAAATGTGCCAAAAAATATTCCCACAAAGAGATTTCTAAACATAAAAAGTAAGTGATCTAGAAAGTATTTAGATTATGTATTTTACTAACCTTCCATAACCCGTCGCTGGCAAGGATGACAAACTCATCGGTTTGATCAAGCCACCTATCATCAATATGAGGTTCTGCACTCAAATGTTCCTTGAGATTCTTATCCCCAAATGCACGTGCTACTGCAAGCTGTCCATCGACTCTTGCCACATCACCTAGAAAAGAGAAGTGTGAAGTTTTCAGATAAACTAAAAACTCTTAAAGATCCTCATAAAACACAGCCCAAAGTGATGTGATGTATCTTATGTGCTCAATTAAAGATAAGTGTGTAGAAGCAAAAAAATTCCTTTTGATTTAAAAATAATAATGTTAGTGAATTTACAAAAGACATCTCTTTGTTGATAAAAATTCCATGGCTATGTTTTCACCTTTTAAATAAATAAACTTTATAAAAAGTTCTCAAATTAGGATTCTTAAAACAATAGGAAAACAGAGAGACAGCGGCTAACAAACAACAAAATCTGATAGCAATAGATTGTATTATCATTCTTGATGTCAAATATGACCAACGATACAAAAAGAAACATTTTCATGCAGTTGAACGAGAATGTACCTGGAAGAATACTCACATAGCCACCTCTACTTTCAATGTGCATCTTTTCTGACTCTGGTTCATGATCCATAGAAAGCTGAATAGCATTTCCACCTCTACAAAGAACTGCTCTTGAGTCTCCAACATTTGCCACAAGAAGCCTTCTTCCATTCATAAGCATAACTGTCACGGCTGTGGATCCGCCAACCCCTAGATCTGGAGATTTCTGTAAAATCAGATTGTCTGTCGATTCATATGCTTTCCGGATTGCATCAACTGGATTTGTCGAGAACTCGCTCTGGAAACAGCACAACCATTTATCAAGGGTTAGAACCATGAGTGGAATCAGAAGCTATTATGAAAAAAATTAAGAGCTATGTACAAGCCATCACAACCAATGTATAACGCCCGTAACTTCTTTCATGGAATCGTACATATGATCCTTCCAAACTACAGATTGCGACTATCTATCTCTCTTTCATTGGACATTAGCATATCATATTTAACTAAACAGATATTAAGAAAACAAATGCTAATATATGATTCCTTCTAATTCTAAACCCTAGCACCTATCACAAAAGAGAATCATATAGTACCCATCATAAAACCAGGCAGGAGAAACTTCAAAACCATAAACGATATGCAAGAGAACCATACACATTTATAAATAAACCATTAGAGATGACCCACACAAAACAATTAGCACGGAAAATGACTATATAAAAAGGATATATCTACAACAAGCAACAAAAAATCCACCTGGGAAATGATGGTCTGAAAGAGGTGGTTTTGCAGATAGTGAGGTACAGTATGGCTGAGATGACCATCATAGATCGCAAAAAACCCTAAGTCCAAACGATTGATTCTCTTGAATTCTGCATGATGATAATCTTCCATCAGATATTTTGACTTTCCTTTGACAAGACAGAATCCGTAGACAATGTTACTGTTCTGTTTACTTCTTCCTTTTCCTGTGTGATAAGCATTCGAAGACCGAAGCCTCAATGCAATCTGTGCAATGATTAAATTAATGGATTAGGTCACAGAAAGTCCATAGACTTCATCAAAATTGGGTACCAAAAAATCTGAGAAGAATTATAACAGGAGAAATTCCATGGATGATAAGAGAAGAAAACAAATCCAAGCACGGATGAAAAGCAGGAGAAACTCCGGAATTGGCACGGAGAAAGGCTTACTTTGATTTGTTTGAGCATTCTGTCTTCCTTTCTCGCGCGATTACCTTGACTCCCTTTCCCAAGCAGCAGGAAAGGTGAAGAAACGCGAAGCAGAATCAGGGTTCGGGTTAGAGGAAATGGTGGTGTGTGCACTGTGCAGAGAGAAAGGGGGGGAGATCGACGACTTATTCCAACCCAGACTTTAGCTTAACAGAATGTGGTCATGGATTAGCTGAACTGTCTCGGAATAAAGAAAGCAATAAGCAGTGAAAGTCGATACATAATACATATGTACCTACATACAATGATATATGCATACATACTCATACATACATACATACATGATACATGCATTAGCATACATACACATGCATACATATATAGTATATACATACATACATACATACATACATACATACATATAGACCTAGATTGTACACACACACACGCACGCACGCACGCGCACACACACACACATGTCAACGTCGATCAATTCTTCCTCAATTGTTCTTTTAGATCCTCGAGTGTGTGGCTCGCCTCTACCACCTTCTTTACTCGTGACTCTCATAAGCTTTATTCCTCATCGATAACTTACCATGGGCTAAACATCGGATTCCCCTTGTTATCAGATCACCCATTTGCCTCGTGGATGGCTTCGAGCTTTTAGAAGACAAGCCTCTCTCTCTCTCTGCATCGATTTATTTCCTTTGGAGAGAGAGAGAGAGATGTCAAACAATAGTTATGTATTTCCCCAAAATATGGATTCATTTGGGAGAAATTATAAGATATATCATTGTTGCATGGATCTTTGCCATTAACAACAAATGTTACACCTTGGGTAGATTGGTGGTTAAAGGATGGCACACGCTTGTTATGGGTCACTACAAATATATTTTATCACCAATGATGCAATGACATCATTACCTTGGCTATCACTAAAGCAGAGACGAGCACTAGGGTCAGGTACATGCTTCTTTTGCACCATTCTATTGGAGGATAATACACATAGGTTCATTAAATGTCCTATATAGCATATCAATTGGAAGTACTTATAAGTTATTTGACAAGTTTTAACCCGTTGTTCTTTGAGGCCTCAACAATGGTCCAAATGACGAGCAAGAGATATTGTTTTAATTTTTATGATATTGGGGACTGCAACAAAATTGGAATATGAGTAACACTTTGATGTTTGATAGTAGACATGGGGTGAAAACATATATGATGAAGTTGAATGGCATTCTTATATAGAATTTACGGATGTTAGAGCATGTGGGGATCATTTCCTCAAGTGCATATTTAGGGCTTCTAATGGATTTACAAGATATCCCTCTCCTAAATAGGTAGGTAGAGGAGACTAAGAACTTGTAACAAATAGATTTTACATACCATTAATATAATCTTGTGCTTTTAGAGAGAGAGTGAAAAATCCCAAATCGATCGATGTAGCTTGATTGGTAAGGCTGTCTAATGAAGACAAGGAGGTCACGGGTTCAACCACTGCATTCTATAGTGGCATCTAGTGAATTAAAAGAGATATGTATGGAGTATGTAACAGAGAGGTGAGATAATTAGGTTTTGAATCCAATACATAGTGCTTATAGTGTAACAACTTACCACTAGGGTAAGATACTAACATTTATAGATAAATAAAGAGGTGAGAAATGTGGGTTTCAAACCAATAGTGTAAAAGACTTACCTCTAGGGTAAGCTAATTACAATAAAAAAAAAGACGACGACTTGCTAATTACAACTAGAGAGAGATCCTCAATGATCTAGGTATGGCCAGAAGTTTCATGGTATATTTATTGTTGAATTGTTTGTATATTGGATATGCAGGTCTTCTCCATGCATGATCTTCATGTATGGTTGGATAGTATATTTATTGTTTAATTATTTGTATATTGGATATGCAAGTCTTCTTCATGTATGATCTTCACGTATGGTTGGATAGTTATGGTATATTTAATGTTTAATTATTTGTATATTGGATATGCAAGTCTTCTCCATGTATGATCATCACGTATGGTTGGATAGTTATGGTATATTTAATGTTTAATTATTTGTATATTGGATATGCAAGTCTTCTCCATGTATGATCTTCATGTATTCTTGAATAGTTATGGTATATTTATTTTTTAATTGTTTGTATATTGGATATGCAAGTCTTCTCCATGTATGATCTTCATGTATGGCTGCATAGTTTTAGTATATTTATTGTTTAATTATTTGTATATTAGATATGCAAGTCTTCTTTCTATGATGTTATTGTAAGGTCTTGAGTGTTTGGTCAACATAGAGATGTCCTAATTATCATAGCCTAACTACATAGTAGTTCCTTATTGGAAGATGTTTTAGACATCAATTTTACAATGGGTCCTTAAGGCTATGCTTGTTATTGGCTTCCCAATTGTCCTAACTATGAACCATTGGAATCAGCTTTTGAATTTGTTTGTAAAGTTATGGGCTCATATGGAGGTCAATAAAGAAGAAATGATGCAAATATGTCTCAACTATCTATCAATGCTTTGGTCGTCTTAGAACTATTGTCATACTAACCTAAAATCAATTAGTTTATTAGAAGAGAACCACAATACAAAAGACAAATAATTTAGTCATAATCAGGATGTTTGAGACGATTCTAAAGCTAATTGTAATGGTTTAAGGGTGGGAAACAACCAATCATAGGACAAACCTATAAAGAGCTATGACACATGGGAACACATGGTGGTTTAGTCAGCTTAGTGTTGGCCCTTGGGCTATGTAAACGGGACTAACTCTAACCCTCATTAAGATATCATGGGATGTTGAGGAGACTTCCAAGTTACGTGACAAGATGATATTCAATCATATAGACAATGATATTTTATTTTCATTTTTTGTCATTCTCTTGGGGGATGGTCAATGTGGTTAAGTACTAGACAATTATTCTTTTCTTAATCTAAATATTCATTCTTTACCATTAGTATTTCAATTTGTAATATTTGGAATGAGAGCTTTATAGTAATGGCTTTCTTTTCTAGTTTAATAATTTATTCTTGGACATTTAACAACGGTTGTTGATCAATCCTAGAAACCAAATCAACACAGAAACGATGTTCTTTCTTTAGTTTTTGCCATCGATTTTTTGTAACATCTCAATTTGCCATCCTTTCTAGGTTACTATGCTCACAGTTGTGCTTCCAACCATTTGTATGTTCCATGTTGAACATTTTTAAGTAATACTCAAAAAAACTTTAAGCCCATTGATGTCCTTATCCAAAAGTCGTTAAAGAAATATGAGGTTGCTCCTTGTTTTGGGATTTCAACAAGGTCTTTTCAATGTCACATCAGAGTTTCTACAACATCTTATCAAAATGACATATATAGATGTTTCACCATTTATCACGATAACAATTGGTGAATGGCAACTTAGATATCGATATTTACACCTTTTATCTTCTCAATAATTTGTGAATTGCCCAGCTAACATCACAAAGAAAGCCAAATATCACACTTAACGATCACAGAAATTAATCTAGTCTTGTAAGAGAAGATTATTTTCAATACAAATTCTTGGTGTGTCACAGAGAAAGCCAAATATCACACTTAGTGATGGAAGGAATCAATCTAGCCTTCTAAGAGAAGATTATTTTCAATACTTAGGGTTTAGGGTTTACGAGTTCTAAACCTCAAACGGGTTCACTCATTAGTTTTTTCAACTTCGAACAAATTAAGGCGTTGGGGAAAACATGAGCACACATAGCACAGTTGTTTAGGGTTAGCTGTGTTTAGGGAGACCACACCAATAGATAGGTTCACATGCTTCTGATCCATTATTCTATATTTCATCCTGTACTTTTTATTTTCTTATATACTTGAAATCAACATACATATATGTATGTAGACAAACCTGAACACGCAAACGAGTCTGGTAGTCCCAGACAGTATTGAAGACAGACAATACATCAACCAGTCTTCCTTGGAGTTGTACAAAATTACTTAAATACAGCGTGGAAAATGTGAATCCCTAATTTATATACCTCCGCAAATCCCTGATTAAAGATAAAACAGAGTGGAGAAGACCAAATCTTTATTATTATTTTCTTATCCAAGGTCACCACCTCGCCTGACACAACAGCTTTTGTTATCTTACCAAGACACAAACTCAGCAACGTGCAAATAAGATATTCAGACTTCAGAAAACGTCCAAGATAAACGAATTGACCAAACTTGATAGTAATAATTGAGTTATTAATAATCCCTAGAAATGAAGACTGAACTCTCAATCCTTCACAAAAACACCAATTGTTGCATACTGACAATTTAAATGCGTTGTTTGGTTCCAAGATAGCATGACCAATTGACAAAACAATTTATTGGCATTAATAGAAAAACACACCTTTAAGAAAAATTCAAGATCTTATAATAATAAAATGGAACGTCAAAAGTTACAGTTCACTAAAATTACACATTTGCAATGGCATTGCCAGTTGTACATTAAAAATAATCGAGCACATAATAATATCCTGGCAAGAAAGCATTAACAAGAAGATTGATTAAAATGATTCAATACAAGACCAGATTATGCAAGTTTATTTCTAATTGATACTTATTTAACAACTCATTTATTAGTTACAACTTGCTATCATGTCAAACACATAATAAATCAGCCGAGGCTTAGAATTACCACAAAAACCCAGGCTACTGAAATCAATATATTAAGCAAAACTATTATCAAAAACACTATAAAAATATACTGAACACAAATCGCCATATCAGATCCTGAGCAACAAAAGCAATGGATGTATAAGAACATACGTTTTCATTATCATGATACATATACATATAATACAATAGGTTAAAATTTGAGCAACAAAGGCGTGAATGTATTGAAACATCTTGCCTGGAAGGTATTCTCGAAGAGAAAAAGTAACGCACTGAAAAAACTTGAGACTATTAAATTGTATTTTTCAAACGTTAACAAGAAAAATATATAACACAAGCCGCAATGTCAGATCCTCAGCAACAAAAACAGTAGCGCGTTAGCAACAAACGCACTGGATATAGATAGATATATATATGTAATAGGTTAGGAGTCAGAACGTGAGCAACAAAAGCACTGGATGTATGAAACATCTTTCCGAGAAACAATCCTCGATGATACAAAAAGTAACGTACGTAAAAAAATGTCAGACTAACAAAATGTATTCTTAAACGTCAACAAAAGCAGCTAGATATTCCAGTTCTAGCCTGCCGTGAAAGGCTAACACGCTATTAACTTTAACTACATCATCTATTACTACTTCTGGAACGAATAAAAATTACTGATCCTTGGAGGGCTCCTCAGCTAGGGGTGTGTTTTCCCCTTCTTGAGCAACAGGTTGTTCAACTTGTTTCAGAGGTGTTCCAAAGCTCCATACAAAACCAAACGGATCAATGACCTTGCCATAGCGCACACCCCACGGCTGATCAGCAACTTCTTCCACTGACTTGGCTCCTGCTTCTAATGCCTTTGCAAATGCTGCATCCACATCATCGGTCACCACGTGTAGAATTGAACTGTTCCCCTTGAGAGATGCAGGAGACTTCACACTGCAAATCAAACCATAACTTCTATTAAGAAGTTCTATTAAAAGAAAAAGGTGGCAACAAAAATTTAAGAAATATACAGAGATTCGAATAATCAGGCACATCAACATTTACAAAGGAATGTGGGGTAAACACGACAAGTATAGACAAGCAACCTATGTTGCACAAGCATTAAACTTTGGTTCTTAACAAAGTAGCTGTAAGCAATACATGCAATAATGATTTCGAGAAAACAAACCTAACGGTCCATCGGACATTTCCATAAAAACAATAGACATCTAAAACCGTATGGATACATGGCGAATCATACGAGATACATAGCAAAAGGAGAGCCTTACTAAGGTGAAAATGGTTCGGCAACAGAGAAACACAGACGTGCTACTAAAATAGATACAAAAAACGAACGTTTTAGACGACAATGGAATAAAAAAGACAAATATGCATTTTAGAGCACAGACAATATGAATCATGCTAGAAGGTCTAATAAAAAACAGTATGGATGCCAAAATCAAGAAAACCTCCAAATAATTTCTCGTGTTTTATCAATATAACTGGTAAGCTTCCATGCACATAAGATGACAAACTACTTAATGACTTCGTCATCAAAAAGTTTACCCGAGAAAAGAAGGGATAGAGGAAATTAAGGACAGGACACTTGGAGATAACGTATTACTTACTCAGGTCCGGATTCCTCGACCTCATCAGAAAGCATAACTTCAGCGTTTCCGAACTTGAGATGAGCGTGGAGGATAAGAGGCAGTTCTTGGTCGGCCTTACGCTTAGTGTGGAGCGTCCGTGCAACTTCTTCGGCTCCGAAAGCTCTCTTGTAGAAGGATATGGCATCAGATGCCCGGGGAGCTTCAACGATGAGCTGGGGAAGACAGGCAAAATAGCCTACAGCAGCCTTGCAAGCTTCTACTTGTTTATGCTCCTCCATAGCCTCCCACAAGGATAACAAGAGCGTACAAGACGAGAAAGGAGGGAAGTATCGAGAGGGGGGAAGGCGAGGAGAGAGAGAGAGAGAGGGAACACAAAGAAAAGAAGGAGACGAACTTACGGTGCTTCGCGGCGATGGAGTTTGTCTTTCTTCTTTCCTTCCCTCCTTTTCTGTTGTTGTTTCTGAACCTTTCTTTTCACAGTTTAAACAGATCGTTCATTTCTTTGGCGGGTGGGGTGGCCCTATTCACACCAGGTCCTCCATTTGGAGGTCTATTCCCACGGATCCCTCTAATTAAGGGAGATTCACACCAGGGTTCTCTATCTAATCTCTAGTGCGGCCCATTCACTTGTGCCCCAAGCCCAATTATTTGGTGGCAAGTCCATCTATTCTCACCAACTCTTACATTCGAAAGGTTGGGGATAGTCTCTTTCACAATATTACCCATGACATGGCCATTCTGCGCTTGTCTATGTATTGAGCCTTGCCATATTCCTGTTCTAAGCTTATATGTCTCGACTGTTGGACCGTGATGCCAACTCTGGACCATGTTTGACACTCACGATTTCTCTACTACACTATCTTGATATTGTCTACCTACAATGTGTATGTTCATCATGTTCGTTCAATCTTGTCTTAATGAGTGCATGTCGCACTCATTAGAGCACTTTCAATATTAAGATTACCTCAACATAAGATATACTCGGATTACCTTATCATGATCATGCAGTCTTCAATATTCAATTGACCCAAATCTTTACCAACATAAGTGGCACACACAATAACATCATAAATGAGTGAAATTTCTATCTTTGATTTTGTAAGCATGTATTATCTTCAATTAACTAGTTCCTGATGGACAATTTCTATGTTTCTAGTCATGTAGTCTTCAATCAACTCAATCCTAGTGACTTTCACATAGCACATATCCATGCACAATGCAACATGGCAATTTTAGGGCACACACACCAAGTGTCCAACCAAACAACGAGAGGGAGAGATAGTTGTGAGAGAAACCAATAGGAAAAATGTTGCGGGTGGAAGTAAAGCTCAAACAATATTACACCTCTAGCAATTGAATAAAGCAATTGTTACTCTTGAAGCCCTAAAGTGAATCTTGTTATAGTTAGGGTTGGAGGGTCCATATGGTACTGTTCATTTGACAGAATGTCCCTTGACCATCTCCCACCAAAGGCCAACATAGTCAACAGTAAACTATTGAATATTACACTCTTGTTGGTGGGTCAAATCCACTACCTAATCTATGAACTATGTACACATGAACCACTTTCCACCAAATGGGCATGCCGCGTGATATGGTTCATGGTGTGCATCAATTTGCAATGTCAATGCATTAGAGCTATTTTTCTTACATGTGCACTTTAAGCTATCGTATCTAATTATTCTTCAAACAATCGTGAATGAAGTGACACCACACTTTTATATGTTTCACCTTCACGACACAAATTGACATCTTCATTGACATGACCAACATTGACCATCATTGTGGAGAGTAAAATTTCAATATATTTCTCATATGTCCCTAACCAAATTTAATATGTCTCTCATGTGTCCCTAACCAATTAGCGAGGCCCAATTCTTCATTGCACAATATGTATTCAACTTCTATTGTTGAAATGATGGTATATACTCCAAAAGACTTGGTCTCCATGACATCGTTCCTTCGATGAACTCAAAGGCATATCCTGATGTTGATTTCATGTTATCGGCACATTCAATATAGTTGGAATTATAGTACGTAAAATTTGTGTTCGTCTAGCATAACAGTCGTTTTCACACGTTGGAAAACGAATGCGAATGTTATTCAAACATTCTTGTTTTTTTAGGTTTATTTACCTCATAAGAAATAGGTGATCCAAAAGTATGGTATTTACCATTCTTTGAGTGTGTTTACCATGCTCGAATGTTTCAATCATATGGTTGGGATGGACGAAATTGGCTAAGATTGTTTCACTCATTCCATGCCATGCTCATTGGTTCCTTGTTCTACTCGTGTATTGCGCAATGGTTATTACTATATCCCAATATTCATTTCCTATATTTCACATGAAGTTTCTAGCCACTCATGTCATAGTACTACCACATTTGCAATATTGGCTTTATTACACTTGCCATACATGTACACGAAACTTTATGTACGAGTTATTTGGCAAATTCTAACTCTAACCAACTGTTTGTGCTCATTCACTATTATGTTTTTAGTGGCATACAGAGATGTTCAAGTAGTTTGGTGATATATTCACCGTTACGTAAAGGAAAGCCTTTTATTTTTTTTCTATCTCAAGGGATTGACAAACCTAATATATGGTTCTCTCCTCCTAGATCCTTCATGTCAAAGTTTTGGCTCATTTTTCATTTTGGAGCTTGAACACCATTTCATTGACTTTCCTAGAATTCGATGATGACATCACAAGTTTTTGGGATTAGATGGAATAAGATAAATGTTGTATGTACATGACCAACCATTTCCTCCCTTTCCTTCATCTAGGTACTAAAGAATTTGACAATTGAGGCTGAATGGATGAGATGGTATTATAGACAACATCATTATTGGAGTCCACATATAGATTATCCAAGACATTACGACAACTTCTAGTGCATTTTCCTTCAAAAGAAATCCACTTTGATTATTGGAATGGAATGGCTTCTAACACAATCCCATATAGGTGAATTACAGTGTTTTTGAAGCGTTGGTGCATTTGCTTCATGAGAGATATATCTTGAAATACTTTCATTAATGTCTTTGTTTCAACCCCTCGAAAACTATGAAATTATAGAAAGGAAAATATTGAATCTACATACCCACAGAGTAAAGGACATCATTCCATGATCTTGTTTAGGAGATTTAATGTGGGGTAACCCATGAGAGGAGGATTCACTAACAAGGTTGACGAGCCTATGGATATTTTTACCAACAATCAACCTCGAGGGTTCTAGTTTTGAGGAAGGATATCTATGTTGCCTTAGCTCTAATACCAAGCAATTCAATAAGTGATTAGGCTTTGAAAGACCTACATGATTCAAATTCTCATTTGTAACTTATGTAACAAATTTTTTTGGTGAGTAATTTAGATAACAATTACAAATAAGATACTAGTAACTACACAACCTAATAGTTCAGTTCTCGTTTTTTGTACATTGCAAATTGATTATTTAAGTCATACTTTAGTTTTAAAGATACTCGCCCGAAAGAGGAGAAATATTAACCTTCGATTGTATTGTGCCATTCATGTGCATTTGATTGGATATCCCTATATTCATTGTTTTGAAAAGCAAAATATTCACGCTCCATGTTATCTTTCCAATCCAATAATCTTTCTTCAATTGCAATTATTGACCGCCATATATTTACATTTTTGGAACCAGCATCTCATCCGCATTAAGATGAAGATTATTAAAATGTCATTGGCACATTTCTTGGTGGATGTGTAGGAACTCTAGCTATTACTCTGGAATGGTTCAAACTTCATCAAAATGTCAAATTTATGGTGCTGCCGTCAGGGTTTTTGCTTCACACAACATAAGCTCTTTCTTAGCCTACATACATTTTCCTCTTTCCCCACTTGCATAAACTTGATGGGTTGTTCTACGTATATCTCCTCGAGATTGTAAAGATTTGAAGAAAGTATAGCCTAGGATTGAGGTACATCCCAATCAAGAAATAAGATGCTTATGTGTTTGCATGTGTATATCTGTGGGAGAGGAACAACTTCACTGATTGTAGCTCAGTACATAAGGTTTTGTATTGAGACCATAAAGCCATGGATTCAAATCCCTACATTTTGCAATGGCATCCAAGAAATTAGGAAATATATATGGTGTACCGTGTAACATAAGAAAAATAATTATGGTGTAATAGAGACTTCATTTATATTCAACTCTTCTTGTGTACTTCATTTATATCCTACTTTATTAAGTGTACTCACGTAGAATCATAAATCAATCAATCATGATAGGAGAGCAGGCAAATTCAATGCAATATCAAATGCATTCAATACAAAGAATATATTCCCTTGCACTTAAGACAAAAGTAGAGTTTCATAGAGGTTCTCCTATACGAGTGTTCAACTTCACACACAATATATAGCTAACCTTATTCTCTTTGGTCTCAGCGATGTTGTATAATAATTAGTACAAGGGGCATGTTTCTATTGCACTCCCCCTTAATTTGAGGTGAAATAAATAAAGGTAAGGCTTTAAACTTTTACACGCTTTATTTGCTCCAATTGACTTTGTAAAAGTTCATGTTGTTTCATGACAGATGTGGCTAAGTTTGAGATAAACATTCATCTACATTTTGGCCCTCTTGTAGATGTGACAGTATACCTCAACGTGCTTCATGCGAGCATAGAACACTATATTTCATCGTCAAGGAAGTCCACGTGTACACGTGAAATGTAGAGCAGGTTCTTGAACCAAGAAAGAAGGATATGATGCCATTGTCGAAGAAGTTACGAGAGCAAGAAAATGAGTCTACACTTGTTTGTTCTTCTTTTGTTCGAGTTTCCTAGCTAGAATTGTGCTTGTGCACTTGTAAACACACACTCCATATGTGACAAAATATGTTGCATGTGTGAGTGGCACAAGCATAATCTTTTGGGTTGCATGTGTAACGAAGGATAGTGTGCATCAAGCGATGTTACTGCAAGAGATATGGAATGAAGTTATAGCCACACTAAAGAGCCAATATGATGGCCTCACAGGCAGAACCAATGGAGCCAAAAGACAACGATAAGCTTTTGTCCAACAATGGTCATCCTCTCCCTGTCTTGAGTCAGTGGGCCTCCACATAAGATGGAACTATCGCGTCCGTATTGGGATTTGTATATAATATTGACGTATGCAAAAATTATATAACTAATGGAATGAGAATGAGTTTTTTCTGGAAAAAAAAAAGACTTAGAAGGGTCAGTTTCACAATTAAAAAGTGAAGGAGAAGCTTAATATTAACTCAAAAACTTACACTAATATTCTCTTACATTATTTAGTTCTCTTCAAGGTGGCGACCATAAGGTCTTTGTCTCCTTTTTGTCTCTTGCCCCTTCTATTTCATCATAGAAAGGCATCTCAAGAGAAATGTTGTAAACCTTGTATTTGGTCAAATCTAGAGAACCTACAAAAATCAATCTCTTCATTAATTTGAGGATATGATAGACGTCATATAATAAATGTAAATTACTCTCCATCCACTAACTACATACTAGTAGGAATCTTCATGGGGATGTTATGGACATGTAGACCCTAAACTTTAAACCTAACTACATATGAATAATAATCTACCAATTAGATCATATAGCTTCATACAATGTATATCCTCCTCTATATGGGTTCATTGGAGTGATGTGCCCGATTCTACGAATTATGCTAAGTGAACCTCATCTATTGAGAGGGGTGTCTTGACCATTGTGAAAGGTTAACGTGGCATTTTAATATGTAGACATCCATCGCTATTTTATTTCATCTCACATTATGGTTTGAATGAACAATTATTTTTTATTAAGTAATGAAGACCCCGAATTTTGTACTTCCGGTTTATATACGAAAAACATGAAGATATTCGAGGCGACACGGACTTAGTATCCAGGGCATGGGCAACCTTCATTTTGAAACGGAGTGGAACGCCGATGCTACGTTTGCAAGGCGGAAATATACAATGGTGCTATTTCCCGCTAAATATGCTCTTCCCACCGAGGACTCCCCCCATGCAACATCCCCCCACCATCCTTGGACTGTAGAAGGATCCCTCTAAATTAGAGTTAATTGAAGCCACAAAGCTCTATACAAGGCATGGCCCTTGTACATATGATACCTCCTTTAATTCTTCCTAACTAATGGGTAACATATTATATCTCCTTTAATTCTCTTCCTAACTAATGGGTAACATATTATATCGGAAAAAAAACATGTAAAGCTTTTCACATATACATTTTTCAATCTTCCTTCTCTACATTCAATCACATTGGAACCTGTTTTTCATATTTATCCTTTCAAGACATGTTCGTATCTTCTTATTGGAAGAACCTAATAATTAAGTGTTCATCGTGGAAGAGCAGGAATGTCAAACACATGGTAAGAAGTACAATTCATCATTCCATACCTCAATCCTTGAGCCATACATACATCTTCATATTGGAAGCTTTTTGGCAAGTACTATAAAATAGACAACTCACAAAGGAAGGAACATTTATAAATGTGGTGTTTATTAACATGCTTCTAAGATAAACAACCTCCAATTTGGACTCTCTCAACCATTGGTCGTCTAGTGTAAAGTTCGTGTAAAGTTCATCCCAGAGAGAAACACCTCCCAACACTAAGACAAGCATGCCAAAATACATGAAAGACATTAAATATGAACGTGACATGTATCACTAATTTGATCCTTGTGGTGATTGTATTGGAAGGTGTTTCTCTCAACACCTTCCAATACAACAAGCATGCCAAAATACATTAAATACATTTATAAATATCTGTACACTTTCTATCCTTTAGAAAGTAAAGAACAACCTCAAATTTCAAACTCAAATATGTACTCAGTGAACATAACTAATAGCGCATAACTAGAATAAATCTTTAAACCAGATTTACAAACTACAAGAGAGAATTCATTGGGGCTTTATGCGAGGCACAAGGCACAAGGCACAATTTTAACTTGCTTTGAAAATGTAGCTTTTTATTAGTGCTAAAACACAAATTTATACACCAAGTTATGCCTACCAAGAAGGATATTAATGTAACAAGAAACTCTCTCCATCCCCTGGAAAAAACAAACGGAGAGGGAGGGAGAGGTGAGCTCTCTATTGATTTACCTATACCAAAGACTAAAATGGTTCTATTTCCATACTGTACTCAATTTTATTGGTGTATTGACAATTTTACTTTATTGGTGTTTTGATAATTTTACTCTATAGAAAGCTGGCTTTATCCTTAAGTCTACAGCTCTAATTTCACTCCAGCAACTAGGTATACCTCCTCCCATATGTTTTTTTTACAATACATATTATTAAAAACTGTATTATTGACTAGATACAAACAATAAAAACAACAACGCCTTTCCACTTTTTTTGGCCTTAAAACCCTCTTTCCACTTCCTTAGTCCACTTCTTCAATCTTTGGCCCAGAACCTCCACCGGCAGTACTACCACCATAGCCACCTCCATTGCCAGCACCACCACCAGGCATAGGCATGTCCCCTCCACTCTGATACATCTTGGCAATGATTGGGTTACAAAGAGATTCCAATTCTTTCATCTTATCCTCGAATTCATCCACTTCAGCTAACTGATTTTGATCCAACCACTGTATGGTTGAGCTAACTGCCTTTTCTATCTTATCCTTGTCTGAAGGATCAAGCTTCCCTGCTATCTTTTCATCTTTCACTGTATTCCTCATATTGTAGGCGTAATTCTCCAAACTGTTCTTTGCCTCTACTTTCTTCTTCACATCCTCATCTTCAGATTTATATCTCTCTGCTTCTTGAACCATTCTCTCTATATCATCTTTACTCAACCGACCTTTGTCATTAGTGATAGTAATTTTGTTCTTCACACCAGCTGTTTTGTCCTCCGCAGATACATTAAGGATCCCATTTGCATCTATGTCGAAAGTTACATTGATCTGAGGGACACCCCTAGGTGCAGGGGGGATGCCACTGAGCTCAAATTTTCCCAGAAGATTGTTATCTTTAGTACGAGCTCTCTCCCCCTCGTAGACCTGAATGAGCACTCCAGGCTGGTTGTCAGAATACGTGGAGAATATTTGCTCTTTCTTGGTAGGTATGGTTGTGTTTCTTGGGATAAGAACGGTCATAACACCACCAGCTGTCTCAAGTCCCATACTGAGTGGAGCAACATCAAGAAGAAGTAAACTTTTCACCTTCTCATCTCCTTCTCCGGTCAATATCGCTGCTTGGACAGCTGCTCCATAAGCTACAGCCTCATCAGGATTGATGCTTTTGCATAGCTCTTTCCCATTGAAGAAATCTTGCAACAACTGTTGAACTTTAGGAATCCTAGTTGATCCTCCCACAAGTACTACTTCATTGATCTGGCCTTTGTCCATCTTGGCATCCCTCAGGCACTTCTCCACAGGATCCATACACTGTCTGAATAGATCCATGCAAAGTTCTTCAAATCGAGCTCTGGTGATGGTAGAGTAGAAATCGATGCCCTCGTACAATGAATCAATTTCAATAGTTGTCTGTGAAGAAGATGATAGAGTTCTTTTGGCACGTTCACATGCTGTTCGTAGACGACGAAGAGCCCTGGCATTTCCACTAATATCTTTCTTATATTTGCGCTTGAACTCTTGAACAAAGTGATTTACCATTCGGTTGTCAAAGTCTTCACCGCCAAGGTGAGTATCCCCAGCTGTGGCTTTCACCTCAAATATTCCTTCCTCGATGGTGAGAAGAGAGACATCAAAGGTCCCTCCACCAAGATCAAATACAAGGATATTCTTCTCCCCAACACTAGTTGATTTCTTGTCCAAGCCATACGCAATAGCAGCCGCGGTGGGTTCATTGATGATTCTCATCACAGTAAGACCAGCTATGGCACCTGCATCTTTGGTAGCTTGTCTCTGAGAATCATTGAAGTAGGCAGGAACTGTGATGACTGAATTCTTTACAGTTGATCCTAAGTATGCTTCTGCTATCTCTTTCATCTTGACCAAAACCATGGATGATATCTCCTCAGCTGCAAATTGCTTTTGTTCACCCTTATATGTTACTAAAATCATGGGCTTGTCTCCAGGACCAGAAACGACCTTGAAAGGCCAAAGCTTCATGTCACTTTGGACTGAAGCATCAGTGAAGCGGCGTCCAATCATTCGCTTAGCGTCTGCCACAACATTTGACAGCAATATTCAGAATATATTTCTCAGCTCAACAGAGACTTGAATATCAAAATAACGAAAAACACAAAAATCATAGTGAAGGATCACAATATCAACAGAAAGCACGAATTCAGAGGCTTCCACAGAACCTGCAGAAACTTATATACAGCAACTCAAAAATTACGATTCTCTCGCAGAACAAGATCACACCAGCAGCTAATGGTTCAAGAACTCAAGAATCATATATATCACCTCACAAGACGACATTCATGTCAGATATCTTTTTTAGCAAATGCTACACAACAATTATATCAAAAACAGAAATGCTGCCTAAATTAAAACAATCAATTATGCTGCCAATACATCACAGATTAACAAGAAGAACAGACAATTAAGATCAAGAACCGAAATGCTGCCTAAATTAAAACAATCAATTATGCTGCCAATACAGCACAGATTTATATGAAGAACAGACAATACCTATATTTAAATTCCTTTCCATTAGTTTGTATAGACAACACAAAATTAACATGCATGCGCCAATGAAATGAATGCTTATGCTCTAAGATCATGATCAGAATGCCTAAATTTTCTATACAACACAAAATTAACATGCATGCGCCAATGAAATGGATGCTTATGCTCTAAGATCATGATCAGAATGCCTAAATTTTCCAAGAATAACTAAAGTGGAAAGCTCAAATATAGGTTTAGGGAGCGATGAAGGAACAAGGCAATAAGTATTATAAGTCAATAATACAGAATGCTAGATCATAAGGGTACGTAAATCAAGATAAAAGGCAAAAGTTTAGAGACTTAACTACAGACAGAAATAATTGAGTTCATTCAAGAACATAAAACAAAAAACGAAATTCAAAAGGCAGATCAATTGCAGAATTCGGAAGCCGAAGCACATGCAAGATTTAAACGAAACAAATTGTTAAAAAGACAAACATGTTATACACTTACCAAAGATAGTATTGTGTGGATTCATGGCGACCTGATTCTTGGCTGCATCTCCGATGAGCCGTTCTGTGTCAGTGAAAGCGACATAGGAAGGAGTGGTGCGATTTCCCTGATCATTTGCAATGATCTCTACACGATCATGTTGCCATACCCCCACACAGCTGTACGTAGTTCCAAGATCGATACCTATAGCTTTACCTTCGGTTTTGGAGGCCATAGTTTCTTATTTCTTTATAGTGCTGCAGCAATTAGATGTCGAACACGGCAGGCTTAAATCAGGATAAGCAAAGAGCCCTGGTGGCTATGGCAAGCTCGGTGTTCGGAACGATACAAGATCGAGGAGGAGTAGGAAGGAGAAAAGAAAAAGACTGATAGATATATAAGGTGTGCAGAGAATTAGGGTGTTCAAAGATGAATTAATGGCAGTAACTTACGTTTGCGCGTTTCGGATGTTGCCTGTTCTAAGAAGAAATGCGAAGGAAATATAAGAGCGCGCGGCGAAAAAGAAGGAAGAAGAAGGAGAAAGAACGAGAAAGAACGAGAAGGCGCTACAGAAGCCTAGAACCTTCGAGACACTCTCCTTCGGACACGTGTCAAAAGTCTCTCTGCACGTGCAGTAATGACACGTGGAAGCCTGCCATTTTTGGAGCCCCCCCATCTCTAAATGTAGGCCTTCTCACTCCAATATGTACAATGCTCTCTCACACGCGCACACAAGACAATGACAGAAGTTGCAGATCCAATCTAAACTTACAAAACTAGTTTCCCATTTATTCCAAGCTTAGCACAAACTTTGTATCTTAATCTTTTTCACCCTGTGAGCTACATCTATTATTGTTTTTACACTTATGACATGTTGTGTTCGTGCTAGATGCCACGAATTGAGTTTTGTTTTAACCTGTAGGGCGTTTTATGTTTTGTCTAGGTTTAATTTTATTTTTTTCTTTATCAATGCGTTGAATTATAAGATGGCCAACAATGTCAGCAACCTTCATTTGATTAGGTAAAGCCTAAAAAGATAAGAATCACCGCAACCTTGATCAATCAAGTTGTGTTTTTAACATGTAGGACGTGTTATGTTTTGTCCACAATTTTTTCTTATCAATGTGGTGAAGAATTATAAGATGCTTGACAATACTACCAACCTTCATTTCATTTGCTAAAGTTACAAATGATAAGAAATTCAAATGATTATAAATTTATATATCACAAACCTTCCTTGTTCTATCATTTTCTCTTCATTTCTCCATTTATTGTATTTATGATCAATGTTGCTAAATCATTTAATTCCTACACGTTCTTGCTCCACCCTCTATACAAACTTCACCACCATTTGACAAAGGATATAGCATAGTACGTAAAATTCGTGTTCGTCTAGCATAACATTCGTTCTTCTACGTTGGAAAACGAATGCGAATGTTATTCAAACAATCTTGTGTAATTTCCCCCCATTTTTTTAATGTTTTTTTCCCATTTTTTAGGCTTATTTACCACATAATAAATATTTAATCCATAAGTATGGTATTTATCATTCTTTGAAGGTGTTTTTCTTGCACGTATGGTACCTATGGTTCATACTATGGGATATAGGCTGCCCCTAGGAGATCAAATGTTGCTTCCACTTCAAAAGCATAGGAAATCAACTTATATCAAAACACAACATGGAACTATATCGCACATTACTTACTTTTTTCAATAGGCCCACATCCCCATTGACACCTTTTGGACAACCCATCATAGAATGTGCAAAGGAACATGTGATAAGTTATAACAGTGAAGACAACAAGTAATTGCATACAAGGCACACCTGCCTAACTAGATCATGGTGATGCATGCTTGTCATGTATGACCCATAGAGGACACAAATGCATATGAACTTTATCGTAGCCTCACTTTCATTACTCCAACCCTATACATGTTAGTTATGTTCATTTTTTTATCGCATGCCTTACGTGAGTGTCATGAACCTTTAGGAATCCTAGACCATCTATCTTCGCTTAAGTACGCATAACATGTGGCAATCCATATTTTTAATCATGATTTGTGTCATAGATCAAAACCTCGATGATAAGTTAATATCTCTCTCTCTCTAGAACATGTAACTTATTATTCAACATGAGCTTCTTAATCTCTTAAGAGAATGACAACTTCTCTATTCTTGCTTTCTCTCTCTTACCCTAATGGTAACTACTAACTCTAAGCTGTTGGTTCGAAGTTTGACTATCAACCTCTATTTTTCATCTAAATTTCAGCTAAGTGCCACTATGGAATGTATGGGTTGAATCTACGACCTCATTGTCTCACCAACTGAGTTACATTCATATGGGTTTTCTCTCTCTCTCTCTCTCATCATAATTTGGTTATTTTTCATCTAAATTTCAGCTAAGTGCCACTATGGAATGTATGGGTTGAATCTATGACCTCATTGTCTCACCAACTGAGTTACATTCATATGGGTTTTCTCTCTCTCTCATCATAATTAGGTTATCCTAGTAGTAAGTTGTTACACTACAAGCACTACATCTTGGGTTTGAAACCCAATTTTCTCACTTGGTCCACTCCATTACTTCATACAAATCTCTCCATTCACTAGAGAATGCATTGTGGAATGTAAGGGGTGAACCCATGACCTCTTGGACTACATTGGACAACCTTACCAACTAAGCTACATGCACATGGTTCTCTCAAACACACAATTACATTAATAAACATGCATTTTCTTCAATGATGAGCCACTTGGAACATAGAAAGGTTGAAATATATTGGGATGAGGCTCCCTACCACCATAGATGGAATGAACATGTTACCCATCGATCAAAATCAAGAATAAGGGTTTGTTATACATTGAAGCATATATGCAATAGTCAAGAAATCAAATGTTGAGTCCTCAAGAAATGTTTCTTTAGCACATTGATAACTTTAGTACTTCTTTATTGTTTTGAAGTGCCCAATGTTATTATCCCTTTGTCTAGGTAGAAAGAGTTTGAAAATGTCCAAAAGTTTATTGCAATCATGCTACAAATGCCATACATGCTCCTACTTGAGACTAGATCATTTCCTGTTGAGATCATGGCCATGGAAAAGGTTATTAAGTGCATGCTCAAGGTTCGTGATAGATGCAATGTATGAAAAAGTGATTTGGAAAATGATATGCATCACATCTGCTTCTTGATGTGTTAATATATTGCTCCACCAATGAGGGTTTTTTGCAATGCCAAATTATCACAATTAGGGAAAGATGTGGAAACTCACATTGTATTATATGTGTTGCACCAAACTACGACATGAAGTATATGTAAAAAATTGTTGGTCACTCTACACCATTGCTTCAATAAGATTTAGTTCATATTCTCTTGCATGTGAGACAAGGCACACTACATATAACTACATGGGAGTTAGCTTACCACACATATTCAAACCAGATTCCAATCCACTTCAAACACATACTCCTCAGTTGCAACATTTATTAGTCAATTTCTTGAAAATCCATAATTGCTACTCAATTCCACATGTAAATCATATTTTTATCTTCGAGTACAGTAATGAAATCCATCATTCACACACGCAAGTATCATGGCAACTATGGTTCTGCACTCTACTCGGATCATCTAAAATGTCCGACCGTCTCCATGTTATGACCCAAGTTCTCATTAATACTTACACATTGCACAGATCACAAGACAATCTATAAACAAAGATATAACATATGCGTACACTGCTATAATCCCATTAAGTGAAACAGAAACAATTGCTGCATGTAATTGAGGGCTTTATCGGAAAGCTTAATATGCAACACTAATCACATTAGAAAATAGTATGAGGCAAAACATTTGCTGCATACAAGAGAAAGAATTATTGAAAAGCTTGGTATGCCTGTGATCACTTTTGAGAGATAGTAAGTAGTGTTAAGGCGGAAGGATATCTCATAACATTTTTTAAGTATATGCAAAATAGAATGCAAAAATTGGAATTTTATAATAATCAAATCACAACATCACTCATATGTGGACAAAATAGAGAACCTCTTGAAGAGGTATCTGTTGCATACGTCTGTTGTATAAATACAATGTACAACAAAGCTTTGCTTTCGTTTGTCTCTAATGACACCTTTTCCAGGATAACTCATATGTCTAGCAAAAAAGATCTGTAAAAGAGAAGACACAATTCAAATGAGCTTAAAAGAGCTGTAAACAGTTCAAATGGCTATTGTAAGCTTTTTGAACCATGAATTCAAGGTTTGCTAGAGCATCGATTCAATAGGACCACAAAAGGATTGAGCAGAGAGAGAAAGAGAGAATTTGAACAATAAAATCTTGCTACTTGCCACAAGGGATGTGATAGTTTAAGATAAAAAGTACACAATGGTTGCATCGATGTTAAAATAATCGAGCCCTAAAGCTCTCATTATTGTAACCATCTATCTTATTGGACATAAAAAAGGACATTCAGTCTGACTTCGTGGCACTTTCACTGCTTGAATCTGAGAGAATCTTTAGTCTTCTTACATTCCTCGAGAAATCCCTAAAGGAATGTAGAGTTATTAGCATAAAATTCTTATAATTGATACTAAAAGTGAGCATAAAATGCTTACCAGTATGGCTCCTCTCCAACGGATCTAGGAAAGCCCATTGAGTCCAAATACACAAGGCGATTCAGAAATTGATACTTATCAGCTCCAAACATCAATTCTAGCCTTTCATACAATTCTTCAAAACATGTAAAGCTTGAAAGGTCCACACTCCAGCCAACATCATCACTCTCATTATAAACTTTGCAGTGGTTAGATTGAGTACCCTGAGTTTGTGAGCAAAAGAAAGGCTGTTTCTCGGCTGAGAGTAACATACCAACTTGACTAGAAGCTATAGAGATCTTGTTATTATATATTTCTACCCCTTTCCTATCTGAAACCGCATTATGGCTAATGCTATCTGGTGATTTGTTCCCACCTGAGTCAGAAGCATCTATAGTCTTCCCAAACAGCACAAATGTGGCCTTTTTAGCGCCTGGGCTTCCATCTCCATTGCAGCTAACCACACTTGTGGGTTGGCTATATGAAGTATTCCCCACAACCAATGATGTAGAAAGTTCGCTTTGAATGCTCGGACTGCTTCGCTGACAAAAGAAATCTCTTTCATAAAGCTCATCTGGAACACCTATGTTCACTGCCGATACATCTCTTTGTTGATAAAAAGTGTTCAACAGTGATCTTGTTTGTTGACATTTAGTGGGTTGTGGCATTGAGAGCCCATAATTTTGATTTTGATTTTGATTTTGATTTTCATGTTGATTTTGCCTGGTTCCCTGCATGCTTGTTGGCACACAGTCAATTGATCGATGCTGCCAACTTTTGGTGGGTCCCCTTATGTCATTAGCAAGGGAAGGCATCGATAAATCACTTAAGGTTTGCCCATCAAATTGAACCTCTGACGGCTGAGAAAACTTGAGCTTCTTCTTCAGGAAAGAAATCGGTGGCAGTTGTATTGGAGAGACAATTTCCACTTGCCAAGGACTCACCCTATTGATTCCTTGCAGCAAGTCTGGTTCATCCCAGGTAACCTGCGGTTGTACAAAAACGATGACTTGAGACTAACATACATAAATTCCATTGGGGCAACATCAACAACATCTAGATGTATTAAATTCCTGATAACAATAGTATGATGGGTAAAAATATATCTGATTCAGGTTAGATCTATGGTTTAAAGGCTAATAATACTGGCACAGTGATGCCATCCGTGAAACACTCATCCAAATCCATCCAATTATGATTTTTTTCATTACCCCCAAAAAACTCCTCTGAAATAGTAACTTGAACAAATGAACGTCAATCAATTTGAGAAGATTCAATTGGCATGAAGATACTAATTAAACTTAACAAACAGTCATGCATTATCCATGCCATTATATGAATATTTACTACGTTTAAATCAAATTAGACAGCAAGTGAAACGGTGTTGGGGATAAAGGTGTCCTCAAATAACTAAATAAAAAATTCGTTTTTTGAACTAAACAGTTTGAAATATTTGTAATGTTGACAAAATCCTGACAGCTATACATATATTTTCTATTAAATTCCTACCAATCTGCGAATTTTCCTCATTATTTCCTATTATTTCATGCATACGAATGGCGCTGGTTCAATTGTAATCACAAACACTGATATGAAGCAAATGCAAATGTATCATGAAGTGCTAATCTGATGATCTTCTGACTGAATTAGTTCACAGTATGAACATCTAAAGTATGAAGGTGATTACCTGAAGGATCTTCCAAGGAGAGTTCGGCCATCGTAGAGGATCTACCTCTTCTACTTTTGAGACACTGCCAACAAACCAGCTCACACGAGAGGCATCCTCAGTCTCCACTGCCATCTTGAAGCGCAATCCAGGAGTCCATCTCTGTTGCAAAGATGACCTCACTGCATTTGCTTTCACGAAGAACTCTGAAATAGTAGCCCTTGGATAGTAAACTACTTCAAAAATATCTCCCGATGCGGCCAGAGTCACAGCTTCAACAACAGATTCGGGTGGTACACGAGCTTGGTTCCTAGCAAAACTAGTTGAAGATGTAAGCATATCTGGTCTGGGTCTGCTAACATGAGGTATTCCTGAGCCATTATCCATAAAATTATAGGAATTGTCCACCATATTTGATCCCCGGCTCAAGGATCTAGTAGCCGAGATTGAAGCCGATGCTAATTGATGCCATGGTGAACATGCAGAAGATAAGTCTCCTCCACCACCATTTCCCTTTGTGGAGCGCCGAACACCAACACAGAGCTCTCCACTAGCACTACGCAGAAAAACAATGGCATCCCCAGCGACAAGTTTCTTATAGTTCACAAAATTGCTCCATCCAGTGGTGAGGAGATGGCGACGAGGTGTGCCCCTATAGATATGCCTGAATTTCCACACTTTTCCATGAACATCTTTAGCAAGAACAATCTGAACAGGTGGATCCTCATTGTAATCCAGACGTGGAAAGATAGTCTCTGCACAGTAGCGAGGCACCGAGAATCCTCCACCATTGTTTGCATCGCTCTGGGTAAGAGTTTTTGCAAATGAGACAATCTTCCCTGCGTTTGAAGCTGAATGAGGTGGTGATGCAGAATCTTCCATGGTGGAGCTACAGTCTGTGTTAGGGTTTTCTGGCTGGAGCCTTACACGAGCAAAAACCTCATCAGTTTCTCTGTCTGCGAGAAACTTAACAGAGAGAACACGACAAAAGAAACTACTTTTCTGACAGCCGAGAGAAAAATCTGGAGGTAACGCAGCATGTTCTCCATGCCCTTGAGGGAAATAGATGACAGACGAACCAACAGAAGGAAGCTGAACCTGTGAGCCCGCACATGCATGCCATAGCTGAGGATCAACAGTTCCCTTGTTAGAGTTATTATTGTCTTTTCCTACTGGTCCATCATTATCTTCCACTGAACTTGAATATCGTTCTGCCATTAATATATGATTAATGTTGAAATTACTTATAGTTGCTGGATGTGAATTAGGCCCGGGCATTAATCCAAGAGAGAGAGGACAAACGCTAACTGAGTGGATAAGGTAATGGAATGGATAGATCACAAAAATCAGATATGAGAGGTCGAATTTGGGGTATCTTTAACTGATACGTTGAGGGCCTTAATCGATCTACCTGCAATAACAGAGAGGAAAGTAAAAAAAGGACGAATTGGAAAAGAGAAGAACGGAAGAAATGATGAGTAACAGAAGGGAATATAGAAAATAGGTGAAATTGATGTAGAGAAGAGGGAGAAGAGAATAAGAATGAGCGCGAACTCCACTTAGAGTAGAGAAAGAAATAAGATGTTGCAGGAACATTAAATGTCAGCTGCTTTAATCTCCGCTGAGAGAAGAAAAAGAGTACAAAGAATCTGATGAAACATGTGCAAAATGTTCCGAAAGGAAACATGAAACCGTAAACACAAAACAGCAGATGAAGGGGAAAATCAGAAAAGATGAAGTGTGAGAGTTAAGACAGAAGACATAACATGCAGTTGCAAAAGCCTCGAAATTTTGACTGAACATATGCTTTCAAGTTAAGGGAGAGATTGAAACAAAGAGTCTGATAAACGTTGTGTCAGAAGAACATTAGAATAGTGAAGGAATTAATTTTTCTGTACCAGAAACACAGAAGAAGAAAGCCTGAGCTGGGATCGGCGCAGGTGACTCAAATTTCCACTTATTCACTCTGTGTGGATGAGTGAGAAGCAGACCGACGAAAATAGAAAACCAGGAAGACGCACATACCATTGCAACAAATCCCCATTTTGAATTGAGATTCACTCAGAGGAATACGAAGAAGAAGAATCTGATGAAATCTATAACAGAAAGAACAGAAGAAAACTAGGCGAGGAAATAGAAGAAGTGACCTGCCATTTCGATGAGTGTAGAAACAATCGCAAAAGCTTCAACTTTCACTGATTCACTTTTTTCTGCAGAGATGGAAGACGAATCAGAAGAAGAATGGAACAAGAGGAATTTCATGAAACCTGGGCAGAAGAAGAAGAAGAAGCGAGGAAGAATCAGAAGCAGTGCCTCAAATTTCAACTGTGATTCACTCTCTGAGAAGAAAGAGGCAGAAGAAGGGGGGGGGAAGGAAGAAGGATCTGACAAAACCTGCACCAAAGATTGTACAGGAACAAAATAAAATAAAATAAAACCTAACTTCATGAAAAAGAAGACAGCTAGACTGATCAAATGCAGTACATATAAAGCAAGAACATAGACAGACAAAGAGAGAGAGAGAGAGAGAGAGAGAGAGAGAGAGAGAGAGAATTAAATTGGCAATGGTGGTAATAACTTACAAAGGGAAGGCGCGATGCAGTGGCGATGGCTGCATTTGTGAAGAAAAACGGAAGCTCGGTGGGCAGCTCATACGCGTGGGGGGGGGGGGGGGGGGGGGGGGCAGGAAAGGTAGTTTCTTCTTCTTCCTCCACTTTCTGAACTTTCTGATCAGGCGTTGGTTTATTTTAGGGTTTACACAGACAGACACACAGAGAGAGAGAGAGAGAGAGAGAGAGAGAGAGAGAGAGAAGCAAAAAGAGATCAGTGAGAGCGAGCAGCTTCTGCGAGTGGTGGGGGAGGGGCTTCTCGAACACGCTCTCTCTCTCTCTCTCTCTACTCTCTCTCTCTACTTTCTCTCTCCCTCTCTCGGACATCTGTTTGTAGTCAGTCAGTCCAGCAAAATAAAACAAATAGTTTGCTTTTAGCTTTTCATTTTTAAATTTTCTTTTCTACATACTTTCTCGCAGCAACCAACAAAAAGGAAAAAGGAAAAAGGAAAAAGGAAAAAAACAAAAAAAGGAATTGTTTTTCATTTTTTTAAGGAAACAAAAAGAAAAGAACTGAAAATAATAATAATAATATCTCGACAACTCTGTTTTGATTTAATTTTTTTTAATATTTCTCCCTCTCTCTCTCTCTCTCTCTCTCTCTGTATTTTTCTTTTATGTTTTGTTTTTTCTTTATTTGTTTGCTTTTTGATTGTTCTTTTTCATTTTGGATATTTATTTTAATAAGAGTTATTTAAAAGAAAGTACGTAGGAAAAAATCCATTCCGGTCCGTCCGGGGCTCTCGGGGGTCTGTGCATTTACCGACACGTACTTTTTTTGCTTTCCTTTCCAACCCCCCAACTTATCTGGAAAGTGACCCGCCCTTCCGGTAAAACATTTTATTGGCCCCACATCTTCACATCTATGTTTTTCCACACTCACCGGAAATATGTCTCTCTTGTCCACCGGCACACAACACATTGAAGCCCTTTGTTTTACAAGTCAAGGAAACAAAAATACCCCACACGGGAAGAAAAAAAAAAAACCCCAATTTTTTATCGCAGTATTATTTTATTTCAACCTATATTGGTTTGGTACTATGTCCATTATAAATATATATATATATATATAAGCAAATGCATTTTTATTATTTTGTGCATGTCTTTTTTAAGGTTTCCAAAAAACAGACTTGTAGGCCCCATCTGGGCTTTTATTGTCCATCTCTCTCTCTCTCTCTCTCTCTCTCTCTGACAAGACATCTCTCTCTCTCTCTCTCTCTCTCTCTCTGACAAGGCTAGTGTTTTGAAATTCATAATTTCCGACGTCACCCCCATGTTTTTAGGTTGCATATGTTTTGTGTTGTTGTCCGGCCCCTTCCGTCTCTGTTTTGTCTCCATGACAAGCATTGGCAGGCATCATGTACCCATGTGTTTGTTTCGTGGAATATTTTTGTTCGCTTGCTTCATTGACTCTATTTCCTTCCCCACGCTTGAAATTTACCGGACTCTTTGTAGATGAAGAAAGACCGGTGAAGCTCTCTGCTATAGTTGAAAGAAAATTTGTTTACCCGTTCCTGATGGATTGCTCTCCCTTTCGTCGTCATTTCCAATTTCACCCTTCAATAATTCAGTTGTTGTTTTAAGTGAATGAGGCCCATCTTTGTCCCCAACTTTGCATAGCATTCAATGTTCATCTACAACGTGAACTTCTTTCTACCCACAAGTTCTGGAGGACTACAAAACCAGACGTTTGAGGATGACCATGTATTAGTTTCTTTGTTGTGTTGATCGTCTTGGTTGGCCTAACATAGGCCAAGAGACAATGATGTGAGGCATGCTTGCATGGCATTGGAAACCTAAGTGATATTATGTTCTTTTTCAGCTAAAACTATGAAGATTCTAACAATTGCTCTCATGTAGATCAATATCTACGTCAGTCATTGCATAAAACAAAATTTTCTTCAATTTTACATACATCAAATGATGTTCATATTGAAATATATTGATTGATATATGAGCATTTCCATAAGCTTTGGCGCATACCTAAATTCATCTTTATCCCAAAAAACTATCATAAATAACACATATATCCAACATCAATTTTCTCCTCGGAGATCATTATAATTGTTTCCATATGCATTCCACCCTAATTTGTTAAGCACCTATGATTATTGGCCATATATTCAGGTAAGTTATCAACTCAACCCATTACTTCTATCTTGTGATAGAGTCAAGACGTACTCAACCAATGAAAGTAAATTTAACTTGAGTAATTAAATCTACTTGGTGGTAAAGTCAATAGTTAGACCGTAGCAAGAAAGGTTAAATGTTTCTAGTAAGGTTGTGGATGGTCACCCCCACCCATTGAGCCTCTCAACATTGAAATGTACATGATTCTCCTAGATTCACTCTTTAATATTGACTATCTACCTTTTTATCTCCACGTGGATGGTTAATTGTGAAGGGAAAGGGGAAATTTATAGAGTAGTTTTTTTTCCCGTGACAACCAAAGGATTAGCCAAATACATGGTCGGGCAAGGGTCATGAGATAAACATTCCCCTCAACCATCACATCCTTGTGAGGGATGAAAATAACCCCTTCATGTTTTCCTAAAACTAAGGAAGAGGGATTTCTTGATGTTTGAGGGAAATAGTCATACCATTGTGAACACATGCTACTCATTTTCAATTTGGAGATTAAGATCGTGAATACTAAATCATTCAAAGCATTGGAAAACTAAGAATTGTATTGTACTCTCTAAACAAATGTTAAGAATTCAATTAAAATTTGCATGCATATGATAAAATGCTTCCCTAATTTTCTATGTGTGGATCATTGTCGAGTTAATAAACATGTTTGTCAAAAATTGTGGGGCCAAACTTTTAGATTTTCAATCATGTGAACATTTGGAACTTGTCATCTGAATAGGCATGGCCAATGGTCGATTATATGTTCATTATTAGCGTGCTTGATTGTCCCGCTTTACATGCAACCAATGTTTGTCAGCCACCATAACCAGAGCCTTCCGTGTATCGAAATATATCTTGTGGTTTCATCAAAGACATATTAAAGGTGTCTTCATAGGGAGACAATCAATAAAACACTGTTCATATCAAATCATACCCTTTTCATATCAAATCATGTGCTTTTCATATAGCTTGTCCCCTTTTCACATCAAATCATCTATAGTGGATTTCATCAAATAGCACATGGAAGTGAATGAACGCAGTAGGAATGCCCAATGTGCAAAGATGGAAGGATAACAAACAAGTCCCTCCTAGAAAGTAGGTGTAGCCCCCTCTCTTATTCAAAGAAAATTAATTTAAAACAAACTATGTGATGGGAACACTTGATCTACGTAATAATTTACACGTTGCTTGGTTCCATACTCTAAAATGTTGATGGCCAAACTACCGCTACATATTGCATAGTATTAATTGTTGTATCGAACACAATATTATGCATTATTATACTCCAAAGAGTTTCTTGAATGATTGAATCGTGCCCATGAATAATTCCTTACCTCAACGGCGCTTCATTCGACCAATGTGGGAAAGGATGAATAATTGAAGGTGCTCTCAATAGGAGCTTTGCAAATAAATTGAACACTATTTTTTTATATTTGTGATACAATCGTGTCTTTGTCCATATGAAATGACCTTAGTTTGCATTTGAAACATGTTGCAAGATATAGTCATATTTGACAAGGGCCAAAAAGACCATATTGATATTGTCATGTTTGAGAAACCACATGCTTGTTGAAATATGTATGAAGTGCACCCCATTTACAAAAGTTGTTGAAGGTCTTAAACCAGCTTCCCAATCATTGCCTAGTCATTCATAATGCAAAGATTGCATGATATGTTTGATATACTCGTGGTAATAAGCTAGGGATTTCAAGGTATGCAAAAAGAGGGTCTAATTCAACAAAGCTTAGCATAAAAGTTTTTTTTTGTAATATTGAAGGAATGTACAATGTAGTTGGAGAAGCATAATAAAAGCTTTGCATAAAGGAGTTTTTTGTTGGTTGGATTGAATTACTTAAGAAAATCACATATGTTCATGCACTAGAAAAATAGTCGTCTATAATTAATTGGCAAACAACCCTCGCATGATACACTACGTGGTTAATATGATGATCTGCAGGGTTCAATTGATGTTCTATGGCAACGTCAAGTAGCCTTTAAGAAACGATGGCAAGGGCGTCACTTATTTTTGGATACAACTTCTGGTCTGAGGTGGAATTATGCCATACCTTTTTTTTTGTTACATAGCTCGTAGTTTTTGCTCCACTTGTTTCTTATATGATATCATCCGTTTGATTAGATGTTGGTATTAGCCTTTGTATCACAATAGAAGTGAGATGAAATGTCTCCTTTTGTTTTCTATACATACATTTCTCAAGTAATATACTAAGGTGTATCTTTCTTTAATAAATAAATAAATAACCCTCACATGATACATGAATGTCCAATGCCTATGATATAAACTTGTCATGCCCTTCCTAGAGGGGATTTGGCAATAAGAAGTCATCAGGTAAGCACATTTGTGGTTCAATGCCCATGGTCTTGTAATCACCCTCAAGAAACTACAATAGATGAGTCTTGATCCATGTTACATATAAATCCATACACCGTGGGGAAGCTTTCAAGATATTCAAAGTTGCCATGATTAGAACTAGAGTTCTTGTCCCTTGAATCATGCCTTGACCCAAATTAAAGCATCCTTTTGATCTTCAATGAAAAACATGCCTTCAAGCCATCTCATGCGTGTCTTTCCTTTCTAGTTTCATTGGCTCTCATTTGATAAGATCGTCGAGACAGGTGACCTAGTGATAACGTGACACCAAAGAAATCCTTGCCACTTGTAAATATGCACCTTATAACAAATGTAAAGCATCTTAATCGATGTGTTGTCAATATTAGATCCCCTTCTCATCGTAAGTGCACAAACTAACTCTCGTGCATACCTAGTCCTTACATTCACACATTGTTAGACAAGTCTTTCTTCATTGCCTCTCATGGATTAAGCCTATAACAAAACATGTAAAGTTGCAACAATGGTCGAGATGAGTTCAAGAAATTGAAAGAGATATGGAGATAACATATAGTGGTTATCAAGGATAGTGATGGTTTTAGGTAGAGTTGGTACAAGAAGATCCAAGTTATCGTTGCATATGCTCATTAGAACTCTATAATAACCCATACCCACATTCATCATTTTCAACATAAAATGTCATATAGAGAATATAATCATTGTTATTATTTCGCTACAATGTCTCAACAGCCCTAAATGTTTAAAAATGTCTACGCTTCGCAAACCATTGGTATGCCACGACCCACATTAGGGAAGAAACACAATAAAGTACTATATCCACTTTAAGAAAAAAACGTTGCGAAAAGTAATGGAAAAGGAAACCATGGCTAGAGTTTCCTTTTTGCATTAGTAGTTGGACATATGTACGGTAGTGCTACCCATTGAGGCAAAGGCTTTAACTATTGGTTAAAAAATGGTTACACTTCTCAACTCATTGGTATGCCACGATCCACGCTACAGAAGAAACACAACAATGTACTATATCCACTTTAAGAAAGAAAGAAAGGTTGCAAAAAGTAATAGAAAAGGAAACCATGGTTTGGAGTTTTCCTTTTTCATTAGTAGTTGGACGTATGTACATCCGTGCCGTGCTATGCATTGAGGCAAAGGCTTTAACTATTGTACAACATGAATTATTATTGCAATTTTTTCATAATCATATGCCTCATAATTACTAAAGGAATAAATACATTTTAATATATGAACACAATGGTACTCTTTCATGACCATGAGGCCCTAGTATATATGAACAGACATAAATACCTAATGCGGCAAGATAAAGGCATGAGGGTATACATTGGATGAAGGGGTGCACATACTCTATAGACCGAAGGATAAGTCTGAGCTTTGACATATTCTATTCCAAAACGATCAATCAACATCCAGTGTTGCAATCCTTACGAAGGAGGCAATGTATGCATATATTTGTTGGTGATTGAATATGTATGCAAAGACTATATGTGAGATAGGTTGTGTAGGAATTCTTATATTGTATTTCAGTATGGGAGATATATGTCTTCAACCTTCTAGTCATACTACTCTCAAAAGGGTCTGAATGATACGCTCTTGCCGACGATGCCCCTCTCGAAACCTTCCAAGTCTCTCGATCGATTTTTTGCATTGGTAAAACATGTGAAGCAAGATCTTATTATCATGCTTGGAAAAGAGAAGACTTCTAGTTGACGTGACTACTCGGTTAGGCATGTTTCAAAGTATATATATAAAAATTGTAAAGCAGAGTATGTTTCCATTGAGGAGCCGTTCCTACTCCACAATGGAAAGTTAATGCAAACAAAACTCATAATTTTTGTCACTTTATTTCGGTTGGAAAGTTAGTTGTCTTCTACCATTTCACATGCTCTCTCTCTCTCTCTCTCTCTCTCTCTGCGTTGCCACACCATAACGGAGATCTTCTCGAAGACAGCCATAGCCAGCTTTACACGAATCTCATCTATCTTTCGCCCTTCTTTCTCTGTGCTCTTCCTTTCTGTCTCTGCGCTTTTCTTTCGTCTTCTCTTTCTGTCTGTCTTCTTATTACTGTAAAAACTTTTCCTTTGCCATTTTAGCTTTTCTTTTACATTTGCTGTGGACGTGGGAAGCATATAATTATAGCCCTCATGCCAGTCCAATATCACTGTCTGTACATAATATATTATGTTAATAGTACTCCACGTTTCTAAAAATAATGTAGTTTCTAAACATAATGCCCGCCATAGATGACAATATTTGGTCTACGTATTTTGGTCCATGTGACTGCGATATTCTGGATGGGTTTTATGGCACTCTTGTGGTCTCAATTTGTCCCCATGATCCCATATAGGTGTGGGCCATTGGAACTGATATGAATTCGATGTCAATTTCAGTTGGTGCATCAAAACTTGCAATTGTTGTATGATTCTCAATTGGTATCAAATGGCCCTCGTCATAATCTCGACGTGGTTGGGGCCATTCGAATAGGTGAGAGCCTGATCCAACGCCTAATGTGTTCTCAATTGCTAAATACTAATAAGACACATGATCCTAATGTGCTCCTAGTGGTTGAAACTTTGCAATATCAAACAAATGGTCAATATATGATTGTTGGCCAACTATGTTTCATTGGTGGCCAAGGCTTATCAACCATTTGCTTCATGGACAATTGTATTGTTTAGAAACAATGCGCTTCACCCATGAAAGCCAAAAAAGAAATCCCTAAAGAGATATGCCTTGCTATTATAAAATCATAAGATATACAAATGTTGTGTTGGATAAAGGAGTATACCAACCAACTCCATTGTGCTCACATCGTAGCCGATTTGATGTGTATATACAAGAACTACACGTATTTGTAAACTGTATCTCCAAGATTTTATGGTCTACTCCTCCCAAACTGTAATTGAGCATGCAATGTAACCTATACCACCAATATTTGTAGCAATAGAGTCCATAAACAAAGTTAGTAGACATTGTTTACCAAAATGACAGGAACAATATACATCCATATTATGTGACATTTTCACCCATGAAAGCCAATTCCTTGAGTAGTTCATCAATTAATAATAAAATCCCATCAAAACATATCGAAGCTCCTTGTTGTATTATTTGCTCACTAGTGCAAACATTTCCATAGGACTATATCATGTCATATTAAGAAACAATCCTTATTCTCTTGACAAAGAAGACCAGTGGACACCTAGAAGAGCTTCATCCTCAAATAGTTTCCTTGATTAAGAATAAAATCCTCTATACGAACTTGGAGACTCGAGGAAACTTCTCATATCAACGTGCTTACACAATAATGGGATAGTTTGGTACTAGTCCAAATCATGTATGACCAAGCAACAACCCATGGACGCTCCAATATAAGACATGACCAAGGAACATCATTGTGTTCATTGTTAGACAAGGCTAGCACTCAGAACTACATGACGTGCTTTTAGGAGCATAAACACTCCCATGTGAGACGAAATCATGTTTGACCAAGCCACAATCCTTGTTCCATCCATAGACAAATCTTGCTTGTCAATTACATGTTATTTGATGTTGATGAGGCACATGCCAACTCTCTCTCAAATAATGCACACCCTCTCGATTTACAATGATCTTATTTATGGATACATGGGTCCACGCGCATTCCATGTCTTAGCCCACTAGTAACTACGAAATAAACATGTACACATGTATGCATTCATCATTGATTATAGAGAGAGTTTTCTTATCTCAATGCTTCGTAACATGACTTTAACATGCTTGATCTTAAACGTGACTTACATTTTTGTGATGCTTGGAACATAAATCAACATATCCCTTTGTTTCAACACTGGCTCCCAAAAATATGCCTACGTACTAGGCTAGATTCGTAGGCTTCCAACGGCCTACCGGTTACAATCCGATTCGGCTCTCTGATCCCCGATCTGGCTCTCCTATCCAACTCTGGCTTATTCAATCGATCCGGATCCGGTTGAGCTTGTTCACTCAACATGTTGTGCAGTCATTGGGCTTGACTTCACACTGTTTTGCTCTTGTATAGTCGATGTGTCATCGGTCCTAGTTTTTAGCTTTCATGTACCTCGATGTACATTCCATTCATATTGTGGATGAAAATGTGCATGTCGTCTGTGCACGATTTGAAAACCACCAATAGTATCTCGGGCATTCAAATTTATCACAAGCAATTTCTTATTTCTTGATGCTCTACATTTGGAGAAATTTCATTTTACAAGCTTCTAAATTGTATATTTGATCTTTCATGCTTTCCCTCTTACGGTGCACTGGAATTGCTTGTCCTATGCTCTTCCACATTTCTCGTAATTTCCTATTATTCCTCACTTCCAAGGAAAGTCTCCTAAATAGAATAGAGAATTAACATGTCATAAGATATCTCAACCATGGTAAGTAAGTATGTGTTTTGTTATACTTGTACTTCGTAAATGTTGGATTCAAGTCTACACTATGCTACTAGTCTATGGTCACTCAATATCATTTGTTTCCCAATTGTGTGACTTATTATCCTCGTACTCTATTATACTTATGAAAAAGTTCCAGCATTAAGAGTTGAGTATGACCTTTTTCTGTTACTTTTCCATAATATTAACCAATTTTTTTATTATCTTATTGTGATGTAGATTATGTGCAGTTGTTCAACATAGAAATATCATTGTGACATTTGCAATCTAAATAAGTTACACTACCTACTCTCAAGAATCCCTTGACACTTAGAATAAAACAAGAATATCTATCACGATTTATATGAACATGTGCTTTTTGCCATCTCTTATAAGGCAACAACTCCTCCTTTATGAACATCATCAAGTGGATGGGCCCCAAGCAAACAAATATTTTCACAATGTGATAGTTTTTCTAGTGAAGGTGTCTCAAGGTGGTGTTGGTAGAGTTGACGAAGAGGAGAGGTGGATTTACCCCAGTAGAGGAAAAGTTTCCACATCAATGTCATTTTTTATAGTTGAGATTAGTCAAGGTGATTGCAGTCGAGTAAGGGCGAATGAGAGAAGGAGAAAATGTTAGTATAAAAAAGCTTGACCACATTTCATTGTCAAGATTTGGTCAACGTGATATCTAGGGTAGTGAACGATGGGGGAACAAAGGAATTCTATTTATCGTAATTCAGACCTACTAAGATAAAACTCGGCTCCACAAAAGGATGACCACAAGAGCTCTAATTGCCCTACGACTAAATGATGAATTTCCACGAAGAGGAGAGAGGTATTGCCTAACAAATATTTAGTCAATATGATCACGTACAGAGTCCAAACACGAGGGACAAAAGAGATGGAAAAGCTCTATAGGCCATAACAGATATATTTTTTTTTCCGAATGAGGATGTGGTTAGGTGATCAATGGTGGACTCAAGAAAGGCAAGTCAAGAACTACATAGACCTTCGTGAAGAAGAAAACTTTACTCGGGAAAGGAGCCTCTCTTCAGGTGAGAACATTAAGCCAAGTTTTGAGAGGCAAACTTTGCCCAGTCAAGGAGGAAGAACAGAAGAACTCTCATTGACCGTGGCAGTAGTGTAGTCAACATATGGTAAAGCTGTCATAGTCAAGGCCACATAAGACTTATGGTGAAGTCAATTCGCTCAAAGGAAAGAAAGAAGAGCTATCTATACATGCATGTACTGTATTCGACCATTTGTCAAAGGAAAGGTTCGTTAGTCAGTCAAGGTCTAGTCAAGAAAGGAAAAAAAGGAGGAAGAACGAAGCGAGGAAGTGGAAGCGGAATCAGAAACCCTAAACTGGCGGAAATGAGAAGAAAAGCGACGGTCAGAATCGAAGCCTGTGAAATGTATGATCTGCTGAGTGAAATGGTCGATCAGTGCGAATCGAACGTAGTCCGAATGTCATGAAGGAACGCAGGAGATTCAGGCATCCTGTTTCATCTTCGTCTTCTGTCTCTCAATTAGCTATGGCGAAGGAGAACGACACGGGGGAACGACATTTTACTTGAGAATCTGCTCATGGAAGAGACTCCATTGTAAGCAATATTCGAAGCTCCATCGTCTGCAGACTGCAACAAGTACGACGATATATTTAGATCTGTCTCAAAGTAGTCTTCTGCGTCTCCTCCTTTCGACATGAACGGCCATCAGGCACTCTCAGACCACTACGAAACTCCTCTTTCTCCTCTTTCGGGTACTCTCTCTCTCTCTCTCTCTCTCTCTCCTCTGTAATTTTTTCTTGAACTATGAGTAATTGTTTTCCAAAGGCGTAGTTTCCACAGAGATTCAACTAGTTTTCTCAAACACCGAAGCCGCCATAACAGCGAGATATCTAGCTTCCTCACCAGATATACAATCTCTTCTCTTTCTCCTCGTTTCTTCCTACATTTTGTCAGAAACCTGCAGATATTGCAGTTTTTAATATTTATCAGGGTTTCTGGCTACACTTCTTTGAAAATGTGCAGATTCTATGAGTATTTTTGTCAAAGTTTGAGTGTCCTCGTCAGATATAAAGAGTCTTTTCTCGATCAATTTCTATGTCTTTCTTGCTCAATTTGTACACTTTGTCAAAAACTTGGTTTTCTCAGTAGATTCTCTCCCGATGTATTTCTTGTGTAAATGATTGCATTTGTCAATGACATAGCTTCCACAGCAGATGCAACAGTCTACTCTCTATCTTCATATTATTCTCTTCGTTTCTTTGTTTGCATGAGCACGGCATATCTTGATCAGCAAATTGAAGTTTTTATTTTTTTCGTCTTTCTTTTCTGGGCAAGTTGAGTTCGTCAAAGATCTAACATTTCCACCAGATTATCGTCATACTCCAGTCTCCTCTCTTGGAACGTATGATCAAAATTATAGCTTTCTCAATCTATTTGAGCAAACACTGTCTTTCCTTATTTCGTTTCTGTATATCTGACCTGTTGTTCAATCCCTCTCCTTCATGTTGTCTGACAATTTATTTACTTTGAATTATCACATCAATCTTTTTTTCTCTCTCTCATAAATAGCCGTATTCCTCTCAATTTACCTCTCAGGCGATCTCCCGTAAGCTTAAGAAAATATCTACAGGCTCGTGAAACGTGTCAAAGATGATGATACTTATTGCAACAAATATTTGTAGAACATGAGCTATTTAATTTTCATTGTCATACTCAGATTATCTCATGTCTCTTTGATGAATCTTTAGCGTTCTCAGCTAGTCTTTATTTCCTGTACTTCTGTAATAGTTCTAAACTCTCAAATTGGTGTTAATCTTCTGAAGTTTTATCTTTGAATTCAGCTCGTTTACATGTTCTCATTTAAGAAGCTTTTATCCTGGTGGTCAAGCCTTCTACTCCTCTATTCAATCTAATGTAAAACTATTTTCTTCTGGAACTTTGCCATAGGCTTGCAGGTTGAAGCTTTATTTTTTAGGTGATTCATGTTTATATTTTGTAATGATCATAATATCATATCATGCCGAAGTTGTAGTTTGTGGTTGCATCATTTGTAAAGCTAATACATTTCAAAAGTACAAGCTAAGCTTCATTTTATAAAGTTGCAAGTGCCATAGTTCCGTTGGTGGGTATGTCATGTATATGCCATTTTTGTTTGGTAGGTAGAGCAAGAATGGTATGACACGTAGGACCATATGAGGTGTCATTTGGGCATTGCTTATAAATATTCAAACTTGTGAATTTTTTGTGGCAGAAATTCCGAAAAAATAGAGTGGAGAAAGGTAAGGTATCAATTATTGAGAATTATGGCTCTAAAGTCCATCTTGTGAAACTGTGCTGAATAGATTGGTTGCGAAGTACATCATATAGTGCTGTAAAAGAGTGGTAACAGTTATGGTCATTAATGCTATCCTGTATTGGGAATTGATCATTGCACCCTTTTTTTGTTTTCCTTTCCACACTTTTCTCTTTGGTCAGTTAAATTATTACCGTGGAATTATTTGTAATTGGCTTATTGCAGCAAAATTTGGGTCAGATACTGGTCTTTCGATGGAGACAAGGCAATCTGAACCAACATACAATGATGCAAAAATGACTCTAAAAGGGGCTACCTACAAACTTATTAGATTTCATCTCCATGATTGGCTTGCAATTTTTGGTCTTGCTATTCTTGATGGGATATTGAATGTCATCACTCCTTTCTATCGATTCGTTGGGCAAACAATGATTGGAGACTATATGTTTCCACTAAAACCAAACACGATACCTTTTCAAGCAGTACCCGTACGTTTTTTATCCCAATCCCTTCATTTTGGAGTAACTCAGCATATTGCATGATGTATTATCATGAAGGACTCTTAATTGAAAGGCACAGCTGAATTGAAGTTTGTGAAGAATTTGAAATGATCTTTTTTGTGTTACTGAAGTTGGAAATGGTTGAGATACTCAGAGAACTTTCAGATATCTTTTGTTGTTGGAGATGGAAACAAATCTGATGAAACTCATGTATGACCATGTTTCCTGCTTCAAAAGATTCTTTGTTGATTGTGTGCGTTTGTATTCAAGGATGAAAGAGTAAAAAGACGGTACAAAAGCTGCAAACAGTGCGTGAAATTGATAATGAGGAAACTAAAAGAATAGTTGTGTTAGGTATTGAGAAGGTTTTCTATTTTCAAGTCGAATGCTTGTCTTGAATGAGATCATTGCTTGACAATATTCCCTATATCTATTCAAATGTTAAATTAATTAATTTATATCTACCACAGGTCATCGCATTAGTCTTTCCTCTTATTGTCTTTGTGGTGTATTTTCTCTACACAAAAGACATCACTGATTTACACCATGCAATCCTTGGTGAGTTCTCATGCTTCAGCAGATATATAATTAATGTTCCAACATCTGACAAGTATTAATGTACTAATATATATGTTTTATAATGTCAGGGCTTTTCTTTGCGGTTTTGATCACTGCTGTCATCACTGACTCCATAAAAGATGCTGTTGGTCGTCCACGGCCAGATTTCTTTTGGCGGTGCTTTCCTGATGGAAATGCTGTAAGTATTCTGATATTTTTGTATAAATGATTGAATTAAGAACAGATGAGTCACACAGCTTCTTTTACTAGGTCTACAGAAACGATACTGGAGAGGTTGTGTGCCATGGTGAAAAGGCAGTAATAAAAGAAGGCCACAAAAGCTTCCCAAGTGGACACACATCATGTAAAAATTCTATCAACTTTATGCTTCTTGGTGATCCTATCAGCCTTGTTTTGTCAATTTCTGTAGTTCTCGGTGATTCTATTATCCTTAAACTTATTGATGGTTTGCTTTTGCACTGAATACTGTAGGGTCTTTTGCTGGGATGACATTTCTGTCAATGTATTTAGCGGGAAAATTCCAACTTTTCAATGGTCGAGGGCATGTGGCTAAAATTTCCATAGTCTTTGCTCCAATTCTAGCTGCCTTATTAGTAGGCCTTTCCCGAGTTGATGACTATTGGCATCATTGGGAAGATGTATTTGCAGGAGCACTCATTGGTAATTTTTTGTTTTGATTCAGAATTAAAAACGATAATAATGTTATGAAGTAATTGCTTGACTCAGAACTAGTGCGTTATCTAATTGAATTCTTCAAAGACCCAAAATCTAAAGAAATTGATATAAAAGGAAAGTTCTACTATTTTCCCTTACAAAGCGAGATTCTAAAATTGGTCAATGTTTTACATTCCTTAATATTCATGAAGATTGAAGGTTCAAAATTAGTAGCATCAGGGAAAATAAAGCTACTAATATATCAGATGCGAGAACTTGTGTTAAAACATTTTAACTATAGATTTTACCGTTTAAACATAGAACAAATATAAGCTGTGGTGGGAGACATCTCTAAAATAGTTGTAGGAACTAGACATAGGTAATTTTATCTTGTACATTATGCATTTAAATGTAATGACAGTTTCTGGGAAGTTGAGATTTAATAATGCATTTGCACAATGCATATCCATCATGCATGGTTTCAGATTCATTTCTTTCCTCTATCTTTTGCAGGTACAATAATGGCAGTTTTAAGTTACCATCACGTGTTTCCTTCAATATTTGGTGAAAATAGTAAGAAGAGCAAGAACTTTCTGAGTCGTATGTAAATTATCTTCGAGATACCCCAGAGTTTTTCTTTATTTCCCCAAAGACCCCTGAATATTCATTATTTCCCGAGTATCCCTTATCAACCCCAGAAAGAGAGAAAGATGGTGATGAATTGACTATCTATTTGCTCAAATATCATTTACAGTTGCTGAATGAAGGGGTTGATGGAGGGCATTTAGGGAAGTAATGAAAATTTAGGGACGTTTGGGAAAGTAATAAAAACATTGGGGCATTTCAGAGATTTCCATTGTATTGTGGACAAACATGTCATTCTTTTCTGTGTATTATCAGGTGCTGAACCATATAAACACCTTCCAATAGGAAATGACTTCAATCTGGTTTGGTTTTGTCGTCTGAAACAAGCAGAACATGAGAATGATGTTTAAGATATTATGGCCAAAGTATCGAACTCTGTGTGGCATTCTTGTGTAATGCAAACCACAAGAAAAACACTCTGTTTTCTTCCATGATTTCAAATTAATCCTTCAATTGAACTCTGGTAAAACCCTCCAATTTGAATAGATTCAGAACTCTCTCGTCAAAAGTTTTTCCCTAATATTATTGTCAGCATTGTTTCAGTTACAGTGGACCTTGTATGCGCGTGTTTGCATGGCAGTGCCACCTTTCGGAGAATTTCCTAGAATGTTTCGTATGTTTGAGGGCTTGATTCAGTTATGGTGGTAATACGTATACAGTAAGGAACTCCATATCATCTAATCCAATGTTATGGTTACAGATATACACTTTGAGAAAAACTTGCTTGTGCAGCATATGTTGATTTGCATTTGAAGTATGTTCCCGCCCAACACTTCTATGTGATTTTATTGAGTTATTTGGATGCTTCACACTTCATCTACTTTATTCTTCCCCACACATGCACTTAATCTGTGAAATGTTTGGGTTAAAGATCTACTCTATTGAGTATTCAAACTTTGGGTTGTAGATCTACTCTTTAAGAGTAACTTGTTTGTGCAGTATATGTGGATTTGTGATTCAAGTTAGTTTCCCCCTACTTTAGCACGAATTTGTTTTTAGTTATTTTTATGCATCTTTCTTTCTCTGACTGATTCTTTCTCCTCACATGCACTTAGTTTCTTGAATTGTTCTATTCCATTGGATAAGGATGTGTATTAAGATTGAAGAGTTGGGTTGAGTAGGTAGACATTATGATGAAGAAAAGGTTATGTGATGTTGCTTTTGTTCAGTTTTTAAGAAACCAAGGATTGGTCTTCAAGGCAGAATCCTTGATGAGTCAAGTTGGGTAGGTAGGCATTATGAAAAATCATGATGAAAAAATGGGTTATGGGTTGTTGCTTTTGTTCAGTTTTTAAGAAACCAAGGATTGGTCTTGAAGGCAGAATAAAAGTAACTTTTAAGTTAATATAAAAATTGAGATTTCCTTGTTCATTGCCAAACTATTAGGAAACATATTTTTGATTGCCCATCTATAGTGACTTCACATTGTATTGATATTTCTTTTTCTTTTTTCTATGTTTAAACTTGTGAGAATAAATCACTCTTATAAATTTACGAATCTAGTCCATTCATATTTTCCTCAAAAAAATCATCGAGGCATGGTGTTGAAGTTCAACACCAATTTCTCACCCATGTTTAAAGGTTGTAAAAAACAAAGATGAAGCAAATTTTACAATCATGAGTTGGAAAGGTATTAATGCTTTTCAATGTCTTTTGTGTAGATAGCATTGTTAAAAAACATTAGAATACAAGTGTTGCTAGAGAAAAGTTTGATCCCGAGAGGTAGGGGACCACTAGACAGGCTTGAAAGCTCTGAATTGCGAGACATTGAGACACCGACACAGAATAACGCAATTCGAGTACTCGCGTATACTAGTCATAAATGGATTGTAGATCTTGATCCGATCAAAGTACAACCCAATTGGCACATATGTACTCATGAAAACACATGGCTACGTAAGGTAAGTTGGGACCCTTTGCAATGGACATGGCGTGATCCCTACGCGGGGCAAGGAAGCAAACCCATCCCTTTCTTCCAATTCACAACTAGATTAGGTCGCCACATTCTAGCTGCTCAAACCGCTCGAGAGCCGACTGCTGCGAAGGTCTGGCACACATTTCAAGTTCCTCCCACAATAATCACCAAGTTTTGGCAAAAAATCTGGAAACAACAACTCGTGAGGCGAATTACCACGTTGTCGTGAAGATCCGTCACTACGCGCGAATCGTGAGGCGGAACCGTCGGGGTTATGGACCAGAAGGATTTAGAGTCGATACAAGCTTTGGCGAGAAAGTACTTAAGATAGATTGGGAAAGAGAGAAGTTGAGATTACACGATTGATTTGATAACGAATTTCTTCCTCTTAATTTTCATAAAAAAAAACCGTGTTTTTTCTCCTCCCCCTTCCCTCTTTTATAGATGCTCTCATGCATATGATGCATGTGAGGGTACAAGACATGCATAAATTGCATGTTTGCCATTTGGCGCTTAAGTATTACATGTGGTGCATGCTAACCATGTCACTCATTTTAGCTCTCATGTATGAGAATTTACATGTAAAACTACAATGATAGAAATATAATTTCAACTAAATAGTATGGCTTAATGGTAAGCCAATTGACTCCTAACTTGGAGGTGCAAGGTTTGAATCCATACTTGCCTTCCTTGTATATGTAAATATGTATATATATTTATATATTTATTTTATCTAGTCGCCGGACGCCGGTTCACCGGATACCGGTGCCTCGCCAAATGCCGCCGCCGGATACCGGTGCCGTCGCCGGATGCCGGCCTCGTCGGATGCCGGTGCCGCATGCCGCCGCCGGATTGCAGTCGGATGTCGTCGGATCACCGGCTCCATCGTCGGTCCGGTTTTGGTTGGCCAAAACCCTTTTCAAGTAGCTAGCCACCTCCACTCTTAGTTCAAGTTACCTTGAACTCTCTATGCTCCACACATAGACACAAAGATAATATCTTTTGCTCCACCTTATATATGATGAGAGCCGTATTTGTCGTGCCTATGTGGGATATCTCACAATTTTCTCTTTTCTTTTCACGAACTTTATACCCTCATATCTTGACATTTAGTTGTCCATTTCTCGTGTAATAAAGTGCATTCAAACCTCCATCATTTTGTACTTAGATATTAAAAATGTTATCTTCACAATTATTGTATTACGTGATTCATACTCGATTTCGTACGTTTTATGGGATTTTCACACTATTGCCGAAAATCTTCACGATAACGTTCCAATGGCTATTAATACATAAGTCCCTACCAGTGGGAGCATGGCAACGTGGGAACCTTAGCTCTCCTAATTGTGTAGAGTGCCCCCATGCAATAGAATCAATACGACACGCTCTGTGGGACTGCCCAACGTCCCATCGAATATGGTGGGGGGTTGGCCGCTTGTTGCAATTATGCCAGGTGCAAGGCTCAATGAAGTGGGGAAATATATGTTGGCTATCATGGCAGATTGTAATTGGTAGATACGAGCATCAAGAGGAGGGGATGACTTTGGTGAGAAAAGCACGGGAGGTCTTTTTCTCCTCCAGCGGCAATGTCCACTCCACTCCTCGTAATGACAAATCTCAAGAGGTGTTGGAATTGGTCAGCCCAATAACTCTTTGGATTCTATGGAAACAACGATGTAGGCGAGTCTTCTCCAACCAAACCGCATATCCAACAAGGTTATTGCAAGAGATATGGAGTGAAATTGTAGCCACTCTAAAGAGCCAATATGATGGCCTTAAGGGCGGCTCCGATGGAGTTGAAAGACAACGAATAGCCTTCATCCGACAATGGTCGTCCTCTCCCTTTCTTGAGTCAATGGGCATCCACATAAGATGGAACTATTACGTCCCTATAGGGATTTTTAAATTTTTATAACTAATGGAATGAGTTTTTTTTGGAAAAAAAAAACAAGTTTGATAAGAGAACAATATTTAGGTAGGAGCGCATTATCAATTGAGGCATGCCAATGGAAATCTTAATGCTTCATGTTTGTTAGAAAAAACCAATGTGGTTGATTATCATGCCTCCTAAAAAAACATATGGACAAGCATCTAATCCTCAATCCTTCAACTCTTTTAGCTAGTCATGTGGACAAGTTGAATATGCATGCCAATTTGTAATATGATTGGCTGAAGTGTCCATGATAAACAAAAACCTTGGGATAGTACTAATTGGGAAGTATTAAAAACAATTCAAGCCTCCTAGCAATGACCTCGTGAGAAAAAGACATAAAACTCAACTTGGTCTTAAATATGGTCAAATATATTTAAAGGGAAGCACACCAAGAATAACCCACAACATTTACATACTAGCTATTACAACAATCAATGGATCTATACCATCACACTCTCAATGCTTTTACTAATGGTTAACATATCCTTCACTTATGCCATGACCATATGAAATTCAAAATTTCATGTAACTTATTTGTAGATTATTTTCTTGTTGATTGTGTAATTTTATCATAGATTATTTATCCTCAAATTATTGGATAAAGAATGTTGATTATAATATAGGATGATACATGTGCACAAGAAGACAATGTGGTGGGGTCAACAATTCATAGGAGGTTGATATGGAGTTCTTATAGTTTTATAGGGTTGAGCTTGTTTTTATACATGAGAGCGATACCATGTTAATGAATGTGTATGTATTTTTTGTACTTCCACGTTCAAGGATAACAATAAAGGCAAAAGACCTTTAATGATTTGTGCCATTTTAAAATTTATAGTAACAGAACCAATGTGTCAATCGATGTAATATAGGAATCGAGAATGTTGATTATAATTTATATTATAGGATGATACATGTGCACAAGAAGACTAGAAGACAATGCGGTGGGGTCAGCAATTCATAGGAGGTTGATAAGGAGTTCTTGTAGTTTTATAGGGTTGAGCTTGTTTTTATACATGAGAGATAGTACTATTACCATGCTAATGTATGTGTATATATTTTTTGCACTTCCACTCTCGAGTATAACAATAAAGGCGAAAGTTCAAAGACCTTGAATGATTTGTGCCATTTTATAGTAATAAAACCAACATGTCAATGTAATATAGGAATTGAGAAACAAAAAGTGCATTTTTTGTTTTAGTCCGAAGTAATTTATTGTAGCGAAATATTCAACGTGCAAGCTTGTGGTTTCAACTTTCAACTTCCAAACATTTTATATCTCTTCTTCAAAGTTGGCTTTTTACTCAATCTTTGTGAACAAACTCATTTAAAACTTCATGTATATGGTAACAAGTAATTAAAAAACACTATGTGATTCGTTAATCCATAACAAAGGAAACGACTTTGTCTCTTATAATGGGGTTTTACAAATTCAATCCCCATCACCTAATGGTTAAAACCGATGCCATTTGTAGGATACTAGCAAAAATGATTCTAAATAATGGTTTACTTATGTATGAAACATGGTCAACATATGAATGTTGGCATTAGCAAAGTTGTTAAAGATATTGATATGTAGGCATGAGTGCATTAACATGAGGAATGTTAGTGGAAATCTAATGCTTTGTGTTTGCTAATAAGTAATATGGTAACTAGTAGGTTCCCCTTTATAAGCCAAGCTTTGTTACTGTCACCTCTTGTGATTTCAGTATGCCTCTTTGATAAAAATATAGGAAGATATCTTTCATACTACAACCAAAATGAAGGGTATTTTGAAAACAATCTCTCCAATATGATGCATAACGAATTTCAAATCATAAAATGTTTATATATTACCACGAGAAACTTCAAATGGGCATTGCATAATACAAACACAGTTCACAACCTCACATACATGGAACAACCTTTTTACTACCATGTTATTTATTGGGTAGGATTCTCTTACAAACTTGGTCCATGGAAACTAGTTTCATTTCCACACATTTTTATGTAAAAAGACATACGATTATGTTTGGATTGTTTCCCGAGCAAGACCCAAAATCCGTGTCCCCAAATCAGCACACGTCTGATAACGATTACTCACGTTAATGAATGGGAGGTTAAGCATAAGTTGGGCGATAAGCACCAACAGACTATATAACAGTCATGATCTGCAACATCATATCCTAGATTCACATTATATTATGTAATATGTATGTATACATACATATACATATACATATACTGTATACATATACATTATGATATACTGTATACATATACATTTATGTATGTATGTATTTTGCAACATTGACGGACGTGGTCGTAACGTGTACAAATTTAACTATAATTTCATCGAGACTTTCAAGGCTCTGTCTCTGTCTCTCTGTCTCTCTTTGTCTTCTTCTACGCGACAGCGACTGATGCATCAGATGGGTTTGTCCGGAACAAGTGGGTTATCGCCAGTGACAGCGAGAACTTACTGTATGTATGTATACAGGTGTATCACCGTCATCACCATCGATTCATACCAACAGACACCATCTGACCTTCATACCTTCCTTATACACACACCTCGCCATCCGTATACTACTTGTTGTCATCCCAGAATTAGGTCTGAACTGCCCTTGGGAGCTCAACCCTAATGCGGCTTCCCACCTCTGGTATGTGACATTGAGAGAGAGAGAGAGAGAGAGAGAGAGCGCTTCTTCCTTTGTCTATCCTGAAAAATATGGCTGCGTTCGGTTTTAGATTACCAATGCATTGAAATGCCACCTTATATGGAGGTTATTGATATTGCATTTAGGTTTTACCATACACTAACTACTTAAAGAAAGAATTGATTTGAGATGTATGCAGAGGTTGGAAAGAATTGATTTTTGATATGTATGCAGAGGTGATCCATTCTGTGTTGTCATCTTTTGTGGGGGTTGAATGTGAATGTGGAATTCTCTGCTCTTTGCGAATGATGGAGCCATAATTCAGCATTAATATCTTTAGTATGACTAAACTAGCTCCATCACCATGACATAGTTAAATTGCTCCTTTATTTAGGGTTCTCAATCTTTGGTTTAAGCTACTGAAATCCATGCCATTCTATTCTCTCGAGTTGTGATCTGCTCTTTGCGAATGATGGAGCCATAATTGGGCATTAATATCTTTAGTATGACTAAACTAGCTCCATCACCATGACATAGTTAAATTGCTCCTTTATTTAGGGTTCTCAATCTTTGGTTTAAGCTACTGAAATCCAAGCCATTCTATTCTCTCGAGTTGTGACCTGAATATTTCCACATGAAACAATACAAAATTATGTGACAATACCAGATATTTGTAGTGTCCAAGTTATCTTGTGCCATTCAAGTGGCTTAATTGATTGTGTGTTCAAAGTCTTAGTTTGCTTATGTGGTGACATCAGTACTTGTTACGGATGTAATGTAGCATGATTATATTTGTGTTGCAGGGATTTATGTGAGCAGGATGTTTATGTGAAGCAAGATGAATTTCTTTAAAGAAGTAGCATGGGAAATAAATGTACGTAAGGAATAGAATGAGAGCCCAAAGACATGGATAAAGCTATATGGTTGGTTCATGAATATCAATAATCAGTACTTCATGTTTTGATTATGAAGAGTGTGGTGGAAATTCAAAAATGTCAAAGTTACTGATAAAGAAGATCAAGCATTCAGAATGAGTTCACAATCAGACACATTTTTGAATACAGGGAATGAACATGTAGCCATGGAAACAGCTGATAATGTACACAGCATTCCACAATTCAGTGAAGAGATTGCATTTGATAAACTAATAAATATTGGGCCTGAAAATGACAATTCAAACATGAAAGTAATCAATGCTCATGAATTGGAGAGTAACAATGACACAGAAATAAATCTAAATGCAAAGGAGCACAAGAAACAAACAGTTGTACAATTAGAGGAACAGGTTACTGAAATTGTTCCACAAGAAGAACAGGTTCCTGAAGTCTGTGTAAGAATGAAGAATTCATATGTCAAGACCAGTTTCACTTGTGATTCCAGTGTAGAAATGGACGATGAAGATAAACAACTTAGAGAATATTGGACTCACGCACTTCAAGCCAGTAAATCATCTGGAGAGATTGTTGAAGAGATAGTGAAAGTTATGAAGAATCATCAAAAGACACATGATTTGATGTGCCCCATGTGTGGTTCATGTGTAACAAGAACAATTATTCTGCGCAAAAGGAAAAGATCAAATCTGATATCTGTGGAAAGATGGTATCCAGACTCTTTAGTCCAAGAATCGGAAAGGCAACCAGAAATCACTGATGAAAATAATACATCACCCCAGTATAATGGAGACGATAAAGAAATGGAAACACAGGACAATGAACAGTTCACAGAAGCCTATGGATGCTTGACATGCTTTTCACTATTTTTTGAAAAAGGTTAGTCTACCTTACATCCAAGTTACTTCTAATCTCTTGGGTCTGTATGGACAAATGTACACATTTTTATTAACGTGCTTAATTTGTACTATAAAACTGTTAGATTCGATAATAATGACAATAATGTTATATGATAACAGGTTGTAAACTACTTACTGAAAGAGAAACGTTTGATTGTTTTCCTTTCCTGTGTCCATTCTATCCATGGGGAATTACTACTTCGGATTCTAAAAGTTCAGGTATTCTAGTTATGTATATTGGGAAAACTCAACCTTAAAATTACTGAATGGAACATAATTACATATATATATGTGTGTGTGTGTGTGTGTGTGTGCTTGCTGCATTTAATCGGGACAGATGTCAATTCGCAAAACATTGGAAAAAGCTGAACCAGCATTGAAATGCTAAATATCATAATAAGGAGACATGTTTGTTGGCGATGTGCATATGTACTGGACAACCACACATGTGATACGAGCAAAATGCACTTTCCAAGCAGTAGCTATTCACTGATATTACACTTTTACTTGGTGGATCATTGTACATATTACTTGTTGCTCCATTTAGAGTCTGTTCCTAGCAATATCTGCAGCAGTCTTTCAAGAGTCATAGATTTAAAGCACATTCTGATTGACCCATGGAACTTTCTTATGATTATTTGCAGTGGTGCCAATTGTTTATGAAAAATGGATAGAGTAATGTCTTCAAAGCGGTAAATATTACTTTAGGACTTAAAGGCAGTGCAATGCAAGCTATCTCCCTGATTATTCCCCCCACATAAATAAATTAATGCGCTGAAGAGGCAAATATGATCTATTGAATCCAAAATAATATAAAGTGAGCTATCTTCTCTCTTGCTCTTAGAATTTTTGTATTCAATGTTCTAATAGTTCTGCAAGATATGCCCCCAATGCAAGGGTATACATCGATCTTTTCTTAATTTATTGGAGATTCTCACAACTTTGGAGTTATTTAAAAAAATTGTCCATGACGCAAAAGAAAAATACAAAATTTCTATTGGATCCACTACCAGCATGTTGCAAACCACATGAAACCTATTATTTCTGACTTTGACGATCCATCTTCCAGTTCTGCACAACGATATTACTATAGAATCTGTTGAATAAGCTTGGAAAGTTAATTATTGTTGGGATTTCAGGGTCTCAAGATTTTAGATTTGTAACACACTCCAGTTTAACACATGGGTCCAATACTAATTGGTATGTTGAACCAATCTCACGAGTCACAGCTCTGCGGCTTATTTATGGCTACCAATTTAGTCCATATATTTTCTGCCTTAGAGTTACCTTGACTAGCCTTCTAAGTTCACTTGTACCAATAATCTAAACTAGCATTGTTATTGCCAAAATATCATCTGATTTCTGCAGGAACTGCTCAAGAGATTTCTAGTGAGAAAGCAAATGGCAGAATTTCTACTCAGAATATTCCAGCTCTGTGCAACGATATTAATATAGAGTTTGTTGAACAAGCTGGGAACATTCACTATTCCGAATCCAAAGGAACACATTGTATAAGTGTGCTTGCACCTGCCTTGCTCCCTACCTACCCATGGGGATTGTCTCAAATATCTGCAGGTTCATACATCTTTGGTATCCTATTAATCTTCTTAACAATTATAAAGTCCTTGGTGCAGTAGACAGTGTTTTCCTGCTTGAATTTTTATTTCAGAGAACTGGTATTGGGAAATTACCTTTGTTGAAATCCTAGATTTAGATTTTCTTGGTAATTACTTTTCAATTGGATCAGAACATGCATATAAACATCATTTATATTCAGATGCAAAATACTTATGCTCCAATGGAAAATTATATCTGATTCTGTGATTCCATTTTCTAAACTAAATTTCTGCCAGGATTTCGATGTAAGTTTAGCTGGATAATTTCTGAATTATCATAATTAACTAAATCATTCTCGTACAGTAGAAGAAAACTAATAGAATATAGGGTTCTGAAATAGACTAAGGATCCTATTAAACTTCGAAATGGGGAGTATATGTTGTGGTTTCCATTTGGTCAATGTAACTTGATGGATATGTATTATGGACTTTGTTGTTGCATCCATCAATAGATATGTACATACCATTGACTATACATTCAAAACATGCAGGATTTTTAAGGTTTTGACAAATCTTAACTGTTGAAGTCTCTCTACTTATGCGTAACGAGCTAAAAAAATCATCTAATATCTGCAGCACTACATCCAGAACTGTCTGTTGAGAAAGCTCGTGATGAAACTTCTCTTGATAACATTCCAGAACTGAGAGACTATACTACAGAGAGCATCAAACAAGATAGGAGCCTTCAATACTTTTCATCGGAAGGATTACATTCAACATGTGGGATTGTGCCTGATTTGCTGCCTCCCTACCCTTGGGGATTGTCTCCAATATCTTCTGGTCATTACTGATAAATCTTCTTAAGAATGATTAAATTCTAGGTGTTTTCTTGCTTGAACTTGTAAATTGTATTGTGACATTATGCTTGTTGGATCCTTGATTTATTGGTTCCTTGTGTTTAATGATGGTATGTATATAAATACTATTACTATCATATGTTTGAGATACAAAGCTTATCCTCTGTGCTCAAATGGAAAATTATAACTGCCCCTCTGTTATGTTTTCTGATCTTAGTGCACAGTACTATTATGGTTCCTGACTGACTATATCCTATAGCTGAACTGGCAGCTTCATGTGATTCTGGGAACCAAGCAATGTGATATTTTTTTAAATTATTACTTAGGATTGACTGATTCTAACTTAAGTTGCCAACCTGAAAGTGAGCAGAAAAGTGGTTCTAAATTTTTATAGGAAGGCACTATTTATGTTGGGATACAGAAGGTATAGATATACAAATATGTATAGTCATTAGAAATACTTATGGACTTGGTTCTGCACTACAAGGCCTACAGGTTTTTTGTGGGTAAAAGTTTCAGTTTTCATTAATGCAGGCTCAATTGATCGTTCTTCATCTGAGGTGAATTATAGTTCTTACAAAATACATTCTGTTATTGGTGACCTGGAGAATATTTCTTCCGATGTACATGAAAATGCTGTCAATGTTATAACATCTGATTTTCTTTCTCAATCACCATACAATGAGACCAAGAATATGCATTGTACTGATGGGATTGGCTCTGCTCTTTCACCTGAGTACCCTTGGGGAACATTTTCAAAAGGTAAATATATGCTTTGTACTAAATATTCTTTTGTTTTTGAGGATAAAAAATAAATCCATGTCTATGAATTTGTTCACTTTTCCATACTGGAGGAAAAAGTACAGTAAAAGAATAATGCAATGAATGACGCACATGCGCAATAAATCAAGAATTACAGTGTCCTCATCAAAGCCAGTTGCTATACTCACCACAACAGGATACTCTGGAATATTGCCTTCTAATGAGGCAACTATCATAGATACTAGAAATAGATACAAAATTAAAAAATAGCTAAATCAGTCCAATTTTGCACTCTACTAGGATTATGGAATTTTGGTGGTTATCAATTTGGGTTGTCGTTTGCTGCAGAGTCAGCAGATCATTTGTCATCTGCAGTGGAACATAGTTCTTACAACGTAACTTCAACTTGTATCGATGGTGAACTGAATATTAGTTCTTACAATGTGCATGAAAGTGCTGCCATTGTTACACGAGCTGATGTTCTTTCTCAATCAGCACATTATGAGGCTGAGAATAATCATTGCACTGGTGGGCTTGCCTCTGTGCTTTTGCCTGAATACTCTTGGGGAACATTTTCAAAAGATGACGGTAAGCTTAATACTGAATGTTCTTTGTCTTTTGAGTTTGTTCATTTTTCTATAATGGAACACAATGATGTACAGTAATAGAAAATGCAATTAATGCACTAAGAAAGAAAGAAAAACATTAGAGAACAAGATGAGAAAAATAGTGCATTTCAAAAAGTGGAAAGTGAGAATGTGAAAACTTCAATTGTGATGCATAGAGTTCAATTCATACACACTGAGAAATGTAATATCTCACACAAATAATAGTATAAATGTAATGAGCTATTCGTGAAAGATAACTGGTATTTACTTGAAGCAGTTGTTTTTCTATTCTTGACATATTAAAGGGACATGTGCATAGAACCTACTATAAGTTATTTTATATTTTAACAATTTTCAGAGTTGCTATGGTAAAGACATCACATCAGAGGTTTACACTAACTTCTTATATTTGCAGCAAATCCTCCAGAATTATTTATTGATATAGTAGCCGATAGAAATTCTACCCAGAATATTACAGAGCTGCATATTGATACTGTAGAGAGCGTTGAACAAACTAGGAATGTGCAAAATTCATCATTTGAAGGAACAAATTATGGGCTTTCAACTGCCGTGCTCCCTGTATACCCTTGGGGATTATCTTCAGAAACTGCAGGTAATCAATATACCTCTCTAAAATTCAGAAACTTTCTGTAAGAAGTGTAAAGACCTGCATGCATATTAGGCCATTTTTCTTTATTTACTTGAATTTATAAATGTTATTATTTTAAAATTTCCTTTGTATTGTTTTACGGAATGAGTTATATACTGATTGACTGCTTCCTATAGCTGAGCCAAATATTGATTCTGGGCAACAAGCATGTGACATTTTTGTTAATGAACATTATATTATTTGAATAACTTCTTTCGTTGATTATCTAATATCTCCAGCAAACCCTCCAAATTTGAGTATCGAGAAAGCCAGTGGGAAAACTTCTCTGCAGAGTATGGAAGAGATGTGTGACGGTACCATCCAGAGTACTGATAAAGCGGATAACCTTCAAGATTCTTCACAGGAAGGAACACAATTTACATGTGGGGTTGTACCTGCACTGCTCCCTACCTACCCTTGGGGATCATCTCTGACACCTGCAGGTTATCACTCATACATCCCTCAGAGAATCCTATATAAATGATTAGATGCAATAGTTCATGTTTTCTGCTTCAATTTGTATGTAGATAGTCATATGGTGAAATATATCTTCGATTTATTGGTTACCTGAATTTTTATGTCTTGGAAAAATCAGATGTGATGCATAGAAATATTACCATAATTACTACCTTATCTTGAGACATGGAAAACTTATCTGACCGTAGAAAATTTTATCTGATTGAATATACTTGCTATTATCATGCTAGGCTGACTGCATCCTATTGTGCTGAACACTTGACTACATATTATATTGTCATTATTGAAAACTTGTGTTTAATTGATTGCTGAGTTATGTAATGAACCTGAAACTGGGCCAATGACCTGTTACGGAATTGTATGTCATATTATTAATGTTGAAGATATAGGGGATATAAACATTAGAAATAGATACAGGTAACGGAATTCAGGAATAGCTATATCAGTCCGATTCTGCACTATTAGACATATAGAATTTTGGTGGTTATCAATTTGGGTTGTCACTTACTGCAGGGTTAACTGATCATTCTCCATCTGTGGTGGAACATAGTTCTTACAACGTAACTCCAAGTTGTATTGATGGTGAACTGAATATTAGTTCTTACAATGTGCATGAAAATGCTGCCAATATTACACAAGCTGATGCTCTTTCTCAATCAGCACATTATGAGACTGATAATAATCATTGTACTGGTGGGCTTGGCTCTGTGCTTTTGCCTGAATACTCTTGGGGAACATTTTCAAAAGTTGAAGGTAAATACTGAATGTTCTTTCCTCTTTTGGGTTTGTTCACTTTTTTATGATGGAACAAAATGATGTACAGTAAAAGAAAATACAATTAATGCACTAAGAAAATAGTGCATTTGTAAAATTGGAAAGTAGAAATGTAAAAACAGCAATTGCAATGCGTGGAGATCAATGAATCTCAAGGGGAATGTAATATGTAAGGAATATAAGTGTAAATGGGCAGTTCATGAAAGATAACCAGTATCTACTTGAAGCAGTTTTTTTTCTATGCTTGACATATTAATGTGGCATGTACATAGAAGCTTCTACATGCTATTTTTATGTTTAAGCTATATTATGAGTTGTCTAAAGTCGTTATGTTAGAGATTTACACTGATTTAATATCTGCAGCAATTTCTCAAGATTTATCTATTGATATTGTAAGAGGTAGAACTTCTACCCAGAATAGTTCAGAGCTGCATATTGATACCATAGAGAGTGCCGAACAACATAGGAATGCTCAAAATTCATCATCTGAAGAAACAAATTGGATTTCAACTGCCTTGCTGCCTGCATACCCTTGGGAACGGTCTCCAGAAACCGAAGGTAATTGATATACCTCTCTAAAATTCAGAAACTCTCCTTAAGAAGTGTTACAATTATCATGCAAAGCCTTGTTTTCCTTATTTATGGTTATTTGCTAATGCTATTATTTCAAAATTACCATTTGTATTGTTGCAAACAACGAACTATCATGCTTGATTCAGCCAGCCATGTTTGAGCTAAAATTTTATGTGATTCTGGGAAACAAGCATGTGAAAGTTTTGTTAATGAATGTTTGGGTTTGACCGATTTCAGTGTTGGCCGATGTAAAGAGTAGTGCTTACAGTGCGTGTGAAAGTTCTGTCAGTGTTGAAGATATAATGACCGACGTTCGAGACAGTTCTATCTGTGTTGGAGATATGAAAGCTGATGATATTTCTCAATCATTATATCATGAGTCTGAGAGTAATAATTGTGCGTGTGGGATTGGGCCTGTCCTATTACCTGAGTACACTTGGGGAACATTTTCAAAAGTTAATGGTATGATTCCTAAATATTCTTACCAATCCATGAGTTGGTTCATATTTCTATATTAAGCAAAATGAATTGAATGAAGATGTAGATGAAAAACTGAATGTCTTTCTGTAAGCAAACTTATGGGAAATCCATTGTTGCACAAGAGAGGTTTTAAGGAAGTTGTAACCCATACAATTCTATAAAATAGTAGACTGATTAGGAAGCTAAGGTACAATGAGGTTTTAATGGAGTACAAAAGAAAGTGCAATAAATGGGTTGTTCACAATTTTACATGGTAATAGAGCAACATGATGCAATAAAAATGTTAATTAAATGAAGGTAGAGATATTAAAACTCAATAAAGCAATTTTGGAAATGGCTATGGGGTATAAAGATGAGTAGGAAAATTGTTTGTTTTTGATGGTTGTTGGTTCATAAAGCTATACCAGTTAATGGGTGGCGAAAAGGAAATGTAGAGATGTGCCCTTTCTGTACAGATATAATAGAGACTGCTAAACATTGTTTGTGGGGTTGTGGTTTTGCTCTGGACATATGGAAACAAATCATAAAATTATTAACTCCAATATATCCTAGAGCAGTGTACACATTGGGTGCAGTATTATGGGCGGTGGTACATGATAAACCTATGGTATATGAAAAGGAGGAGGTTGCAGAGGCTATTGTGATGAGACATGGTTTCATGGGTTTTTTTTTGAACCCTTTGAATCCACAAATACAAACTGATAAACCTCAAATATGGCAATTGGTAAGTAGTATTACAGTTTGGTATATTTGGAAGGCTCGATGTTTGAAGGTATTTCAGAATGTGACTGAAAGACCTGCCCAAATAATTTCTGGAATTTGGATAGAGATTGTGCATAATCTCAGAGGGTTTTTGATAGTATAAAAGGTAATACGCATCAAGCGGAGCTTAAGCGTTTGGAGTTTCATGCCATTTGGGACATAGGTATATTTTATAGACGGCGTTTTGATAAGGTGGAGGAGTGGTTCTACTCAACACCAAAGTATTTATTTAAGCTGATGGTTAGAATTTAGAAAAATATAGGGGATTGGTGGTTTATCTTGTATGTTTAGCCTTATGGCGCTTTCTAATACTAATGTAGTATCTTTTTTGGGAAAAAAAAAACTCAATAAATTTTTCGGAAGTACTAAGAAATCCATTGTCACTCGAGAGAGGGTCTTACACAATGAAATTTTAAAGAAAGCAGGAGTCATAGAGTACTATAAAATAGTAGACTGAGTAGGAAGCTAATGTATTAAAAAAACTGATTTGAAGATGGTTGAAGGATGAGCTGGCATTTCTCTTTGATGTTCTTAATGAGGAAATGGCTTATGCTATGGATTTTCTTACCATAGCTCCACAAAACAGAAGCAGAATATAGGCCAATATCCAGCGAGGCAGAATTAATATTTATCAGCTCCAAATCATTGTTAATTGCATTGTTTATATGTGAAATAGATCTGTCTGGACCTCCCAATGCTAGTGTCACTTTACATTTGCAAGTTTTTCTTCAAAAGCTACTTGTGAATTTCTGTAGAGCTCTGACCGAAAGACTATGCTCCGCATGCACAACAATGTGCTCCTGCGGACAGTTTCTGACTCCTCTTGGACACTCATTTTCAAACCTGCACCTAGGTAGTTTGTTACTGTCAATTGTGATGACGCACATAGTTATAGGAAGTTATATCAAAGGACAATGAATAATGTAATCATGGAACCACTGTCAATAGCGGCAAAACACAAAGCCATTTGAGTTTTACATCCAGGATTTATCTATAATGTTATGCCTACAAATATAAATAATATCAGAGCCTCCTATTTGTTTTTGATCACTCTGTCAGGAATTCTATGTGAACAAATGTGTTGCATACAGAGTTATCTATGTGAAGGCAACCCTTCATCCACCATAGTAGAAAAGTCAACTCAACCTTTTTATAATGAAGTAGACTAGTTGGGCCCTATTGGTCTCTTATATGGGATATATATTTTGTGGGCTATTAAAGTAGTTTCATCACTGCAAGAATATTCACTCTTAGAATTGTCAGAACATTTTGATTCTGTCATACTGTTGTTGGGGTATATATATTCAAAAAACTACAAGCGATTCTTCTGTTTGATCATCCTAACTGTTGTTTTGTTAAAACGATTATGCTATAGATTTGAACTATTGACCATCTCGCCAGTTGTGGGTACCAAATCACAAAAAGAATATCATCTGATATCTGTAGCAATGCCACTGCAATTATCTAGAAAAAGAACAAGAGCCAGAACTTCTACTCGGAATAATTTAGAGCTGCATGATGCAGCTACAAAGAGTATTCCACAAGCTGATCTCCTTCTGTATTCTTTGTCTGAGGAAATACATTGCCGGCTTGTACCTGCCTGCCTTCTTGACTACACCTGGGGATCAATGTTACATATGGAAAATTCATATTAAGAAGTGGAATGACTCATATGCAATAGGCAATTTTTCCAGTCACAGTATATTGTGGCATTACTGTCGGTGGCAATTTGCCTCTAAAGGGGCTGTCTGCTAGTTTGAGAAGGCCACTAGAACAAATTATTGTAAAACCTGTATTTAAGGATGTTAAGTATACTTGTATATTTGTATTAAATAAACTCGATGATCTTGTAAAAAGAGTTGAGCTGTTTTATGAAAATAGATATGTACAAAAATTTTCATTTATATGTTTACTATCAATTTCTCTATCTTGCAATCTCTTTGTTAATCTTATTCCATAATACATAAATCTATTGCAAAAGACAGGTAATGCATTACATTGTGCTATACATGTAATGTTGAAGCATTTCTTTATCTGCAAGTTATTGGATTTATTGCTTATGTGAGTTTTATTTTGATCATGCATATAAATCCTAAAAGTTGTTCTACTTGGAAAGCTATTCCTTGTAAGCAGTTGGTTTCACAATTCTATTCTTCATAATCCAATTCCAATTTCAGTAGCTTAGTGCTATCCAGTTATACAACTTATGAGTCTGGTAGATCTCATCATGTTGGTTTGAACCAGTTTGATTAATTATGGCAAACCACAGAGTGTTGTGTGTAATTTTCTCCCTCGGATCTTGAACAATCTCTGTTGGGATTCCAGGTAAGAAACGTAGGTGACTATTGAGTTATGGTCATGAAGCTAACCATTCAGAGATACACATTGTTGACTGGAGTTGGACAGTGAACTTGTAGTTAGAGAGTGACATCTGTGATGCTCTTGTCTTGCTTGCCCTACATAGAACACGGGATTCTGCACTCTATGCTAATAAGGAAACTACATGCTTAGATTCATGAAGAAAATCGGAAGTCACAGACATTGTAACCAGAATCAGACCTATAAATATTCACGCATCTATGGATCAGCTCTGTCATCAGCATAGATCTGAACTGAACGTTTTTGAGGAGGGTACACACTTGGTTTATGTACATCTGGTCAAATAAAATCCAGGTTCGAGGTTTCCGGGCATTCTGCTTAATATTTCATGTATTTGTGTGACTGCAGAGCTATCTCCTCCAGAGACGGACAACACAGTAGAGAATAATGGTTATACATGTGCTTTTGGTCCAATGTTGACCAATTCCTCATGGGGAGCATTTGGAAGAAATGCAGGTAGTGTATATTAATGAGGAACAGCTCTAACTGAATATAAGTTTCCTTAGTTTAGGTAGATTTCTATTGATCCTTTCCTTTACCTTGATAAGGTGTTATGAGCTTAGCATTCTGTTATGGTAACATATATCAAACAAAATGCAAAATTGGATTGTAAAGTGATGGAGAAGGCATCTGATTCCATTGGATTAAATATCATTTGGCATGTTATCTTCCCATCATCCGACATGAAATAGAAAAAATGAAAATTATGGTTGCGACGTGATTGGGAAGGATCTGATTACATTAGATTAAAGGGAATCTCTCATCTAACCATTTTTTTCTTATAGATCTCAGTCCTACAGAAAAAATGATAGCTTTTCATGCTTATTTTTATGTTCTTTGAATGTAGAAGTATATATCCTTTAATGTATAGTGTTGCATGTGTAATCTTTACTTGATTAAGTGATAATGTTTGTACCTGGTTTCATGTATTTGAATTTCCCTCTTCAGTGCTGTTTACAATGGAAAGTACGGTGGTGCAGGAATGGAAATTTGTGAAGAACGGAGGAAAGTAAGCTCAATTACAGGTTTGCAAAGTCCAAAATCAGACACTATTAAAGCAGAAGTTGCAGATTTCACGTGTGGGCTGTGTCCAATCTTCTCTGAGTATTGTGGGGGTCACACTTACTGGGCAGGTTTTTTTCAGATGCTTCATTTATCTCACTCTTCTTGTTTGCTAGGAGTGTACAAGCTAAATTGATCTGTTTCCTTTCTATAGCTGACAGGTTGGACCAAACTGCATCAGAACAAGTAAAAACTTATATCCAGCAGGAATGTAGGATAGAAACCTATGAGACCACTGATGTATTATCAATGGTATCATCAAAGGATGATCAATTCTCAAAAATAACATCTTCCTGGCAGGAAAATGACCATGTCGAAGTAGTCACCATCTTCAATGCAGCTATTAACATCGATGAATCACTGGATTTGAGAGATAAAGGATCGCCTAATAGGGGTTGTAATGATTCAGAGGATTCAAATGGAGAAAGAAATTTTCAACATAAGTGTGAAATAGAAACTTCAATAATCCTAGAAGATCTACAAGAAAAAAAAGAAACAGTGGAAATAGCAGAGTCGTGTGTTGTTTCACGTGATCCTAATACAGCAGCAACATGCATACTATCAATTGATCGAAGTGATATAGTGAAATTAGAAGCAGATATTGGAAATCAAATAATTCACACGCAGTCTTCTTGTTTCAAGTGGTCCGCTGAAAACGAAAATCCAGGTACATCGTTTTTTTAACTCCTTGATTCATTTTGTTTTGGAAAACTCCTATATCTATGCATATCCTTGTGAGATGGCATAAAGGTATTGCTCTTTGTATCCTGTTAGATGAGATGAAAGTATTTCCATCAGTTAATGAAGAAACACCCTTCAAGCCCTTTCTTAATGGATCCGAAATATCAAAGTCTTCAGGTGAGATATTTCTGTTTGTAAAGATGTTGATGTGTTAAGAAACTCAGGTTAAGATATATTTTTTGTCTTTTTCCAACTTTTAGACTTAACCACTCCATTGTTGGGTAATGAAGACGAAATAGAAGAGGACATTGAGATTAGAGTAACCACAGATACCACAGGCTTACCAGATGACACAAGTAGAGAAGTAAAGTTGTGGGAAATTTTGAAGCCTATTGTATATGGTGGACTTGACATTTCCATTGCTAGTTTAGGAGTAACCTCTGCTGCAGCAGGAGCAAATGCCATAACCAGTATGTATTTTGAATCACTTTTGTCCTGTTTTATGGTATGTTTCAAAGATTCATTAACGGTGAAATATTCTTATGAGTTACTTCATACAGAATTAACACAAGCAATTTCATTTGTTCACCATCATTCTTTTCTTTCAAAGCACTGGCCCACCAGCTCTTTTAAAATTTAATCATAATCTTTACCTTATTGAGCATTTCTATAATAATGTCAATAAATTCTTTAGCTACAGTATGATAAATCAATGTATGTTTTGTAAAATACTAAATAAGCACGCAATAATATTAGTTTTGGTAATAAACACTACCCTAGTATTCAAAGAAACAAGATTGTAAAATTCTTCTCATATTAATAATGAACATCTCTTGGTTGAGATAATATAGTTTTGGAAGAAAAGTGCTCGTTACTTAATATTTCTGGTCTATCTATGCCATCCTGACCTTAGTTCTTTGTCACAATATACATGTGCATTCTTTTGCATATGCCAATAACATACTTGTCTTTGCATGTGTAGGGACTGTTGTATACATGGGCTTAGCAACTTTGCTGTCCGGACTCATTGTATTCTACCATAATGTGAGCAGTTCTTCATGAAAAGATGTGCATTTATTTTCAATATGCCTTTGCTGAGCCATTTTTTCTTTCTTTCTTGCAGGTTATAAATCTATATAGTTATCATAGAGATCACTTTACAGATGTAGTTGGAATAACCATTGGTCTGCATGGAACAATAGCCCTGATATCATATGTTGTTTTCGGTGTTTTATCACCACTCATATATGCATTTTCGTACCGACAAACTGACGATAGGGATCATAAATTTATTCTTTGTTGTGGAGTGACAATAGCAACTGTTGGCTTGCTTTCTTTGGGGAAAGCCAAAGTGTCAAACAAAGGCTACGTCAGAACACTCTGTGCATACATTTTAGTACTGGTTGTGTCATCCATAATAGGTTATCTAACAGCAGAACATGTAGCAGAGCTCCTTGACAGCTGGGGTATTTGAAATAGTCTGGACAAGTAATTTGTGTTCACATGGACTTTTTACCTTTCCCATAAATGTGATGATTTACAGTAATTTGCATTGGGATTGGTGCATTTGGATGTATTGTCCATGGGTCGTGGATGGTTGTGCATGGGTCATGGTCAGGAGAAATCACACTTACAAAAGCTCACCAATCTGGGTCAAAAGCTTGTCTATGTGTCAAAAAACTGTCTCTCAAAATTAAGAAGCTTAGTGAAAGAAATTCCCCTCTTTATAATATAGCTATGACATTCCTTAGACTGTTTCCTATATACAAACTTTAGGTCACAATTGATGCTCGAAACATTCACCAACAAGTAAACATTCAAATGTTGCCACATGCTCATGTAGCTGAGCATGCACCTTCTCAATGAGTATATTCCGTCTCACATTCTCTTTTACCAAATTCCAGAAGATGGATCTAGTTGGAAAGTCGAAACGTTACACATGTGTATAATGTATTTTCTCTCTCCATTAGTGCTGCTCATTATAAAACAAGACATCTTGAAATGGTATCAAATATTTGTTCGTTTCTCAATGTAGCAAACAATTTCTCTTTGGACCAAGATTCATTGTCCTTGTAATTGACAATCAAAGGGTTGATATCACCATCTTTGAATGACCCATGTTCAAAGATTTTTCGAAGACAAAAGTTATAGTTTGTCTAAGTTTAGAATCAAGTTATTAGCTATGTAGATACTACAACACCCATGTGCTTGTATTTAATTTGTGTTTTCATTCTCAAAGATGAGAAAACATTATGTATTATCTAAAGCTCTCTAGTTAAAGTCTCAAATGAGTATTGGCTTCATATAAAACTTGCAAATGATCGAGGACATGCTTCCCGAAAATCTCTAAATATTTGTTTATGCTTGAGAAGGCCCCTGTTCTTTGAATGAAGAGAAAATCTAACAAGGAATGCCTTTTCACTCACTCAACGTTAACAAAAAAAAATATATATTTATTGTGATTATGTTTTGTTGTAATATCCTTATGAACCTTATGTAAGATATTGGACAACTGCAAAATTATACAAGAAGCGTTGTTTCGTTTTATACATAGGAACCACCCCTTATATGTAGGAAGCTAAATGATGAAGAGAGATAGAGAAAAAATAGAGAAGAGAAAAGAATATTATATGATACTATTAGGGGAACAATGCAAACTTCTTAGACTCCAAATCCAAACACAACGCTATAAAACTCTATTTCTTTCTATGACTTTAAATTATAACATACTTTCCTTCTTCCTTCTTTCTTCTACCAAGCCCCTACTCACTTCTTGTAGACCTTCTACTCTTCTATTTTTCCTTTTCTCGATATGGCTAAGAATTCTTTCCTATTTATTCGTTTTTGGTTGTGTTATTCTTGCATTTTTTAATACGTGAGTCTATGTGAGGCGTTTTCATACCACTATTTCTTCTTTGTAATCCCAAATTTATCGTACAAAATATTTTTAGAAACCTTTTTTGTGCATCTTTTCTTTTGAAATTTGGATATCGAATGAAGAAGTTATGAGCTTTTTTATCTATCTAAATCTTTGTATCCACGCCTTGCTTTTTTCTACTTTTTGACACTTTTGAAAACCGCCTCTAACTTTATCCCTTCATGTTCCTTCATTCTTTTTCTTCTTCTTTTTCCAAAAATATTTCGTCCATTAGTATTAAGAAAAAACGAGTTCCTTCATTCTTTGATTGCTATAACTTATGATATTTGAACCTTTCATATCCCGCTTTATTCTTAGATATTTTGCCATCCAACGTATTTGCAACAATCTTTTCTCACAAACAGAAATTGACTTCACACTAAGGATCATACGTGTTCTAGCTAGAAATCACAAGTTTATTAGAATTGTTTTTCTTCGTCAAGATTCAACATTCAAAGTAGGTGCATGAGAATATATATATATATATATTAAAGAAGCTTCACCTTGGTATTAATGGAAAGATGCCGAAAGGCTACAATGAATTCATACAATATATTACAACCCTCATATCCACATCAACCAACATGTCAAGTATCAAAAGCCCTCATGTAGGGTTGTTCCAAGACGGGGGGGGGGGGGGGGGGGTAGAAAAAGCCATCTTGATATTAGAGATCTTAATTTTTATAATTCAAAGATATTAGTGTGCCTTTAGGGTTCAAGCATGCATTTTTAATTCACCTATTTATGTGTAGCTCATTTCAATTTCGCTATATCCACATCCATGGTAGTTGGTCAACAAAAGTGACAAAATAAAAATGTAAGACAAATACATGACTTATCTTCGAAGAAGAAGGATGTTTTAAACTAATCGAGCGCAAACTTCTTATAAATTTTAATAATGGATTCCACAAATTGTACATCCTTCTATTCATTTAGTATCGTCTTTAAAACCTCCCATGAGAGATTGTTTACACCACTAGTACAAGACCATGTTTGTATGCTCATATTCGTTATAGGTTCAATATGGCGGGATCGAGAAGCAACAACTTGCTCGAGACACAAGCCTCATGTATGATGTATAAATGCAATGGTTCACATTTGTGGTTGTTTGAGGGGATCTATAGCTCCAAAAGTGTTGTCAATAGGGTGAAACATTGTGATTGAGGGTGCGGGAATTGCAGAGATACACACATACACACACGTGCATGAATGACCTGAGGGTGTATATAGGCACACACACAAAATGTGGATTTCGTGTGTGTAAGGACGGAGCACAACCCATTTTGTCATCATCATATGCTTAGTTTAGTGTTCTCTCATTCAGATGCTCATGGGCCAAATTTGGCCTTAGAAGACGTTAATATATCTTTCTTTCTTTCTCATTCAGATGTGAATGAGGGTTTGGGAACTGTAAATATACATACACAACAAAATGATAGACAGAGGGTGCCAGAATCGTGTATGCGTGCACATACACGAATTCGGACTAGGTGTGGGTAAACTCAAAGCACAAGCATTCACCAAAAGACTCATATGTATGATCTGTATGATATGTATGTATGTATGATATGACATATGTATGTATGTATGTATGTATGATATGACATATGTATGTATGTATGTATGTACAACATCTCTAAATACCTCCGAAAATTGAAGAGGGCAAGTGAGGGAATCGCGGAGAGGGACGGTGCAAGTCGCTTAGCCGAGGGTAGGTGCGATCTGCATCGTTTAACGTGGAAAAAAAAACGCGCGAAGAAATCATCACTTCTTGGGTAGCCCGACTAGGAACCCGACTCTGTCAAAAGGAGCCCCGCTCATTATTAATGAGCACAGACTGTAAAAACCCTGAATCACTCATTTTGAATCTATTTTGAAAAGAGAGTTTTAGGGTATTTGGAGGGAAGAATCAGAATCACTTTCTAACAAAATCCGAGAGGAGCACCACTTTACGCCAGCGAGCACTTCCCAACCACCTACATTAGATCCGCAAAACAAAGGCAATAATAGGTATGTATTTTCATGGTTATTTTTATTTTTTACATCGTTTAGGGTTTCTTTTCATTTACTGTAACATTTGATCACATGGTTCCATATTCTAACATGGTGAGAGACTTAGTTGTTCCATTTTTCAAATGTATCGTATAAATGCATTGTTATAATTTCACCATCAATATGAAGAAATGTTGAATTAGAAACAACATTTTTTGTATTTTCTTTCAAGCCATTTTCAATGTTTTCAACCAAACGAAACTAAGCTCAAAGCAACACAAAATATGTTTGCTCAAGCATTGATTATCTCACGTACTTAGTTACAACACAAAGGTACGATTATATTGAGCACTTATGCATTCATGTTTACATACGTAGTAATGCAATTATTTCGAGCAGACAGATGTGGATACACATTATAGGTTTGTTATTTTCCTATTGGATGACGACAATGATAATATTACGTAGTAGAGATTACTTAAGCATTGTAAGCATAGATATAATCACCATGAGGACATGCCATTATAGCCAATGAATACCATGTATGTATGTGTGCCTGTATATTCTAAATGTTTGAATTCTTCCAAGTGATCCTTCGAAATATGGAAATCTTGTTTGAATATGGAACCATTTGTTTCTCCTATCCCATATTCTAAATGTTTGAATTATTCCACTCTACATCGGTATCTTATTAAGAAGACTGGGTTCTCAAATATGGTTCTAGACATACAATAGGCTTTGTAATCAAAGTAGGATTTGAAAATTGATATATTTCAAACATTTTAATATGCAATGTATTTGAATCACCATGAATAACATGTTTGTGTGTTGTCTCTGATTTCATGGGCTTCTTTTGTATCCCTTTTTCTTCTTGCTTCTAATATGCCATCGAACTGTATGTGTGGCTTAATTAAAATGTGAGATGGCATATTCTCTCTTGGTGCTGCAATATGTGAGATGGCAGCCATCTTTGGCTGGAGGATAAATTTGGATCTTTCTATATTGCAGAAACATCTTCGAATTAGAGCTCTACTTGTCAGCTGTAATAAATTTGTTGAAGAAAAGTAAATCGTTCATCTGAAAAGCCTGTGAGGTTCAATGGGAGACCACTGCATGATAAGTAAATTAGTTTCAAGCTTCTTGAATCGCAAAATATAAAAAATAAGCTTGGGGAGTTCACTCTTGGTGCAGGAATATGCAAGGCCGCATTAATCTTTGGAAGGAAGATAAACTGACTGATAAGGCTTTTTCCAATGATCCAGTGGCTTACTTTGTGTAAGGTCATAATCTCGTCGAATCAATCAAGCCTCTCCAAATTAAGCACCCTTGCCTGTATAATCCACAAGATAAGTCGATATATCCATGAACATGGATCAATCCATGCATCAGAATCATTGGCTAATGCAGTATTCAATGCTAAGCACCATGCAGTGTGTGATTGATGCATATATCATTGTCTGGCACCCATAATGTTGACACAAGAGGCTTCAAGCGTCATGCAAGAAGAATAAAAATTGAAGGATGAAAAAATGCATATTATCGTCCTATCATATATATCCTGTAAAATTAGAGAACCATGGCAAGCCTTGGTCACTTATTTTTGTAGCTTCATTATTTCATTTTTATCATAGAGTCCACATGGATGTGATAATGTCTTAAATTTGCTCCCAGAAAGGAAAACAAAGGGGAAGGGGAAAAGTTGTCTGGAAAAGATGCTCCTATGCTAATGTCGTAGTTTTCAAATCATTCATAGGGAATGGAAAGAGTTCAAAAGCTCCTTCTGTGTAAATATAAGAGGTTTCAATCTGTTATAGAAAATTGAAAGAGATGCTATTACTTAATGCTAGAAATGCAGGATCTATATTCATATTGGTATGACGTTTGAGTCCAATTTATATGTGTGCAGATATCTATACAATAATGACTTGACTGGGCCAATTCCAGAAGCATGGAAGAACATGGAAAATATGCAAGACTCTTAGTACCTTTTTTCTGGTGCTAGAATCTGAAGCAACAACTGATATTGCATCTGATATTTTTGACACTGAAACATTTAGTAAGACTGACATGTATGATATTGAATATGCAGGCGGTTAAATGGTAACTATCTTACGAAACTATTTCCATCGTGGATACAGAATTCCAGTCTCGTGAATTTTTGAGCATTTTGTAACTCAAGCTTCTAGCAATCTTAAGAGTTAAGTTGCTGGTCCCTGTGCTTTGCTTACTTCCACCCTCCTGTTTGCAGGGATCTTTCCTATAACTATCTCTATGGCCCTGTTCCTAACATTTCAAGTACCACTTTACAGAAATTGTAAGCAGTCCCAATCTTTAGTAGAACTTTTGTGGCTTATCTTGATTGCTTTTTTATTTTTGACCGTTCAATATGGACATAATTCATGTTAATGTAGGAATATTGCTTGCAACTTCTTTTCTGGGGATCAACCAAGCAGAAGCTAAATATACACATACACATACACATACACATCACAATGCCCAAAGGGAGGGATACCCAATCAAGACATTATCTATTACAAAAGTTTCATCAGTAGACTATCACTAGGTGAAAATTTGCCTTTCCTTTTCAAACCTATCTGAATGACCCAAATATTTTATTTGAGTTTAATATATTTGTGGCATTAAGTACACATTTAGTTTTGTAAAGGATAGAATTTATAAATAAATCTAAAATCACATCATTTTAAATGTAAAGTTGGACAGACGCTCAAAATTGCTTTGAACAGCATTCGACTGAGGATAACAGAAATCTCTGCCACAGTTATTATAGTTGTACCTCTTTCAACAAATCAGTTCTGGCTTCAGGCATATCTTTTACCCTTGGACATATCTAGATGTCTCTTTGATAGAGTCTTCTAGTAATATTTTGAAAGACATTATTATGGGGTTGTCTTTATGCAGGAAATTGTCCTGTATGCCCAGTAACTCAATCTCTTTCCAATTCTACTTCATGCATGTGCTCTGAAGGTATTTTTCTCTATAACATACTTTAGATTATTTGAACTAGTCATAAGAAAATCCAAATGGTCACAATCTGTAGAGATATTGGCATCTGGGTATACAGACATGTGAAGTAAAAGTGGATCTTTTAAGACGCCAAATGGCCCATAAGATTGAATGAAACAGAAAGCTTTAATTAGTAATAACTTGATAAACATCTTCCTTTCCGCCAGTATATAAGGCTGAAATTCGATCACCATGAAATGACCTGGAATGATAGCTTAACTTGGAACTAGATCATGAGAACTCATGGCTTCATTAGGGAGTGCCTGACTCCATGGGGATCTATTAAAGCTTGCAACCATAAAAAATGCAAGTATTATTATTCAGCTATCATAAAAACTAAAATGGTAGAGGTCATTTTTATACAAATTATTTGAATGATGTGCATTTAGAGTCATTAGAACTGGATTTATGTGCAAGATTGCCAAACATATCCTTGAGATTTGGGAGTTAAATTATCAGAGTCATCAAAAAGTCAAGAATGCATATTTTTGCGGTTGCTCATCTTATTTGAAAATTGTGAGAGATCATTCCACAAATCATGCAAGGTGTTAACCAGATCTGACTAAATGTACTAGAGATTTAGTGTTGCAATTTTTTCCTATACGATAGCATCCTATATCTAGCAGGCAAAAAAAAATATGGTAACTATGAAGAAGTAGATTTTGATTTCTTTTATATATATGGTGACATCCAATTATAGTGGCAAAACTAAACTATCTGTGTGAAACAAAACTTGGAGAGATCTGAAGTATAAACCTGATGTTGGGCTCTGAAGGGACCTACAAACAGTTCTGACCTTCCAAGGCAATACTCGAAGAGGGTCTAAGCTGCATTAGCTGGAAGAACATCATTGAAACCTAGCTTTGTATGCAGATCTCTGCTCTGTGTATCCTAATCAAATTTCAATGATGCCTAACCTGCATCTGCATTGAGGTAAATGAAGAAATTCCAAGCACGAGTAGTGTTAAGTTCTTGTTAGACTTTACACATTCCTTGCCTTTCCAGTGGCATTGTCATGAGTCTAAGAGCACAATGTAAAAGGAGAAGAGTAGCATTTAGAAACTAGAGGAAGAACTTTGTGTCCATATAAGTAGGACAAATGACCTTTTGTAAAAAAAGTATAAAAGTCACTTTTGGACTCTTCTCATCTTCTTCTTCTTCATTTGACACATTTTTAAGTTAGGTCTCTCTCTCTTTTTCTGTAAATAGTAAATGTATTAATTACAGAATGTATAACTACAACGGACGAGCGGCAATATCAAGTGAACCATATCTGATTCTCCACTGTATCATTCATCAGTTAATTCTTCAACTGCACCTATTCTATAATATTACCTAATGACCAATCCAATATGCCTCTAAGGCGTCAAATGTGTCTATGAAGTCCATATTGAGTATAAAAACAAAAACATTCCGGATATGCTGAGTAAACCATAAAATGGGAATTTCATCACTCCAGTTAGAGAAGCTCATACTGCCAATCGAAATGTCCAAATAGATCTTGCCACCAGACAACTAATAAACCTATGGCCACTATGTTCCTCTACAACTTCACAAAAATAACGGCTGAAGTGGCATTCCTTCGTTACAAAACAACTCCTAGAGAAAGAAATACAAGACTGCCATCTTAATAGTGTCACCCTCTTCAACCAGCTATTGGGCGTCTTGATTTCTTATTCTTTGTTTATCTGGTCTTCTATCATTCATGTGTGCTCACTAATAAGGTGGTGATACACATCATTTTTTGTAAATTTGGCCAAGCGTTTATGATCCCCAAATGACCAATTACCTCAATCATATATGCTCAGTCAAATCTGGAATTGGAGGTTGGAAAATAGTAGCCTTGCAACTGAGACCATATATCTCAATAATTGGAAATTAAATGTTATAACTGCCAAATCCCTCACATGGCTAGAGAAATCCATACAATGGATTATAGTACAACTGCAATGCTAACATGCAGCGTTATGAATAAGTGGGCATTTCTCATCAAAACAAACCCACTACTACGATCAACCAGTCAGCCCAGGACCTGAGTGCTTAGTTTCATCGTGAATGCACTTGCCAAGAGAATTGCACAAAACATAGAACACAAGTCCAACATGAACAGAGTCTCCCACAAGGCCTCCCTAACTGACCACTTTTTCAAACGATAGCAGCAGGGGGGACCAAAGCACAAAAAGTTTACAGCATGATTGACAGCTTACCCAAACCCTAGGGCTGAAATCAAGAAAGTGCAAGATATGCTTACCTCCTTCAAGAGGAGCCAAAATAATTCCCTAACCTCATAGATGCCCTGACCACCCACATCCAACTCGTCGAGACAATCCGAAGGAAAACTCACTCTTGAAACAAAACTAGAAGCTCCGGCACCCGCCATTGGCAGCATCCCATCGGACCTTCCAGTTGACATCCCACTAAATAAATACCTGACTTCATAGATGTCATCCTTTGAAAGCCCTCTCATTTGAACATCCTCTTTGCACATCTCATGGTCTATTAACAACTACACTGCCCACAATGGCACGCGAACATGGTCAAATTCTACAAGTAGTTCAGTGCTATCGCGCGATAATTCACTAGTGGCTGTACATGCTTTCCAACTACAAATTCTCTTGTTTCTTTGATCTTGGTATCTTTGAGGTATTATTCTGTCCTGATCCTTATTGCAGGGAGCAGATAGCAATCAGTGGAACTGAGTGGCATATGGCCCACAATTAGTACTCTATAACTTGGATGTTCCTCTGGAATTGTCTATGTAACTCCATGTAGAAATTTCCAAGCACATCTTGTGTGGATGTTCTATCACCTGCATAAGTGTTCTTTCAGTGTGTTGCAATACTTATCTTAATGTCATCATAGTGTATACATTGGATATTTCTGTATGTATAGAGTTCGACACTTCAGTTGGATGCCTGCATATGTTGTGTGGATATTCTAAAAATCTGAGAACTCCCATTTCCAATTGCTACTTTTTATGAAAACATTTTCAATCTGAAGAAATTATATTTGCAATTAATGATAGCCTACATTTTCTAAACCAACCAGGCACTTCTGAAGGCAGAGGGAATCACTCAATGTCATTTTTGCACATCCTTGATAATATCGGGTGCAGTTGGACTATTCGGAGGTGTAAGTGGAACATTATTAGACCCACTAATAATCAAGATGTTCCCATCTACAAAGAAATTTTTACAAGGGAATTCCCAATCCTAAATTCAGGGAAATGTTTGCTACTAAAGAAAGGTATACATTTATTTTGTGTTGTAAATTGTACTGATTCCATTCTATTTCTGTGCTGCATATCTTTATCTTTTTTTGAAACCTTTACAGAAACCCCTGAGGATTGGGAACCACTAATAGGAGTCCAAATCTTTCTTCATCCATGGCCTTGCCACACGAGGAATATAAGAAAAATGGAACATCTCGTGAAGGTCCTACTTTCAAAAGCACCATTGCAGCTAGCCAAACAGCTTTTCAAGGGTTCCCTGTATTGCCACGTTGACTAATTACCGTAAAAAAATCAAGTCTACAGCTTTTTATCTTGTTTGGTTTAAAATTTGTAATTTATTTAATCACAAGCTTATTTCTCAACTTCTTATATTGCCATTGACAACCTATGCTTTAGTAATAATAGCATTATATTCATAATCTTTTTGTAAATTGTAATGTAATCCTTGGGGCTCATTAGTTTTGTTGTCTCCAAGGAGCTTAAAGTCAGTGAATCGTCGACTTTATTTATATGTTTTAAACTTCGATAAAGTCTCTATGAAAGCCTGCCATATTTTGTAATAGGAAATCATTAAAACATCACAAAAGGTGTTTGTATTTGATTTTGAGTATGAGCCCTGTTAAGGTGTTACGATACTAGCAAGATCGAAAGAGGACTAACGACAACCCCCAATTGATTGCATGTATTCTGAAACTAATTGATTTTGATAATTTGGAAGTTTAACTATGATGGGTTTATTGAACATGCCATTAATGTGATGATTGAAAATGTCATTAAGCATTGCCAAAGAGTGGATTCATGGTTTATTATTGTTCTCAACCCTTGGGTTCCGAGATGTGAATTTATAAGCCATATGTTTAGGTGAAATCTTGTATTGGTGTAAATGTCAATTGGGAACTCATAACTCTATTTTTAAAAGCATGAAATTCACCCCTTTGCAATTATTAATTTGGATATAAAAGGTTTCAAGAACTTGCAATCTACCTTCAAAGATAGTAGATTTTATGGAAGGATAATATGATAGACACCTTAAAAATATGTGAATATTATTAGATGTTAATATATCAATATTATCAATGTGGAATACTACCGATAGACACCTAAAAAATATGTGAAATGTGTATTCCATCGATTTAAGTGTAGTTTTGTTTAATTGCATTGTAAGATTCTTATCAAATCGTTTTAAAGTTTTCTATGTAACATGTGAAGGCAATGGATTCCACGTTACTTTTTCATGCTTAAAAAATATTGTTTTCAATATGTAGGACAATGGGTAGGAAAGAAATGCTTTATCTCAAAAATTGTGGAGCCTACATACAACACGAAATCATGATCAAGGAATCAATATTGCACACATTCAAAATATGTGGTAACCCAAGGGTTAGATTGTTGGACATATATCATATATATATATATATATATTGAGTGTATTATTATTGTCGCTAGCACTTGATTCATCTTATTGCTAATCATAGAGAATGAACTCCCCAATTGAAAATTTTATGTAGGTTTGATAAGAAACTAATAGAAAACATACATATATTTTAAGTCAATTCTCTCTCTCAAGTTGTTGTGAGGGAAGAAATGGTAACCTCATCTTTGAGAGAATGAAACAAAATAATATGTTGGTGTCATGGCAAAAGAAGCTACATCTAATGAGGTTTGACACTATGTTTTGTAACAACAGAAGAAATTCTTCTAAAGGTAAACGGAACAAAATATCTAACTCATAGTGGATCCATTAGGGGTGGATGGAGTTGGTTGAAAGGTGGCTTGAACAATAAAAACTACTACAAGTAATTCAAAGAGATGTGCATACAAAGACATGGAATGTGTTAGGTGTGGAGCCACCACTTAAAACACATGAATGAGTATTGCATGGGTTTCGAGATCCGTAATGATATTAACATCATTTGGAGAAAGGGGGTGAGAGATCCACAAATGGGGCTAGCTGATATAGGCTTAACCGCCAACGAAATGGCGATTACTACCCAACAAGGGGTTACAAGAGAACTTGTGCATGAACTGGAAAGTCTCCTATTTGGCATTGGGTAAGTGAGGAAGATGCGGTTCTTTTTCTCCGTTCAACAAGCAAGCAGGCAAGAATCGGGATTGATGGGACGCAGGTAATAGGGGGTTTAAAGTTAAAAGGGAGGATTGATTATGAGAGGCCCTCGAGCCACCCCCTGCTAACGTGAGCCCGCCCGAGCCCCAAGGTGGGGCTATAGGCTCCATGGAACATGGGTCCGCTCAATTCCATGTGACTCTCACTTTCTTGTCTTATTAGAGAAGGATGGGATCTTCTTCTCTTATGTCCACAAAGAGAGATTGGGGGGAGGGGGGGGGGGGGGGGGGTTATCGGATGGAGAGACGATCTGAGCCGTCCAACGGCCGAGCACGAGATTTCATCGCGACCGTTGAGGGGGGAGACAATCGGGGCCGTCGATTTGGCGCGAGGTCGCATCTGAGTCGTCCGTTTCCCCAAAAACAACATATGCGGCGCATATGCGTACAGTAGCAGGTCGACTATTCTCTTCTCTCTCTTCTCTCTCTCTCTCTCTCTCTTCCTCTGCTTCGCCTCCTCTCTGCGTCACGTGTGTGTGGCACGTGTGTGTGTCGTGGCGTCCAATGACAAAACACAGACACAGAGAGAGACAGAGAAACAGAGAGAGAGAGAGAGAGAGAGAGAGAGAGAGATGGTGATGATGATTCATGATTCATGATTCATGGTTTCGTATCCTCTGGGCGTAGCAGTAGCAGCCTGAGCCTTTCTCCCATCCCCCAGAAACCCTAACCAAAAACATGGCCAAGATGAAGCCACCAAGTCACTCCATATCCCCCCATTTCCAACCCCTGCAAGCTCTCCTCACTCTGCTCCTGCTCTTCCCCTGCTCCAGCTGCCACAGCTTCACCCCCCATGGCCAAAGAAGGCCAATCAAAGGACCCATTAAGACCGTTGTGGTGTTAGTCATGGAGAATCGCTCCTTTGACCACATGCTCGGATGGCTAAAACGCCTCAATCCCGATATAGACGGTGTCACCGGCCATGAATGGAATAGGATCAATACCTCTGATCCTGATTCAGAAAAGATATTCTTCAGAGATGATGCTGAATTCGTGGACCCTGACCCTGGCCACTCTTTCCAAGCAATTCGAGAACAGATTTTTGGTGTGAATGATTCCTCGGCTGCCCCTGCCCCTATGAATGGGTTTGCTCAACAAGCAGAAAGTATGATGCCTGGATTCTCCAAGACAGTTATGTCTGGATTTAGACCCGAGATTGTGTCTTCTTTTACGTCGCTCGCTATGGATTTTGCCGTTTGTGATCGATGGTTCGCATCAGTTCCTTCCTCAACCCAACCCAACAGATTCTATGTCCACTCTGCCACCTCTCACGGTGAAATGAGCAATGTTCGGAAGGACCTTGTCCATGGATTCCCTCAGAAAACCATCTTCGATTCTGTCGAAGAATCGGGCCTCTCGTACGGAATCTATTACCAGAATATTCCGGCCACCCTTTTCTTCCGGAACCTTAGAAGACTTAAATCCATACGGAATTTCCATAAATTCGAGCTCGCATTCGAGCGAGACGCGAAGCAAGGTAAGTTGCCTAATTATGTTGTGATTGAACAAAGGTATTTCGATATCAGCACGGCTCCGGCGAACGATGACCATCCGTCCCATGATGTGTATCAAGGTCAAGCTTTTGTGAAGAAACTGTATGAGACATTGAGAGCCAGCCCTCAATGGAATGAGATGTTGTTTATTATCACTTATGATGAACATGGTGGATTTTATGACCATGTTCCCACCCCTGTTAGGAATGTGCCTAATCCTGATGGAATGGATGGATCCATCGGAGAATACACCTTCAAGTTCGATAGGCTCGGTGTGAGAGTGCCTACTATACTGGTCTCTCCCTGGATCAACAAAGGAACAGGTGCTCATTACCTCATGTTCAGCTTTTTCTATCCTTTTAATATCCATTTACACACATATGTATGTATATGGATCTACATGGATGTTGCAATAAGATGTTTGTATGTCATGGGGGCACTAGTGTGCAAGTTTCACCATGATGATACTCAATACTTTAAAACATTTTTTCATATCACCTAATTTGGAACTTTCATACAGTGTAGTATTTGGGAATTTTGACACAAGGGAACGAATTTATAAGGTTCAAAGAGCTAGAGAAGAATATAAACATGCAAAATGAGTTCAAAAAGTCGAAAAATCTTAGAAACCCACTGTAAAATGATATACTTGTTTGCAATTGTTTTGAAAGGTTTTGAGATAATGTTTGCCGTTGAGGTGAAAAACTTGCGAGTATTATAATAATACATCTCCCATCTCTTAACATTTAGTTCTAATATGGTGATGGCTAATTTTTGCTCCAGTTTTGCATGGCGCGAATGGTCCCACACCTTATTCACAATTTGAGCATTCCTCAATATCCGCCACCGTGAAGAAATTGTTTGATCTAGATGCCGACTTTCTCACAAATCGAGATGCATGGGCGAGCACATTCGAGAGCATCCTTTTTGAGAGAGATTCTCCGAGGTTAGATTGTCCAGGTATGGCAATTGTCTCTTCCGCTAATTACCGGAGATCACAAAATGGCCCATGTTGGGATTAATTGCTTACAAGAGTTCTATATGTGGATCTCATTTTCGCACTTTCATTTTTTCAGAAACTCTTCCATTCCCAATGTGGTCGCTCCGAACTTCACCCTTGGATGATAGTAGACAATTGTCTGAATTTCAAGAAGAACTAGTATTGCTCGCTTCTCAGCTGATAGGGGATAGCACATTCTTTGAGAATACATCCATGACGGTATTAGAAGCCAATTCATTTGTAGAGAACGCGGTAGAGCTCTTCATGGAAGCCGGACAGATGCAACTAGAGTTCGGGTTGGATGAGTTCTCATTGGTAGATGTCAAGGCTGCCTCGGTGAAAAGAAAGAAACAAGGGTGCACAAGTAGGCCATGTCTCCATCAAAAGAGGTTTGGTGTCATATGATCATCGTATCACATTTGAGTGCCGCAATCTCCAGGAGATGTGAGGAACTGAAGAGATGGGGTGGATTTCTTATTTTGTATATGCAAGGTGTGTGCATCGATTCTTGGGTAACAAATTGTGCTGTTGTACCATTTTCTAGGAATGATTTTGCGAATATTTTGTTTGTTGGGAGGAGTGTACAGGTAAAATGGGGTTTCTCCAAATAATCTTGTTAATTCTGATCTTTTTATGTTTGTAATCTTATGTGGATGCTCAAGTGTCTTTACACTGTAAGAAATTGTTCAAATTAAGTGTCTGAAATCTCTACCTCAACCTTTTTAGTAGGTAGTGTGCTCCGATTATTTTGAGTATTGGACTTGTATGAACATTATTATTATTATTAAGCCAGGCAAGTGTTTGTGATTATTGACTATGCTTGGCCACCACTTCAACTTCATAACAACTTACATATGGCTGATGTTATTATGGAAGCACGCCAAATGTTTAGGTTAGACATCACATATTTTGTCAATGGGGATCATAAGCGAACGTCTTGTCAACGAGAGAAAGAAGAATCAATTTAAATAGAAATACATGATTTAAATAGAAATACATGTTCTCTTTGTGTCATGGCCACCTTTTTTTAGTGTTCTCTTATATATGACTTCAGTAGCAATTTTACTATGATGTAAAATACATACACATTTAATTAGTAGGAGACAAAGTGTCTATTATTATTGAATATGGATCCACAACCACTTCAACTTCATAACAACAGCTTACATATGAATGATGATATGGAAGAACCAAATGTTTAGGTTGAACGTCACAAGTGTTGTCAATGGGGATCTTAAGGCCACATGGTTTCAGTTGCGAGGGAAAGAATAAATTTGAGTAGATATGTACCTTCTCATTGCGACATGATGTCCTTTAGTTTATATTACATAAAGCTTTAGTACCAATTTTATTAAGATATGAAAAAATGCAAACATAAAGGGCTTGCTTTGAAAGATGCAATTCTTACCTTGAAAGTTCAGCTTAAAGAGTTTTGTCTGTTATGCGCAGAAGTTGTAAAGCAAGCAATTTGTTTGTATGCTCTAGTATCACTTCAGAATAATGTATGAAGGATGGATGGAATTCATGTGTGCCTCAATTGGGAATACAATTGCATTTATACATGTTATAGGTGGATCGTAACTTGTGAACAAATGCACGTATGCACCCACTTTTTGCTTTGCAAAGTGTATGTGATACTAGCAACAAATAATTGCATCGCATGGCATTGGGGAAAGTGAAGCATCTCCCATTCTAATCAATGTAGTGGTGAGTTCATTTATGCTCAACCATTCTTATACCCTTGTAAGCATGACGAAAATTATGGGTCGTTGCAAATGTTCTTTTTTGAAAATGGGTAGACCGTTCTTTTTGTTAAAAAAAATGTATATAATGAAAGGCCCGCGTGCCCTTTTCAGTCATGAAAGAGACAAAAGGAAACTTGCTCAACGAACAAAGTGGGGTGTATCTACTAAACTATATTGAGGAAAACGTCTTTGAGCATAAAGTAAAAGTTGTGAAATCTACCAGTATTATACATTATCTCGATGTAAAAGGAATTGGCTCGTAAGGATTAGAACTTATTAAATGGTGAATATTCATTCTCTTGCATATATATTTTTTGTTCATAACATTTAGAGGATTAGACATCTAACCATGATCATGCCTAAAAATAGTGAATTTTCTCTACCAAAATAGTTGCCATTACTTATGCATTGGTGATAAAGATAGTCATTCTATATAACACTTATTTTCACCTTAAAACAATTTTAGCCAGAAACCTTGTCATAATTATACTCCAAGAGAATTGATATCGTTGTCAATTATCATTCTTTATAACACTTCAAGTGTGTTCACCTTAATTTAATTTTAGTCAGAATCCTTGTCATAATTACACTCTACTAGAATCAATATAGTTGTTAACGATGTTTTGTGTTTTGTGTGTCCATGTTTAATGAGTTGGTCAAACAAATAATCACGTCAAATTCATTCTTAAAAGTTCGGTTCTTGATGCATATAAAGCAATTTGTAATCTGGCTTGTTGGTTTTTTACATCTTTAATCAAAGTGGTTGTCTAAATTTTAAATTCTAGTGTTAACTCATACAAAGAAAGCATCAATGCCCTTGAATTAGCCAAGACCTCCACACTAGCTTTTACATATTTGAGAGGTAAATTCACTCCTTAGTGGAGATTTTATTGAACATTTGTTATTGATAAAGTGTTGCTTACTACTACTTTGCACACTAAACAAAGAAATATGAACAATATATAATATGCTAAAACACAATCTGCAAGTGTTTCCGACATGTATAATTATATACTATCATATAACCCCCTCTTCTTGTTTAGCTTTGAGCATTATTCCACTTTTCAAGAGTTTTTGATGCAAAGTCAAGATAGTATGCACCATCATCACTAAATCAAAGAATTTTTTGAGGATTTATTTAGTCTACCTAGATAATGGGAGCGATGTTCATTATTAGATCAAGTGGCAAACCAAATCATTGATTGCAAAGATGATCAAAGGAAACAATAGATATGATGCAATAATCATCCTAACCTCCATCGTAATTTTGATGCACGAGTGGTAAGTTGTCTAATGAATACGAAGCCTAATTATTATCATGCATCTTAGTAGTAGTGTTGCATAAAAGAGAATGAATACAGATACAAGACAAGGTATACTAAATTCACAATATCATAATTATTAGAGACATGAACTGATGTAAGCATAAAATAAGGATAAAAGATAGATCTAGATAGAAAGGAGTGAGAGAAAGAAGGGTGTCGATCCACCCGACCACCCCCGAGTGAAGGGATCGAGACGGACTCGAGCCTTGATTGGCGTCCCATACCACCGCCGTACCTGGTGCTGGCGCGCTCGCTACAAGAGTTGACCCACCACAAGACAAAGTCCCAACGTAGTCAACCAGATCATGAAATGAGGGTAGCTAGGCCTCTTATTTATTGCGATACCCAAGGCCCCCAGACAAGTTCACACTTGGCCTAATGGGTTGTCTCAATCCCGAGGATTAAAAGTAATCCTCCCCTTCTTTACACTCTCGCTTAACCCTCACACTTATCCATGTGTATAGAATACTACGGTAAATTCTTACCACGGGATATTATATGGTCATGCCCGTAACAATAATTTAGTATTTAGACGTTATTGCCTAGCACGATTCACTGTAAAGCGTGTGCTTTGTATGATTTAATTTGTGGCCACGAGTCTTGAAGACCACATTTGACATTATTTCATGATAAGTTTCCTTTGATACCTTTAGTTTGCTTCTAAGAAACGAACGACTTTATTTACAACGTTGACATTCTCATATTTTCCAAAACACAAAGAGTGAGCACAATAGCACATGCCCTCCGAAAGCCAATGCTATAACATATCATATATGATGCAAAATTGACGGTTACGAGACTCCTCCTTCCTACCTTCGAGCATCACCCTCAAATGGCTCGATCTAGCACACCGGGGGAAATAATATTCACAAGAATGAAACTAGGAGTTTGAGGGGTGTGCTTAGAATAGCTCTAGAGCATCTAGTATGATTCGATGCATTGGGAAAGTGCATTACCAGGGCTCGAAGGCTTTGGAATGTCGTGACTCGTGAATCCTCACCTCTTGAAAGGGGAGGCGTGACTTTGGGAACACACACACACACACGGGTGGTGTGTGAGCTAGTTATTGGTGAGCTTGTGCCATGAGGTGTCGGTTTTAAGTGCCCAAGTGATGCTTTCAGGGCTGGGGTCTTATGCCTCTTAGTGTGAGAAACCAATTGGTTGTTAGTTGTTCCATGGGTGCTATTCCTCGAGCACACGTTTGATTGATATGCAGGATGTGAAAGATTATGTGCGGAAGCAATATAGGAAACCGAACAACAGAAAACGTAGGTTTAATGGAAAGCTTAGGTTTGCACAGTATGCACGGGAGAGACAAAGAGAGAGAGAAAACCAATTCAAAAAACCAACACTCTGTACATACATCATGCTCAGTGAGCACCTTTTATACACGCCCTGACAATGGGCTGACACAAGTACTGACAGTACTTGACTGCTCATAAATGAGCCTCCACTCTTACTCCCAAAACTATTCCTTACGAGGAATATCTCTCTAACGGCCTTTCGGTTTACGCACCGATACAACCTTCCTACGCACCGGTCTGCGTACCAGTTTACGCATCCGTTTTACACACCGGTCCGGCCTAACCGATCCGGTCCTCGGCTTGCTCAGCCGATCCGGCCGATTTTGAGCTTGTCTCTCAACAGAGGAGACCACACGAGATCCGTTCCGGAAACCTAAATTTGGCTACACCATAGTCAGATGGTTTTCTCTTGGATAGCCAAATTGAACTATGCCTAACCCTAATCTTCCTGTAAAACAAAGAATAATCCAATAACCCTAATCCTTAATCTCTTTAAATATGTAAAGAATGATCCAAAAACCCTAAAAAAAATTCTTAACCCTCCCCTGTTTTTTTAACTATATCCTCTGGCCCTGTTTTCCTCTGCGTACTTCTTCTTCTTCTTCTTTTCCTTGGCTATGGCGCTCGCCAGAGCTTTCCATGTCGTCTCTTCTTCCACCCGACGCGCCCTGACCTTCCCTTCGCTGCCACCTCGAACATCTTCCTCATTTCTATCTTCTTCTTCGTCTTCAGGTTTCTCCTCATCCTCATCAGATTACTCTGGCGAGGTGGATGAAATCAACGCTAAGTTTGCAGAGGCTCGTGAAGAGATCGATGTGGCTATGGATTCGAAAGAAACTGTCTATTTCAACGAAGAAGCTCAGTCTGCACGTGAGGCTGTAATGCTTGTTCTCGATAAGTACAATGGTTTGCTTGATCGCCTTCCTGATGCGGAAAAAGGAACACTGCAGAGATCAATGGGACTGAAGATGGAACAACTTAAAGCTGAGCTTGACCAGCTTAATTCATAATGTGAAATGTGCAAGGTATGGATCTTTCTTTCTTATTTCTGTGTCCGTGATGGCCTTGATCTTACATATTATAAACCAATTTAGAACATTTGGAAGGTAGGCCCTCAAATTTGAAGCCTGACTTAAATTTGAAGATGATGACAGTGTCACAAGTATTGACATGGATATGAGTTGAGTATGTCTTCTTTGTTGTCATGTATTAAGGCACTCAGAGAAAATAAGAAAGCAAATTATACTGCTAAAAACATTCTTGATCAAATGTATGTTCAAAAGGGATCAACGATATTTCTTTCTTAGCAAGTTCCCATTTTCTTTGCACTTATTTAATTCCGTTTGTCTTGCACATTTGAAGCTATTTTATTTACACTTGCAGTACACATACTTATGAGTTGATCCAATTTTTTTATGCATAAGCAGGTTTTTTAAGACAAGATGCTCTTTTTCCCTTGTTTCAAGAAAATACCTGAGGGTGAATAACACCCAAATATTTCACCAGAAAGAATGCGTTATTCTTGCATTTATAGACATGAGATGATTCTTGTAGGTCAACATAATTCAATATACATTAAACTTACTTGGGTGGAAAATTTCATGAGCAACAAGATGAGATTGTATGCTCGTAATTGGACCGTGACAGGAGTTTTAATTTCAACAACAGAATAACAAAGCCTTTATGTTTCAGCACAAAGATTGTATATAGTGTTTCTGTCTTGTGGTAAATGTATTATTGACGGGTTGCAATGGGTCAACCACAATCTGCTGTTGCAAATGAACATCTTATTTTCCCATCAAAGAAGTGATATCTTTTCTCAAACTTTTTCTACAGTTATTAGGTGGTAATAGGTACATATCTCTACAGTTATATAGATTTATGCATCTGTATGCATATACATACGGACATATAACCATGTTATATACATACATTTAGGCCCAACATATGTATGGTTTTATTTGCTATCATCTATGATGCAATTATTGCAGCTTGGTAATTATAGTATTTTTATTCTACTTGTAATTTATGTGTTCTTTCTATGACTGAGCTAACCCATCAAACAACTGATTTGAGTGGAAAAACAAAACTGTTACTCTCATGAAACAGCAGAAGAAGATGAATCAGTCTCACCAGTACAGGGCTTGGTAATAAAATTGATCCACAATCTGGAAAAGAAAGCCAGTCAGAAATATATGAGCCATTCGAGGATCATGCATGCAATGAGTTAGCAGAGTGTAAGGCCTGATAATGTGGTAAGTCCTTTGTTTGAAACCATAACTGCCAAACAAAATCTAAATACTGATAAAACTAGTGACAGACTGATGGGTGAAAATATTGCTGGTCCATCCAGCCTGGAGTGATGCCTACCATTTTTTTATCACTCTGTTTGTGATGAAAAAGGGTTTCAAATCCAGTAAGTGACTGACTGAATTATGATACTATGAAGTAAACATCATCCATATCGTTTTGAGGGAAGCTGCTAAGCCATGGCCCTCAAGATACTGAAAGAAAAAGAGTTATTCCGTGAGATACCAGAAATAAATAATGTTACTTTTATAATTTTGGGGAGATGCCTGGAACTATCTTGCAAATATTGCATGGTGAGCAATAAGTTAGAGCTTGAAGGTCACTCACTGTCTATGGTTAAGTCTACAGGATCACCTCGTAACTAGGGATCGGCAACGGTTCGGTTTAGGCTTAGCCGGTTTGGCCTGATCCAAGCCAAACCGGCTAAGCCTAAACCGTTTACAGGATCTCAAACCTGAGCCGAGCCGAGCCGAGCCGGTTCACAAACCGGTTTAGGCTAAACCGGTTTATGCTAAACCGGTTTGTGAACCGGCTTGGTAAACGGCTTGTAAACCGGTTTCCAAACCGGCTTGGAAACCGGTTTCCAAACCTCCGTCTCTCTCTCTCTCTCTCAAATGATCCCTCCCACTCTCTCACTTCTGTGGTCTCGACTCTCTCTCCCTCTCCCTCTCTCTCCCCTCTATGTAAATCCTCTCTCTCTCCCCTCTATGTAGTTCCTCTCTCTCTCTCTCTCTCTCTCACGTCTATGGTCTCGACTCTCCCTCCCTATCTCTCTCTCTCCCCTCTATGTAGTTCATCTCTCTCTCTCTCTCCCCTCTATGTAGTTCATCTCTCTCTCTCTCTCCCCTCTATGTAGTCTCTCTCTCTCTCCCCTCTATGTAGTTCCTCTCTCTCTCTCTCTCTCCCCTCTGTGTAGTCTCTCTCTCTCTCTCTCTCTCTCTCTCTCTCCCCTCTGTGTAGTCTCTTTGTCTCTCCCCTCTATGTAGTTCCTCTCTCTCTCTCTCTCCTTATATGTTGTCTCCCTCCCTCTCTCTCTCTCTCTCCTCGTCTATGTAGTTCTCCCTCCCTTACTCTCTCTCTCTCTTTCCCCTTGTCTGTTGTCTCTCTCCCCCTCTCTAAAGTTTATAAACGGCTTAAACGGTTTATCCGGCTAGCCGGCTTGAGCCGGTTTGGCGAGGCTCAAGCCAAGCCGAGCCGAGCTCAAACCGTTAAGGCAAGTTCAAGCCTAAACCGAGCCGAGCCGAGCCGCTAAGCCGTTTTCAAGCCGGCTAAGCCAAACGGTTTAGGCTTGAGCCGAGCCGTTGCCGATCCCTACTCGTAACTTGGAACATATGTTTCAGCTGAAATTCTGTTACAATATCTCAGAATGGGGTATATTCAAGATTTTAGTTCTAAAGTTTTACAATATGTTGAAGAGAATCAAATAATTGTTTTATGAGCAGTGGTTACCTATCAATCAACAATTTATAAGTTTTGATTAATCACTACACATAAGAAAAGAATAAGACCTGTGTGTGGCATCATTCACTACAACGGAAAGTTAAAAACACAATAGGCATATACATATGCATCTAAAATTGAAGTCTGTGTGCTTGATTGATGGTGGGAGTCTCACTAGAATGGGTTGCATCAAAAGCGTATAGAGAGTATGAAGGTTCACAAAATCGACAATATTTTATATGAAAGATTGTGTATGCTGGTCAATGTATATTTATATTTCTGTGTGCTCATTTGTATGCTACATGCATGAAGGCCACTTAATAATCGCCATGACCACTTCGATCAATTCCCTAGGCTTTGGTTCCTTGCATTTGAGCAATTTCTCTTGACTTTTGTAAATGTTATTCATAGTCATAGAGCAGCTCAGGGCATATCTACAGGAAAGCTTTGACAATTACTTGGAGTCCCACATGAAACAGTTACCCCCCTTTGTTTTACATGTGTAGAACATTGAAAATTAAACTTGCCTAATGATCATGTGGAAGTGTACATCAAAATGCTGAAGTTGATCATGGAATAGTGTTAAGTGTACATTAAAATGCTGAAGGTTATCATGTTATAGTGTTATGTACTGTTATTGAAGTTGGTCAAAGGTCTAATGTCTAAAGAATGTGCAGATTTTTAGTGGTATGTGGGGATTTAAAGCTTCAGTGAAATCTGTGTAAAAAGTGAGTGGGATAATTTGATTGTATGGCAAACAAAGGATCAAATGGAATGATGAAGGTAAGGCGTAGACCACTAAAGAATCATGATACGTAGTTTTGATGGTCATTGAATGATTGTAAAGAAAGGACATATCATCCAGAACAAAAAATGATAAATTCTGTAGTGCTCACGAGAACAAGCAAAGAACTAGAAGATATAAAATTTTATAGAGACATGTGATGTTTATATTCCTGTCAACAACAGTTCGTAGCTGTAACAAATAGGGATCAGAAAATACCTTTTATGATATGAAGATGCAACGTTCACGAAATGGCAGTTGATTGACGATAATTCTTACATGGGAATATTATACAGTTAGCTAGCTACCTTTGTCATTTCAGGTGTGTGTACACAGTACTCTTTTAACAGTTTTAAAGTCCAGAATGCAATGTGTTTATTTTCAAAGATAGGAAATGAAGAAGCATTTTAATCATGTAGAGAACATGAATTCGTATGGCCAAGAACAAATTCAAGAAAACATCAATTTGTGTATAAATTCTCATTACGATAGAGACTTGAGTTGTTTGTTGATGTGTATAGATAGATGATTGTCTTTAAATGCCGATGGGTTTGAAGAAAGGTGAATTCTAGAGCGTGAATGACACGACAAACATGGAGAACAAATATGTGGGCTATTTAGTGTAAGATAAATAAGTGATGTAGCCCATATGGAAGTAGGTAAATGTCTAAAGTTGTGTATTGTATGTCATTTTAACTAATGGAGTATATTCTTCTTTGGAAAAAAAAAGAGGTGAATTCTGGATATAATATCAAAAAGAGCTTCTCATCAATCTCAAATTGTTTTGAAACACGAATTTATATAGAATAATAAATGCCTTTTCCTTCTATCTCAATTGTGTTCAAGAAACATGAAATTCTAGATTGATTATAAGTGCTTCTCGTTTTAAATCACCATTCCAAACAATCAAGTACAGGGAAAAACAATCAGATGTGCACGTCTATAAATTAAACGAAAGATTGAACGAGAGAGATTAATAGTTTTATCGCCTCGATCTCAAGGCCTGAAAGCGCACTGAGAGATCATCGTAATCAGGAAGCTTGGGATGAACATGAGGAGCCATATTATCATTATTATAAGCTGATGGAGGAGGAGCTGAGCGCTTTGGGGGAGAATATCTTTGTTTAAAACTTCCATTACCAATGCTCTGTTCTATTCCTTCAATATTATCATCATATCTACTAGCCTCATCATCATCATGCATATTGAATTGATCTCTGCTGTAGTCATGTGACTTCTTGTTGTACTGCATCCTTTCTCCACTTATCCGCTTCCGATTATATTGCTCTAGTTCATCATCAGGATCCTCATCAAAGATAGGCTTCTGATTAATCATATTATTGTTGTAGTAGGACGCATTCCTTCCCACTTGATGCTGTTGATTCATTTTTTCTTCGCTATCCTCACTCACATCATCATCATCAAAACGTGAGTTTAATGGCGGCCCTTCATTCCTAGGAATATGATTATCAAATGAGTCGGTATCTATTCTAAAATACTCTTTAGATTGTTGTTTTGATTGTTGCCAGTGTTGCAAGCCATTAATATTATTATAAATTTGACCTCCTCTTCTTCTTTCTTCTCTTTCTTCTGCTTCTTCCCTATCTTCTTCTTCTTCTTCACTGCCTGATGTTGATTGTTCTGTTGAGCTTCCATTACTATAAGAGTGATTCTGTGTGTTAAATTTGTTGATTGTTGCATTAGAGCTGGATTTGGCCAATGACGATGCAACAGCCATGGCGGCAGCTGCAGCTCTCTCTGCAGATTGGGCTGCTTCTCTTGCTGCAGCCACCACATCTGACCTATTGTAATCCTCCCCTGATTTCTTTTGGTTGATATCTGAACGGAAATTTTCACTATGACTATTATGATCCTCATCCTCAGCACTATCATCATCCTCGTCATTGGTTGGTAAAGCGGACATCGCAAAATGTACAGATTTGTGTGGTTTAACGAGTTTGTTCTGTTTGATTGTTGATTTCAAAACAATTCCGTGTCCATATGATTCTGACGTAGCAGGTCTGCATGGTGATCTTATAAGATCTCCCAAGTCTGGCAGATCTATATGCACCTCATCGTCCTGTATCACCGTCACACAGAAAGTTAATCAGAATGTTATACTCAAAAGTACTAAAAGTTGTTTGTCAAAGGATGCTTCATTGGGAGGACAAGCCTCTAAAAGTTGTTGGGGATCAGAAATCATGCTTAAAATACTAAAGATTGCTTTTCAAGGATTCTTTTTTGCATCTACTTGCAAAAATGATTCGTTATATAGAAAATACCTCCACTCGAGTTCTCAGCTCCTCTTGATGTGTAGCTTGATCCATATTGAACCTATCTGTACCATTCTGAAATAGATCATTTTGATTTTGACATGTTTGTTAGCTCCACGATTTCCGATAAGAAAATGTACTCAACACTTTCGTCATGCAAATACACACACATGAGTATGTATGTTTATATCTCAAAATAAAGGACATCATCAAATTAAAGAATTTAGATTTTAATGCATACTAGCAAATCTTGAGGCAGCTTGAAAACTTCAGCTTCGAGTGATTTTGCATCCCATTCAACACCCTGTTCCAGGGCTATGTCTCTCATCAATTTCAACTTCACCTCTTCTGACGGTGCTCTTACTGATAGCTTCTCAATAACCTGTAAGGAAAAATATAGGGATCAGATATAAGACTCCGTTGGTGCATAACTTAAACCATTTTGAAAATTTAAAAAGAAAAGGCAATCAATCAATAGTAAGCAGTTAAATTTAGCTAGCCTTTGATTGATTCAAAGGAGCTGTGATATTCAGAAATTATATTAATCAACTTGTTTTGATCCATTGAAAATAATCTCTGGTTAAGTATCTTACCAATCTATTCACACCACAGTCAGGTCTCAATTCAGCTGCAGCCGAGACGAAATCTTTTCCATATTTTGAAGCAAAAACACTGGAAATTTGCTGCAATTCAGGAAGTTCGGCACACCTTGGAGCAGCAAAAGCTAGGCTTGCTACAGCCTCTTTTAAATCAATAGGGCATAATCTGTTTGGAAGGAAGCAGAAGAAGAAGAGGAAGAAAAAGGAAGCACAATAATTGAAAAAATCAGTGTTGATTATATTTTAGCAATGTCATATTATCAATACACTAACTTCAGAATGAAAAGAGACAATTAAAGAATACACTGTAATTACACATAGGGTATTACTTTTAGTTTTACACACATAATTATGACTCAAACTTATATTTGAAGACAGATATTTGGAAGGGAATTGATGAATCATAAGTCACTAAGAAATTAGATTATTTTTACCAAACATAGCTCTTATACAGACCTCTGTGACTCGATAATCGGGAGGCGAACAACTAGCAACTCACAGAATAGTTCGATAATCTCATAAGTAGCCATTATGTTTTGCTCTCTGTATACATGTTCAACCTGATTCCAAATAATAAAAACATCATCTTTGAAGATTTAAATCTGAAATGTGCGACAGAGCAAAATTTACTAATACAATCTTAATCAAGTAGAGGAATAGTTTCTATACCCGAATGTGGGCTGTTAAGTCTTGCTTGTTCTGTAGAAGTTGTGCAAGATCTCGTTTCATTTGCTTGAGTTGGATGTCTCTTTTGTTCCGAAGCAACTTGATACGTGAAATTGCTAGCCGAAGGAGCGTTTTGCTGTTCAAAATCAATGGATGACATAAAACAAGATATGATGAATTGTATAACCAACGTCTTGCATAAAACCAGTTACCATGAAATAATATATAACAAATCAATAGCATTTACGTTGATGAATTCCGAGCTATGGGTTACACATGAGCATATGTAGTGCTGACCTAGTTTAATCATTCCATTGTTCTCATAGATCAAGACAGCGTGACATGAAATTTCATCTCTACCTCTCTGTCTCTTGGAAAATCACAGAACGCCACACTAGGTGAAAATATTTTCAGTTTTGATTCGAGGGGTCATAATTTACATGCTCGATAATAAAATCTGGTAAATGTTAATCTCTCGCAGGTGTATGTTGTGGGTGCGAGAAGAGAGGTCTCACCATTTTCCAGTGTTGAATGATTTGCCAAACACAAGCGACCGATTGAACATTTTTGGTGAAAAAGGAAAAAGCTTTACTGCTTCGCCTTCGTCTCGGGCTCCTCCGCGTCCGTTCTGTTTCACGATTATGAAGCTTGTTCTGAGAGAGAGAAAGAGAGACAGAGACAGAGACAGAGACAGAGAAACAGACAGACAAGAGAAACAGAGACACAGAGAAATATGAACGTTTGAAACTTTCAAAATGAACCTTTCGTTTCTTCGCCCCTGCATATTCTTCTTCGCCACAAGGTTTTTTGTTATTTACAATAAATACCCCTGCCGATTCTTCTTCGTCAAGAAGGATTTTTGTTATTTACAACGGATACCCCTAGTAAAGGGGCTTTTGCTTTAGAAAGAGAATTCCCCATTCATTATATGTTTTACTAACAATCTGGTTAATATAAAACCCTAACACTCGTGATGGAGTCACCAACTCACAAAAAGCAATTCAAATGTGAAAAAAAGTAAGCACGTACGATTAATCAGGCAGCATGCTTGAGAAGAAACAAATATATGGAGATCTATTTTGATGATGAAAGTAAAATATTGACAATGTATCCAAAATCATCGAATGATAATCAAAACTACTAAAATATTTCCTATGGCATTGCATGGTTGACGAATGGAATTTTTCAACTGAATGATGGTTGGTTGATAGAGAGTATTTTGCATAATAGTCAATATGTAGCTAAGGAGAATACTCTTCCACCTCTAGGATGAGTTAACAGTGTCCTTATCCCAAGGGGAACTAACAAGAATAGGTCATTGCTTAAAGGGGGTTGAATGTGTATGCCACCTTCTCATAACTCAATAAATGAGACCTAGACTATATCCAATCTTGAGATATGTTTTGTACCTCAACATTGCTTCTCAAAGTCCACTCCTTGCACATACAAATTGAACTTTCTACAACTGATATACATATATAACTTAATCACTCTCCCAATAGCACAAATAACTTAATCACTTTCCCAATAGCACGATAATAACTTATGTTATGCCCTGAAACTTTATTATTATTATATTACACTAGTTATATACAATATCAAACTAGAACAAGCATGCCTCTAACCTCTCTCCTTTCACTATCCACATTGGTAGTATAAATTTCCAACTTCACTCGTCTTTTCTTGACACTCTTCTTGTTTCTCCCTTTCCTAGCTTTGCAAATTCTGAACCCACGGCCTTTGTGATTATATATAATGGTGGGGAGATTCACTTTAATGCAAGGACCATTGATTTGGATGTGGTGAGGAATTGTGTTTCCATGTCTCGTTCGGAAGATAAACCTCTTGATTCATTATAACAAATAATAAAACAAATGTTGTAAGCACAATTGAATTTGTCATAATATGTATAGGCACGCACCCTCGATCAATCAAAAAACTCATTGAAATTGTCACATACACCATTGATTGAGAAACAAATACATGTATGGATACTCTACAAAAAGCTCATTGAAATCGTCACAATACATATAGGCTTGAATTCTCGATCGAAAAGTTCAAATACATGCATGGATACTCTACATAAAGCGCATTGAAATCATCACAATACATATAGGCGTGAATTCTCGATCGAAAAACAAGTATGTATATGCATGGGCACTCTAAAATCCTTGATGAACCTAAATGAATATGTACAATATTATTGTGAAGATTATTCGTTAACTAAGATTATCGATTAATTAAGTTTTTGAAAGGTAGCGCCTTCTCTCTATTTTTCGAGGATTTACAGAAATGGCCGAGCCATGGCTACCTTCCAGGCTCTCTTCTCTGCTGAGGAGCTGTCGTGACCTTGCTTCTCTCTCTGACGGTAGGTTAATCCACAGTGCTATCGCCCTCTGTGGATTAGACAATCAGATCTTCATTCAGAACCTCCTCCTGCAAATGTATGGATCTTGCAGAGCTTTTGATGATGCCAGAGACATACTCAACACCATGCCTCATCGCAATCTGTTCACATGGAGCTTCGTTATAAGGGCTTACGCTGAAGAAGCACGCACCGATGAAGTTTTTTCTCTATTTGAACAGATGAAAACCGAAGGTATAGTGGCTCCTCTAATCACAAACAAGTTTTTATTTATTAGTATTCTGTCTTCATGTGAATGCGTTTCTTGTCTTTTTCACTGCAAAAGGCTCCATGTGAACGTTTTGAACAGTGATATCGATGTGGATGTTGTCTTAGGCGCTGCTTTTGTTAATGTTTATAGGAGATGTGGTAGTATCATCAATGCCCAGAGAACATTTTTCAGTTTGTGCAATAAAGATGTCTTCTTATACAACTTGATGATAACCTTACATGGTGAAAAGGGACATAGCATTTCTGCCACTCAGCATTATAAGAGGATGTATATTGAAGGAGTACTGCCAGATAAGGTTACATTCATTACAATTTTATGTGCTTCTGTGGGTGAAACTGTGGAAATGGAAGGAAAACGTATTCATAGTAGTATTCTAAAGAGCCAATTCAAAGAGGATGTGAATGTATGTAACTCTATTCTGAGCATGTATTCGACCAACGGTAAGGTAAGAGATGCAAAGAAAATATTCAAGAGCATGGCAAAGGTCGATGCCATCTCATGTAATACAATGATGACGTGCTATGTACAAAATATGTACTTCGATGAGGCATTCATAATCTTTGAGCAAATGTGGAACCGTCAAATCAAACCAACAAAGGTCACATATGCTACAATTTTACAGTGTCATTCAAGACAGAAGGATATAACACAAGGGAGAATATTACATTCTTGTGTACTTGAGATGGAACTGGGGGAAAATGCTGCCATATGTAATGCTATTATCCGAATGTATGGAAAATGCGGCAGTCTCCATGATGCATGGAAGGTATTTGATGGAATGTGTGAGCAGGATGTTGTCTCGTGGACAGCTATTGTTACTGCCTATGCTGAAAATGGTCAGTGTATGGCAGCTGTTGAGCTCTTGAATAAGATGCGATCACGGGTAGTTGTAGATAAAGGAGCTTTTACCAGTATTGTTTCAGCATTTATTACTAGCTCCTGTCAAATGAATAGCAATGCTGACATCCGACCCAACAAGCATGTTCTCTTCTGTGGAAGTGAAGAAAATGAAGAAATGGATATCCTTATGCTTGCAAAGAGGATTTTTGATGATATGGAAACAAGGGATATTGTTGTGTGGAATGTGATGATTTCTGCATATGCTGAAACTGGACTTGGAAGATCTGCTTTACAACTATTTGTCCAAATGCTGGAGGAAAACATGCTACCAGATCAACATGTTTGCTCTAGGATTCTATCAGTGTGTAGCAACAACGGGTATCTAAAAGAAGGTATGTGTTTGCAGTCTCTCGCCTTGGAGAATAATCTTGAAGTGGATGCTGTAATGGGCAACTCTCTTCTCAGCTTATATGGGAAGCGTGGCTCCTTGGAGGATGTGAAGAAACTGTTTTATAGTATTCCTGAGCATGATGCTGTAACATGGTCTGTGATGATTGGAGCATTTTCTTTGCATGGAAATGGTGATATTGTGTTGCAGCTGTATGAACAGATGCTTATAGAGGGAGGTTTACCAGATAAAATAACTTTTCTTGAGGTTTTGTCCTCTTGTTCTGGCTACACTGCTCTTAACCATGGAAAGCAGGTGCATACTCACGTGATCACTAGATTTGTGGATATTGATCTAGTTCTAGGAAATGGTTTAATTAATATGTATGCAAAGTGTGGCGATCTACAGACAGCTAGAAAATTGTTTGATACCATGCTGGAGAGGGATGTGAGCTCATGGAATGCAATGATCAGTGCATATGCTCAGAATGGGTTCTGTAAATACGCCCTCCATTTGTTTTGGCAAATGAAGCAAGTCATTGTTTCACCTAATAGCATCACTCTTGTTTCTGTTCTTTCTGCATGCAGTTATGGTGGCATGCTTTATGAATCCATCTATCACTTTATTTCGATGTATCTAGATCATAAAATTCGTCCTGAACTGGAACATTACAATAACATGATTGATTTACTCGGCAGGATAGGAACCCTTGATTTGGCTGAAATTTTTATTAGGAACATGCCCTATCAACCAACTACCATTTCATGGATGATTTTTCTTAGTGCTTGTAAATACCAGCTTGATTTTGAGCGAGCAACAGAAGCAACCTGCTTTGCTCTAGAGTTAGATTCTAATAACTTGGCCCCTTCTGTAGTCTTAACAAGTATATATTCTGCAACTGGTAAGGGTTGATTCTGAATTGCAACATCAACCCAGCAGAGTTGAACCTTACAAATTCAACAGCAGTAAGAGTCTAACACAACAGGTATATGGCGTAGAATGAAACCAAGTTTCAAATTGAAATTTTCCCAGACGAAGAATATAGATTGTAGACAATACATACATGGGATAAATATCGTTTCTAAGAGGGAGTATAACTAATAATTTAGGTGCATGTCTGCCAACGTAAATTCCAAGCTTGTTGCTTAAGCCCAAATTTTCAAAAAGACAGGGTCTCCCAACCGCCAAGTTGTCTCTGCAAGTCTTCTCAATAAGAATATTGTTGGCTGAACCAACATATAAGAGCACTCCAAATGTTGATCTAATGTTGGAACTTGGCATTGAGTATTTAATATCTTCATTAAGCAGATGTGGATTGATGTCTTTTTTGAAACATTGTGACAATCATTTGGGCCATAGTTTCAGCTCTCATTACACAGCTATTATTATACATAATAATATCTCCTTGAAGAGAGTAGATATCTCATTGAGACACACTCATTCACTCCCATGATAGATTGCCTTCTTTATATAGCTTTGCTTCAAACCCATTTGTCTTTTGGTGGGATGAAGATGCTTAATACGACCATTATTGATGGTGATCGCTGTTGGTGTTACCTGAGTTGTTAATCCAACTCCTTCAATTAATTGTGCACTTCCAGATCCATGTCTGAAACTGTCAAGGGACTTTTGCTCCATTGTTAATTCCTCAAATTTGGAAGTTTTGATGACCTACTATTGGTGTATGGAATTCCTCAACAACTATCTTCATTATTGATGGTGATCGCTGTTGGTGTTACCTGAGTTGTTAATCCAACTCCGTCAATTAATTGTGCACTTCCAGATCCATGTCTGAAACTGTCAAGGGACTTTTGCTCCATTGTTAATTCCTCAAATTTGGAAGTTTTGATGACCTACTATTGGTGTATGGAATTCCTCAACAACTATCTTCATTATTGATGGTGATCGCTGTTGGTGTTACCTGAGTTGTTAATCCAACTCCGTCAATTAATTGTGCACTTCCAGATCCATGTCTGAAACTGTCAAGGGACTTTTGCTCCATTGTTAATTCCTCAAATTTGGAAGTTTTGATGACCTACTATTGGTGTATGGAATTCCTCAACAACTATCTTCATTATTGATGGTGATCGCTGTTGGTGTTACCTGAGTTGTTAATCCAACTCCTTCAATTAATTGTGCACTTCCAGATCCATGTCTGAAACTGTCAAGGGACTTTTGCTCCATTGTTAATTCCTCAAATTTGGAAGTTTTGATGACCTACTATTGGTGTATGGAATTCCTCAACAACTATCTTCATTATTGATGGTGATCGCTGTTGGTGTTACCTGAGTTGTTAATCCAACTCCGTCAATTAATTGTGCACTTCCAGATCCATGTCTGAAACTGTCAAGGGACTTTTGCTCCATTGTTAATTCCTCAAATTTGGAAGTTTTGATGACCTACTATTGGTGTATGGAATTCCTCAACAACTATCTTCATTATTGATGGTGATCGCTGTTGGTGTTACCTGAGTTGTTAATCCAACTCCTTCAATTAATTGTGCACTTCCAGATCCATGTCTGAAACTGTCAAGGGACTTTTGCTCCATTGTTAATTCCTCAAATTTGGAAGTTTTGATGACCTACTATTGGTGTATGGAATTCCTCAACAACTATCTTCATTTAGTAGGAAAGATATTAGGTATTGATCTGCCCTTCCAGAAGGCAAAAATACAAGCCATCCTGTTAGTGCTTGGTGTAACTTTGGCCAGACTAATGCAGTTGTGGCTTCTAAGTGTTGTCTCATGCAAATGTTTATGTCTCACAACCAAACCTGAATCACCAAGATCACCCATGAATAAATTCAGTTATCCTTGGATCGCAAGCATATTAGTTCTCTCCTCTGTATGGAAGCATCTTCTTGTTTTGGATGTCATGGAATGACCTTTGACAATTCACTCATTTGAACTCTTTATTTGCTTATTGTAGTCCAAATGTCATGAATGTGTACAATTGAAAGGTTTGTTCTCACTCTTTCACATTTCATTTAGACAATCTAATGAAGATTTCACCAAATCATGGATATGATAACGACTTTTTAGTGGCCAGAACCTCTTGTAAGGGCAATATGCCAAAAAATGTTGTTCAGACTTTATTGATCACCATGATGCCTCTATGAATGCCTATAATTTTTGTATCTTGTTCTTCATGGCACTGTGGCATTGCTTAAGATTTTGTTAATGTTTGTCATTGTAGCATTTCTTCAAGTTTGAAACAAACATTAACGATCATGATTTCTATTTATTATCCGTGCAGAATATCTCGATGAAAACAATAGCTAATATCCTTCATATCACTTCAATATGGTTCATTTTCGTTTCAATTATTTTTGCATCTTCATGCCTTCCAGTCGCTCTATAGATGTTACTCATGCAAACATAAGTCGCAGCATCCTTGTCATCTAAACTGATTGCATGTTGAAAAGCAAATTCACCAAGCTCCACGTCTCCCCATTTCTGACAAACACCCAACAAAGTAACCCATATCTGAGGATCAGTAAGAAATGGCATATTCTTGATAACCTCTACAGCCTTATACAAGTCACCTGCACGTCCAAACGAATCAACCATGCAAGTATGATGCTCTAAAGTTGGTATTATGTTATAGTTTTTATTCATCATCTCTAAATACATTAGACATTTCTCCAGTAAACCCCCATGATTACATAAATTAAGCACAATACTGAATGTCACCAAATTTGGATTTTTTCGTTCTGCCATCATTTTATCAAATGAGTTGAAAGCCTTTCCTTCCTCTCCAAGCTGAGCATATCCTGCAATCAATGTATTCCACGAGATGACATCCTGCTCAGAAAGCTTGCCAAACAATCTTTGTGCTTCTAAAAAGGCACCGCATTTCACATACATATTAACTAAGGCGTTGACAACATTTTCTTCTTCCAATAAGTCCTCGCTAACAATCTTTGTGTGTATTTGTTTGCCTTTGAATACAACACCTGTATTGCCACATGCTTTCAAGATGCAAACAATGGTAACCACATTTGTAGAGAGACCCTCAAGTTGCAAACGCTCAAAGCACTTCACAGCTTCGCTGTCATGTTCATATTGAGCATATCCAGAAATTAGGGAAGTCCAAGAGAATATATCTGGATCAAACAGATCATCAAACACTTCTTTTGCCTTTCGAATCATACCACATGTAGCATACATATCTATCAAGGCATTGCCGACAATGTTATTTCTCTCCAATAACCTTGCTCGAGTAATTGCAGCATGTAACTGTTGGCCTTTGGAAGCATCTCCAACATTGCCACATGCTTTCAAGCCACAAACAAAAGTGAGTGCATCAGGAGAGAGACCCCTCAGTTCTATCTGTTTAAAGCACTCTAATGCATCCTCATCATGACCATGCTCAATGTATCCTGCAATTAACACTGTCCAAGAAATTACAGTTTGAAATGGCAGCTTCTTGAAAACGTCTCTAGCTTTGGCTAGTTCACCACATTTAGCATACATACCTACCAATGCATTTCCAACTATACAATTTTTCTTCAGCAATCCTAGTCTTACAACCTCATCATGTATTTCTTGGCCTTTACAAGTTTCTCTTATAATACCACAAGCTTTCAGGATGAAAACAAATGTGACAGCAGTAGGACAGATACCACTAAGTCTCATTTCTTCATAACAAATGAGTGCTTCCTTACCATGCCCGTATTTTGCATACTCTCCAATAAGTATATTCCACGAGGCTGCATCCTGAACTGGAAGCTCATCGAAGACAGCATGGGCTTTCACAAATGCACCACATTTGGCATACATGTTGACCAAACTGTTGCCAAGGCAGATATTCATGTCATGAAGAAGCCCCGATTTCACAATCTCAGCATGTATTCTGCTACCTGTAATCAGGTCTTTCCTCTTCGCACAATCTCTCAGGAGGGAGATCCAAGCCATGAATCTTTACATCATGTGTTGTGGAATTCGGCTTCATCTGACTCTCTCTTTCCTGTTAGCAAGATCTCCTCTTGCCAGGATTGGTGACGGCAGCCAGGCTTTCTTACCCATGATGCGGCTTCCATCATCCAACAACACGCTAGGCCATATACCTGAGTGTATGTATATAAAGTGTAGGGTCAGATATGGGGCTTGGAATTGGATGGCCATGGCCCTGTTTATTCCATCTGCAGGATGAATGAATGAATGAGGAGAAAAAGGGAGCCCTATATAGAATGAATTCCTAAGAACACCACCGGTATCCAAATCATCTCTGGTTTCAAATGTTACAAAATATGTTGCCCACATTGAAGGCACTTGCGCACTAACTATCATCCTTGGTGCCTTGGATTAGATGTGGAAGCTTGCCAAGGCCCAAAGACTGGCAGAGTGTCCCGCCCCCGAGACGGGAGTGGGGTTTGTTGGGTCATGGTTTGGTTGCCTTGCCAATGTGATCTTTCTTTCTTATCTATCTATTAGAGCCAAAGAAACTTGACATTTTATGCTAGGGGAACATTTGGTTTCATTCCTACCCAAACACGGCCGCGAAAGCATTACACGCATCGTGACCCGGCGGGGAACTTTCCGGAAAAAATTAAATTCCTGCAGTCATTCTCAGGGACCTCCAAAAAACTGGAATGGCTGACTCAAAAGCAATCCCCCCCATGTGTCTGAATACCATTTCTGCACAAAGAACAGTCGCCCAACACGATATGATAGGATCGATCTGTCATGCCTAAGAAGAGACAGAAGTAGGAGACGGAGAGGAACAGGAAGGAGAAATAGAAGGAAGAAGAAGAAGAAGGCCCAGCAAGATTAGGGTCTCTGTCATGCCGAAGAAGAGACAGAAGAAGGAGACGGAGAGGAACAGGAGGAAGGAGAAGTAGAAGGAAATTTAAAGAGGAAGAAGAATGGAGGTAGCCAAAACCTTGTGCTCTGTGATGGGTGCGTGTGCCTTCGGGCTGAACATGGTTCCTCTGGCGGTGCGCAGGAAAGTGGATGAAGCCCTCCGGCGCCTCTGGGAGAACCTCTTCTCCACCGCTGATCCTTTCGCCTACATAGAAATCCCCTGCACCAGTAACAACCCGTTGCTGATGACAGAAAACAGCCATGGAACTCACCCTACCCCTGCTCCGCATTCCGGAAGCTCCGACTTGCCTAACCCTTTCTATGAGGATGTATCCCTTTACCTTAGTTCCCTTAACATCGAGCTCCAATCTAAACGAGTGAGTGTCTTCGGAAACCCTAAACCTAACCTTACTATTAACCCTAATCTGAGTACCAGCCCTAATTCTAATCCGCCTTATGTGTTTGGGCTCCCCCTCAACCAAACCCTAGTTGATACTTTTCATGGTGCCCAACTATGGTGGACACACACCTCTGACCCCTCTCAGGCTGGGCATATCACAAGCGGTGGTGGTCGTTCTGATGGTAATCCTCATAACGTTTTCATCCTCACCATGCTCAACTCCGACAAGCCTCGCCTCCTCCGCCCATATCTTTCTCTCATCTCCAAATACGCCCAAGACATGAGACGAAGGAACACTCTTCTAACTCTCCATACAAATACCCGACATGGATCACATTGGACACCTTATGTCTTCAATCACCCCTCCACTTTTGAGAGTATCGCGCTGGAGGATGACTTGGCAGAACGCATCCAATCGGATCTCACTTCCTTCTCAGAATCAGAAGAGTTCTATCATAGTGTTGGTCGTGCTTGGAAGCGTGGGTACCTCCTTTATGGCCCCCCTGGTACAGGCAAGTCTAGCTTGATTGCTGCCATTGCGAATTTCATGCATTATGATGTGTACGACCTAGAGCTCACCAATGTGTATAGCAACACTGAGCTCAAACAACTCCTCATGCAAACCAAGAGGAAATCCATTATAGTGATTGAGGACATTGATTGTGCCATTGGAAATGAGCTCCTTAACGAAAACCAAGCTGAAGGGCATGATGCTAAAGCCTCTCATAGCAACCAGGAAGCTTTTCCTTCTAAATATGATGCTGGACTGGATGAAAGGGTTACGTTCACACACAAGCAGATGAATGGGTTGACTCTTTCTGGTTTATTAAATTTTGCTGATGGCCTTCAGTCTTGCTTCGGTGAGGAAAGGATATTTATCTTCACTACCAATCACAAGGAGAGGTTAGATGGAGCCTTGCTGAGGTCGGGGCGCATGGATATGCACATTCTGTTATCATATTGTTCATTCTCTGCCTTCAAGAAGCTGGCCTTCAATTATTTGCGAATTCAAGAGCATGAACTTTTTGATCAATTGGAAGAGGCTATGGAACCTGGTGTGATGATCACACCGGCATCTGTAGCAGAAATTTTGATAAGAAACCGAAAGGACCCCAAAATCGCTATTTCACTTGTACTCGCTGCAGTCAAGACTGCAAAGATATTGAATTATCAAAGTGGAGACTTTCAGCATGGCATTGGAGAGGATGCCAAGTTGGATGCTCATAACTGAAGTGCTAATAAAAACTGATGGATACTTTGGTATTGTGTTATTTTAGAGAGAGATTGCTCCAATTCATCTTCGATCCCATGAAGGTCAGCTTTCATAAATGATTATATATGCTCAATGGTGTGATAAGGGTTTTATTTAGATATATAATATCTAAAATGGCAGTTTTCAAGTCCATATGCATTCTCTATAGAGCGTTAGTTTTCATGGGAAATTTGGGCTTATAGATATGAGAGACAGTTTCAGTTGTTCTTTGCTGAAATAAAAATGCATCAGCATTTTGCTACGTGGATCAGTGGAGACCAATCAAATCTGTCTTGTACATCTATAAGCGCAAATTTTATGATGAAAATTAGCACGCCTCCATTAACTCTTACATAGATTGTAGCTTTTTGTTTTCACCAGAATCAGTAAAGGACGATGTTGCGTTTTAAAATTCTGGGTGGAGAAGGCTTGTTTCGCAGCATTCAAATCAAAACCTAATAATGGGAGATTTCTGATTACAAAAATATATATATATATATCCACCTTTTCGTGTGTTCATATCTTGTAAAGTAAAGTGGATGAGTGATGGCCAACTTGTGTTACCTTTGCATTGACCTAGAAAGAGATTTTTCACAACATCATGTACAGGAGCGATGTTCAGGCTTTGCATAACCTAGAATGAGATCTAAGTCATATACAAATAGTCAGATATATGATGCTCCCAAGTAATGGCAGCAAGGAAAAATGTCTTTGGTCAATTTGACACCATCCTCATACAAGTTGCATGGATCTGATATAGGTGCACACAAAGGTATAGAATCAGCAATTTCAATCTTTTAAATAATCTCTTAGACCAAATTCTTTTAAGGCAATCTTACTATTGTAAAGGACCAGAAATCAGGTTTTCAGCTGCAGATAGCCTTGTGCATTTTCTCATGGTGCTGGCAGTGATAGGAAGGTTGTTTACATATAAATGGAGGGTATTGAAATTGTTGTCATATAATCAAGTCTCATTACAAATTAGGGTACAGTGATCCCTGTGCGAAGGGCAAGCCTCAATTTGATGTGGCATCATCATAATTGCATCAACTCCTACAAGGATTTGTGAAGCGTACTTATTGACAGGGAAATCAAGGATCATTGAATGATGAGATGAGGGAGCTGCTGGAAGAATATATCTTCTTAGGCTCTTTCTTGTATCAATGATACACAATTGTTCTGGAGCAAAGCCATAATTGCCAGCTTTGGAGCTGCACACTGATTTTTCTATCCATCACAACAGAGGCACAAGAGTGCTTAGAAATGAGCAATTACCCTTCTTCCCCTAAAGTTGATTTTGGTAGAAGTGGTATCAAAGTAGCTTTTAGAAATGTTAGAAGATCAGTTTACATCATAAATATCAATTACACACCTAAATCTACTCTGCATTAGTGTAACAACTAAGAAGCTATTACAGCAAATGACAGAGCTATTGAGCTCCATCATAGAAGCTACTACAGAAAATGACAAGTAATTGATCTCCATAATTGTGTTATAATGAGGAAAAGCCTTTCCGTGAAGCCGTAACTTGTATGAGGCACAAAGTCTCCTTTATTGTCACCAATGGGTCAGGAATCTTGAATTAATCCGTTTGACAAGAAAACTATCAGCTACTTCGTTATCTGCTCTGTTATCAGACGCTTTGTAAAGTCATTGTTCAAAATGAACAAAAATTTTGGGAAATAATTTGTTTTGGATTTCATGATAAATTTTAAAATTGATAACAGATCCATATTTGGAAAAATGAAGTTACAATAATAATAACGAAATGATTGCATTTAAAATATCAGTATCTTCCATCATCAAACTCTCTTTCACTGGCTTTGATGGCAGCTGAATTGCTAAATTATTTGTTTTACTATGTTTTGTTGCCTCACTTCATGTTTTAATATGGTGAGCAATGAACATTTTAAGTTTGTGTGAGTTGAAAACCACTTATCCATTTTGTTCATCATCAATAGAAACACCCTTAGAGCTTACTCTTCGAAAAGATAGTTGCACTGGTGGTTTTGCCAGATTCTGGTGGATCAGTCGAAATTTCTTTAAATGTGCACTGGGTTTTTATTTGCTTTTTAATATAGGCATCCCTGAAAATACCTATTTTCAAGTTCATGCATATATAAACATCATATATCTTGAATTGGTGGTTACATGTCATTCATTTATAAAAATGTTGAAGCACAGTTTGTTTAAGCTCAAGCTATGTAGTATTACAATCATAGAATTAATACCTGTAAAATTTGCTGAGAAGATAGTAATTATATATCATTATATGTTTGGAGATCAAGTGATGGGCTATGGTGAAGTGAGGTAGTGAATATATGGCATTATAAATTTGGACATTAAATGATAAATTATGGTTAAACTAAAGGATCATAAATTGTAATGTAACATGACAGAACCTGATCAATGGTGCAACAAAGCAAAATCAATTAAGGATGACAACTCAATTGCAGGGTCTAGATGGAGATGAGAGTCAATAATGGTAGCAAGCAGTCACCTTAAAGTTAAAAACATGCAACTATATGTTGGTGATTATTTCTAGCAACATTTGATTTGCTCACTAACATTTCCAGCAAGACATCAAATTTCAGCTAACATTTGATGTTACTTATCAGTTAAGGAATAACCAAGAAAGAAGAATTTGGGTCCAGACATTCTTTTTCACCTGTATCCCAGTAGTAGTTTGGCAGTTAAAAAAGCAAAGATCTCTCGAGGAATCACAAATAAAAGCAAGGATGAACCAGTGTTCTACATGGGTACATAATTGGTTCATGCTAGAATAGTTACATGTAAAGATATTGAAAAGTCATCCCCACCCATCCAACAAAAATACCACAAAGAACATGCATGATAAATGGAAAGATTTTCATGTCCACCTACAAATCATGTACATCCCTTATTTCACAGAAGTTGATAATCCAAATATCAAGTTCTCCAACTATCTCTCCCATTCTTTCCACCTCACATCTGCATGCATATAGCACTCCATCAGAGGTCGAAACTTTGATGCAACCAATTATTTTTCGGCTTCAATACTAATGTGTTGTGCTACTTTCATATCATGATCCTGTAAGAACTTCCTTGTTTTCTTGTGTGAGTTCGACTTTACTCATACCAAAGGTATGGTTCAATTTAAGAGAAAGATTTGCCACTCACTCGCTAGGTGGCTTAATATTACTCCACCATGTACTAGAGCACATCATTCAAACAATGGCTCTTACTGTACATAGCATACAGAAATTTTATTATTCCATGATTTGTTTCATACTCACAGCTCTTAAAAAAGGTGCATAGGTTATGTAAGCTTTTTTAGTATGCAATCAGAAACTGATACAAGACTACTCTGTCATTACAATCAATAGCTGAATATAGCTTCTTTTAACTCAGTTTTGACTAACCTAATCAATCTTACACTTGGAATCAGCATCCCAACATTCACCAACACTGTTATTCTATCTTAATTTCCAGCACTGTGATCTCTCAAATCCTTTCTCGTCAAATTAAGCCTTACACATAAAATCTTGATTTAGTAGTAGCTTGGACCTGTAAACGGATTAAAACCTGAGGCCACTGCATACCAAAAATTTCAAACTACTCTGCGAGTCTTTATAGATATTTATGTCATAACTCTTCAAAGCATTTTCCATTTAGAGCTGGTGCATCACATCCCAGCATTCCACTTTTCCTCTGTTAAAGTGATGAAAACAGGGCAGACGTGAATTCAAACACCTCTGTTTTCGCATAAGACAAAAAAATCTTATTAAGGATCAAACCTCTGCTCATTGGCAGGCCAAAAAGAGGGCTCTTTACTATGTCTCAAATGTCAAAATCTACGCTACATATCTTCACTACTATATGGAAAACAGTTGCAACTTCTGTAACCAGTGGCTGAGGGAATAGACCACTACCCGATGATGGGATGGAGTAATATAGAGGAAAACTTGGCTTTTTTACTTGTCCACAAACTCATTAAAGTGGGAAAACCTGGAACCGGAACCAAATCAAAAAGGAAAAAATTGAACGATTGAAGTGGGGGCTGGGCTGTGGGCATGTCAAGGAAAATTGAGGTCATGTCAATATGACACTACACGAAACTCAGTCTGCAAAACCCATTTGGCTCCAGACAGCATTTCGCACACGGCTCAAGTCTCGGCCCTTTAGGGTTCGACCTTGCCCTTCACAGACAGAGAAAGTTGTTCTCTGGCTTCGGGCATATTCCCTTGCGACAAGCTCATGTGGAGGGAGTCGTTCGTCGTCGTCGTCGTCATCCCCTTTATCATTATCACTATCATCATTTATTATACCTGCCTTTCTGCCCTTTGCCTTTTTTGCTGCATCCACAAATAGATGAAAGAACACATGAATACTATATGAAATATCTCTATAAATTGGTATTCTTTGCAGAATAATGAACTTCAATGAAAACATATACATATAATGGATCTTTTTGCCTACAGGAGAAAATCAACTACAGGAATTGCTGGAGCTAGCATGCCAACCTATTGTATACCCTACTATATGACACAGAAATCTATCCTAATTATATCTTTCTTTGGTTTAGTATTGTCTTACCAATCTATCGCATACCCTAAATTGGCATTGAAATCTATCCTAATTATATCTTTCTTTTGTTTGGTATCGCTTGTCTTATAACTAGGGTACATGCGTACTATTTCACTTGACCTGAGCATCATTCCAGAATTCAAATAAAAAACATGTCATAATCTTACAATAACACTATCTTTGCTTTCCCTGAGTTTCATTAATGAATTCAAATCAAAACATGTCATCTTAAGAACACACTATTTCATCTACCCAGAAAAACATGTCACTGCCTTAAAAGCATACTATTACACAGACCCAGAAAAACATGACATTATCTTACAAAACCATCTATTTATATTAACCAGATTTTCATTACTAAATTGAGATCTAACCATGTTTTTATCTTAACAGAATACTATCACCTCACCCTTTCTTATCTAGTGTTTCAATACTGAATTCAGATCAAAACACAGCTTTGCCTTAAAAGCCTACTAACTGTAAAATCAATGCGATTAGAAATTTCTTGAAGCATGTGTCACATACAAAAAACATTCTTAACATTAGGATTCTCGATACTAACCCATGATCTTGGACCAATCTGGAACCTGAACTGGGGCAGACTGGCGCTCTGCATGCCTCCTAGGAGGTTCTTTGTTCATCAACCCTCCTGCTAGTTGAGGAATCATCCAAGAAGCAGAAGGACGAGAATTTCCGTGACCTGAAACTGAGATCTCCGAAACCCTAGATAAAGGTGAAAGCCCAACCGAACTATTATTCAAGAATGCATCGGTGATCCCAAGGCTCTTGTCCCTTCTTCTCGTAGTTGATGATCTTACAACCTCCACAGAAGCCACTTTATGTTTCCCATTCCCTATCCCAACCTCATCTAAATTTCCGTTAGCTACCTCACTAACCCCTGATTTCTTTGTCTCTTTTACCATCCTTTGCTTTCCATAGCCTAAGCCTAAGGAAAACTCATGGGCAGAAGCATTGATGTGCTTTCCTAGCAATAATTCTGAGTTTAGATCCTTAGAGTTATAAAGATGTTGGTGTGACCCTACCTCAGATAAATTCAAATGTTCCCAAGATCTTGTCTCCGCCGCCCATATGTCTTCTTCTTTGAACTCTTCGGGTTCATCATCCCCCATTACGTTTAGGTTTAGGTCTAGAGTTAGATCAAGATCAAGAAGTGAGGATTCAACAGGCGAAGAGGATAAAGAGAGCGCCTTGGGGGGGGTTGGAGGATGATTAGTTATTCCAAGAAGAACATTTGCTCGGTTACAACAAGGCCCTGAAGCGGAAGATGTGGCTGAGGCTGAGGCTGAGGTGGCTTTCTGGTCCCTGAGAATGCTTCCGAGACCCGCTGAAGTATTGGAGAAAGGTGCTTCTGAGCTCATCCCGCCTAGCCTCGCCATAGATCTCCTCTGGAGTTGATCGGATCAAAACTTGGCCAAACACCTAACAAATCATACCAATAATATCAGTGGCGACTTTCGATCAGAAGTTTTTTTTTAAAAACCCCACAACGGAAAGGAGGGTGGGAGAATAGAGTGCATGTATGGATCAGAAACACCGTCGCTCATCAGTAAGACCTAAACGGGTGCATAAAAACGAGATCTTGGTAATGAGGAGAGGGAGGGAGAGAGATGATTACCTCAGGAAAGATACTGCTCGTCTTCTGTCGATATGGAAAAAAACAGAGTAGATATGGAGGAGCGGGGAAAGGTGTTCTGCGAAACTTTGAGAGAAACGGAGAGAGATGGAGGGAGATCTTCTGTTTTTATGACGATCTCTCTGAGGGAGAAGAAACAGAGAAAAGAAGCCAAACAGAGAAGAGAGAGAGAGAGAGAGAGAGAGAGAGAGAGGAACAGAGAAAAACAGAGAGAAGAAGGGCGATGGAGAAGAAGAAGAAGAAGCAGCAGAAGAAGACGATGGAGATGTAAAACTAGAAAATAAATAAATAAATAAGAAAAACAAAAGTACGTTTTTAAAAATACTGTATGTATAGAAGAATTAAAGCAAAAATTAGGGATATTATGGATATGTATAAATAAAATAAAAAAGCAACTATTTAGTTATTATAAATAAATATATATATATGTATATATTATATATATAATATGTATATACATATTCTATAATTCCAGTTATAATATTGTTATTTATGATGATGATGATGATGTGTAAATAAATAAATGGGGACCTTATCCTCTCCGCCAGCTCAGCTGGCCTGCTGACTCGGATCGGCTAAGCATGTCAGATCAGGTGCTGGAAACCGGCGTCCACGTGGCGCCCCCTCGCCTTGCCACATCACCGTTAACGTTGTCGTCCCTGCTGACGTGGCCTGACCCTTACCCCAATGAGGTCCTGCCACGAAGCTCTACTCCCCGTGCTCCTGTACACGTGGACCCGCCAACAACCAATGGGCCCCATGACTCCAGCCACACGCCTCCCGCCACGTGTCGGACTATTAATTGTAGGAAACAAGAAGAAAGCCAAACAAAACTAAAAGAATAAAAAGTTCTTCGTTCTCTCTCCCTCTCTCGCTCTCAATTTTATTTTTTGGGTAAACTCTCTCTCTCTCAATTCTCTCTCTCTCTCTCTCTCTCTCTCTCTCTCTCTCTCTCCTCAAGCAAAAGGGGGGGGGGGGGGGGACAAAGGGAAAAAGGGAGAATTTATATGGAGGGGTTATTATTTTATATAAGGATTTTCCTTTTACAATTTAATACACACATATAAAGGTTATTTTATTTACATAAGGATTTTCCTTTTAGAGTTTATATACAAGGGTTATATTGTTTTCCTTCATCTCCTTCCTTGTTTAAATTCCGAGTCCCCCCCATGTCCATGCCATCTATCCTTGTTGTGTCAAGGCCGACGTAGAACTCTCTCTCTCTCTCTCTCTTTTTCGTAAGTACCTTACCCTAGTGGTAAGTTGTTAACACTGCAAGCACCGCATCGTGGGTTCGAAACCCAATCTCCTCACCTCTCTATTATATACTTCATATACTCTTAATTCACTAGATGTCATTGTGGAATGTAGGGGTTGAACCCATGACCACATGCACTCCATTGGGCAACCTTACCAAGGTAGCTACATCCATCTCAGCACTCAAAACCCAATCTCCTCACCTCTCTATTATATACTTCATATACTCTTAATTTACTAGATGCCATTGTGGAATGTAGGGGTTGAACCCATGACCACATGGTCTCCATTGGGCAACCTTACCAACTAAGCTACATCCATCTCAACACACTCTCTCTCTCTCTCTCTAGGCAATGATATATATATGTATGTATGTATGTATATGCTCAAATTGGCACTGTTCCCTTTCCTTTATAACCACTCTTCACGAAATCCGTAGACGCATTGTGATGTTTTTGTTACATGGGCCTGACTTCCTTGTGTCCTACATTACACGTCTTGTAAAGTAACCATTTTATTCTCTTTGCATTTCAGAAAAATCTGTCTCTCAAGACGTAATCTCTTGTTCAATCTTGTGCCCATTTTGGCCTCTTAAAAATACATTAATATATCTTTCTTCTCTCTCCTCTCCCCCAACCATGCTCATCTACTTAATTATTATTTGATTTCCCATGTATGAACAGATCAAATCAATATTGTATTCTCGTATATATCGAAAATTGCTTTGCATGCTTGTGGACGAGATCAACATTAGAATTGTGCATGGTTATAATGTTATTTTGACCCACACCGAATTACTTGATATGTATAAATAATTCATACACAATCATTGTGACATGTTCTCCCCTCCCCTAGCCCAAGCACTCTATCACACACGCAAAAAGACCAACTCAAAAGAATCCAAACTCAGCATGCACACACTTGAGTACATTATTTCGCCGTCAAAAGCATATTGCATGAATGATACAACATTGCTTTAATTACACGGACCCCCAAGTTTGGTTGTCCTTAGTTATAAGTGGAGCCCTAATCTTCTTCTTTGGATAATTATTATGCACTCCTCGTCAAATAAAAGATCATATGATGTGGTCATGGGTTGTACATGTATTACTAGATAACAAATGCATTTTGTTCGAATTCTCTTTTTTCTATGTTTGATTGGGGTATTTAAATGCACAATCACATTTCTCATCATTGTTGAGATGAGACAAAATATAGTTGTTGCCCCATCCAATGTGACCAAGCACATCAAGGAGTGAAGGGATGGATGAAGCAATGAATTTGCAAAATTGGAGGACTGGCCAATGAGTCACTTTATACTCTACCCCTAGCCAAAGTATAAGGTGGTTCCAATCTCTTATCAATGACAATGTCCAACCCTGTACATGATGCATGTGATATTATTATAATTTGGTATGGTAGCCCAATAAATGAAAAAGGTTTTTACAATAATACATAATGTATGATTATGGATTTCGTGTACATTTGCTCTACAAAACAAAGCGAGGAATCTTTCTATCGTACCATTCATTCATTTTGTACATATGCATCTTATTGAACATAATGTAACGCCCTCATGAACGTCACATATGTGGATTATTTTTTGTAAGGCATTTAGCTACTACATTATTTAATCATGCTTCACCATTGTATCATGTTTTAATTATCAATGGTTGTTATTCACATTAAGAGGATGTTGTAGGTCTTTTGTGTTTATTGGATTAAAACACAAAATTTTCATTATTCAGTGATGGATTTGAATTTCTTCAATATCTCATCGTTCCTCATGTGATTTTCTACTTATTTCATCTTTTAAAAATTTGAAAGCAATTCAAATTTATACTATTAAGCCCTTGTACGTTCAACATCCTTGTGCCAAAATTATTAATACAACTAAAAACATTGAGAGTCGTAACAAAGAATTTCACATTCTCACAACTTTGATTTTCCTCATTGCCCTGGGATGATTCTTGGATCGTTTTGCCTTTCTTGTTGAAGATATTGATGTAGCTCTAGAACTTAGTATCCAAAGGTGCACATTTTGTATGTATAACCATTATATGGTGTCGTATTCAACTCTCCCTCGCTGCATTTGACATGTAAACAAAACTCAAGCACGAAAAGTAATGCAATGTAGATAAGTCTCTTTGAGCCATTTTCAAGAAAAAGAAATGCAGGATAGTATAATATTAGTATAAAACATACAGAATATATTAGAATCTACATAAACAAGTACATCACGTGTTAGAACATCATGAGGATGAACTCTTTCTTTAATTTCCTTCTTGTTGTCTCCTATGGTATTCTCTTTTCTGGGTGGGGGTTGTGAAGTATTGAGCACACTTCATCACAAGTTGATGTTGCACACTTCATCACAAGTTTTTGTCGATCCCAATAAGCTGGTGGATTTTTGTTGTTTGTGCAAGCAAGGAAAGACTATCCATGAATTTGTTTATATCAATTTTGCCTTTCACTGTTTATGTAAGTCTAGTTGAAAAGCACCTTGCTTAGGGTATAACAATACTTTTTACATGTATTCAAACGAGTTTTGTTTTTTCCAGGTTTCCCTTTTCTCCATATTCGGAGTGATGCTTGTAATGATAATGTATTTTATGTAGAGTTTGCACATATGCATTATGTATAAGCATATATGTGAAGCTCTCTATTGACTCATGTAATTGTAGTATTGATTATGTAAGCAATATTCTAGACCAAGTTGGTTCCTTTAACTATTATCTATGTAAACTTGTTTCTGATCTTTATGGAGAACATGCATTTGTATCTTAAGAAGGACGCCAAGTTAACTACTAATATTTATAATCGCACAATGTTTTTTAAAATTCCACATCTTTGGCTTGTTAAATTTTAATATATTTACACATTTGATGTGGATGATAGGTGTGAGTCTATTTGCATGCTTGATACAGGTGATAGATATGAGTCAAATTCATTAATGGTAAGAGGAACTCTCATTCATTTTTAGAAACCTCCCTTGTTATGTTTATATGGGTCCTAAGCTATTTGAAGGCTGAAGCTTCTCATATGTGCCAAGGTTTTACCATGTTGTCTAAGAGAGCCTACATTAAATTAAAATGGATCATATTTATCATTTCCATATAATTTCTCTCTTTAGGTAGACAAAATCTTGCATGTGTCATGAACATTGTTCTCTAAGCCTCCGCATAAATGAGTGGTTGTGTTTCCAAAAAGTTCCACATGGTTAAACGATTGCACATGATGGAATAGTTGTGTTTGTCAAACATTCCGTAAGTGTTAAAAATTCTCTTGACATTTATTTGCTAGAGATCATACAATGTTTTAAACCCAGTTAACCAAAATTCTTGTGGTGGATAAACAATCCTATAAAGTTACGACATCTCAATGCAAAGAAGTTGATAATTGGATCAACTCAACACTATAGAGCCATATTCTAAATTATCATCATTGCCTCCACCTCTCAATTTGCCATAACCTATTTCACTAACGCTACTTTACCAAAAGAGGGGTCTATTGTTTTGAGAAGCCTAGCTTGAAAAACGATTAAAAAGCCTATATTTTGGGATGTAGAACTAGGTGCACTTTCATAAATTACAAATAATCATGTGTGTGTGTGTTGGGGGGGGGGGGGAGTTCTTAAAATGACCATTTGGCATTTTTACCGTGATGTGCCATATACATAAAAGAAATCTATTCGCCCGCTTCAATATCCTCGCATAGTTGTTTTCATGTGTAATTTCAATGTAACATTCAATCATATATGGTAATTTCATTGTAACATTCAATCATATATGGTAATTTCTTCTCTCATATACTTCCCATCACATGTGGTAATGCATAAGCCATCAATATAATCTACAATTTACGTTTGTATACTTCAAATAGTTTTGACTATGGCAATATATTTTTCGTTATTAACCTTTTAGAAAATATCCTAAATATCCCCTAAATACTAACAATATTGATGGTTCCAACCCATTATAATAGTTTGTCGTTAAAAAACATGGTTAATTACAACAAAATAAGCTGCCAATGCTTACCCTTCATGATCATCATCTAATAGGAGACTATGCATTTGGTCAATGTGGAGGTTTTGCAAGCACTTTGCAAGTATGAATTAAGTTGGATTGTTTGGATTGAAAATCTTATTAGCTAGCTCAAAAGATTATAAACCAATAATTAAACCTTGTATGAGTTCACTTTAGTTGTCATGAATCAATGAACAAATTGTTTTAAGGCTATGATCAAGTGACAAAAAATTTTGAGAGAAGAAAGTGTATTGAATGCATGATGTTTATATAACAAAGGCCACAAGGCAGAGGGAAAATTCAACAAGGGAGATTTATGATGGGTGAAAATTAAAGCTAAAAGGTTATAAAAAATAATTAATCTTGTTAGAGTTTACCTTACTTGTTATTAACCCATTAACAAACTACCAAAAGGATAGGAACAAGGGACAAAAAGTACTAGTCAGAAAATCAAGCATTACATTGACTACATGATTGGTACCATAAAGGGCACAACGAAATGAGAAGAATTGAGGAGAACAACACGATATTGAAATAGAAAACTAGACCTAGATTGAAAACTCCTTTATATAGTGTAACCTATTAACTATCTTGAATTTTACAGGAGACATTCAATATGGTTGTCAAAGTAGAAAACTAGACCCAAATTGGAAAACTCCTTGATTTAGTGTGGTGTATTACAAAAAGCAATCACACCTAACAATTGTGCAACATGGGTAGCATAAATTTGTTATTACTAGAAATAATCCAATTTGCTTCCAAAATGGCCACCAAGTCGATCTCCTATGGAAACATCACATTTGCATCCAAATCTTGAGACTTTGGACATAACTATGGTGCTATTGAAATCACATGGAGAGAACCTCATGCTCTCCACCTGTCCAAGTACTTCTTACACACTTATAAGTTATAGGATATTTTATTGCCATGGGAGTTCACGAAAAACACAACTGAAAGTTTTGCGCATTGCTCTAGTTCACAACATTGGTGCCAAGTGAGGGAATTTTAGGACTTATCGCACTTGATCTGATTACATTAATCGTTGTTGTGATGAGTAAGTGTGGGTCTCAAGTCACTCCTAATCCTATCAACAGATGTTGGCAAATTAACAAGTAAGATTTAAACTTAACTTTTAAGACATAGACTAGAGACTTAAACTTAGTGAAGATTCTTTAATAACTTAAATATTAACGTTAAACTACTAACACAGTAAACAAGGAAAGCAATGGAAGAACGCAACAAAGCACTCGATTGAGAAATATGGGACCAGTCTTCAAGAGTTACACCCAACCCATAACTTAATATTAAGACGAACATGATACCCCAACTTTAAAGACCACGTAATACTTCAAGATATAAAAACACTTACATCTCCACTCCATGCAATTCGGGAAGCCTCTAAGGCTTATTAAGTGAAACTAAAATTGACACACACCTAATCACTACAACAATTAAGAAATATGTTTGTCTAAATTAAATAGATTAGAAACATATGACATAATAGATAATTGCTAATCAAAGAACATGTATATATGAATTTCCTAAAGGTCTTTTTCACATGAGAGCTCTAGCCCATTTTATGCCCAACCGATGGTCGTGCCCTACTTACCTGCTGTCGTTGATGGTGGTGCAAATCCTCTTGAGGGATGTTTAGGGATTGCCGCTTCTGCCACAATAGTTGTAGAAAAGTTGATTGTCTTTATCAGCCTACATGCTACAGCCAGCTCAGTTGCCGCAATCAACCTCCCAACGTCCTCCATCACCCCGGTCTTCCTCGATGCAACGACGAACCAAGAACAGTTATTGCGCTATCGCGAATAGTCTAATCAGGGCTCCCATGCAACTAACTCAGATATCCCACCTATTTTGGACAGCGTAGTAGAGCTTCTATTGAGAAAAGGACAATTCGAAAATATGTGTAAGATGGACACATTACATCTTCTTTCCCGGAATGTGCAAGGCCTGGGTGGTCATGCTTTTCGCAAATGTAAAGGACTCTTAGGCTCAAATTTAGGTACTACTAATGTAGGTACTATTGATATTTTTTTTCTACAAGAGCATCACATGTGCACGGATAGGATTGGGAAGTATGGATCCATTTTACCAGGACGGTGGATTCATTTATGGTTTCTTGCCTTTGGCCCCACTGGCCTCTAGGCTGGATTATGCATTGCTCTTAAACACCATTTACAATCTATCATCATGTCAGTTGCTACTATTAATATGAATAAACATGCACAATTCCTTATTGTAAAAATAGGATCCTAGAAGGTTGACCTTATGAATCTCTATGCTCCTAATTTTGCGTTAGAAAGGGTAGGTTTATGGCTATCTCTTTTTTAATTATGCGAGTTTAGCATATTGTTGGTTGGTGGGAGAACACGTTTGCGTTCACAAGTGGAAGGATTGCGCATTCCACTTATAGATTCCTTTTATAATCTTGCGATTTTAGACTATTTTCAAAAACTTGATACACCAGTATCACATGTTTTAAATAGCATGTAAAAATTTGCTAGTTTTTTGAGATTTACAAGTTTCAAAATGATCATTTCTAAAATGGAATAGTTTTTCAATAAATGTTTAAATTTTGATGGTTTGTAGATATGAAATGTAGTTAACTTAAAGAAAATCACAATGGTCAACTCAAGGCACAAGTTAAGGTTAATGGTTTCACCATCTTGAGGAGATTAAGATTACATCTATTGTTAGACTTGAAAATGTTTTAACTATAAAAGGTAACATTGCAATCCTTAATGTCATCATCTATAAATTAATGCTCACTAACATCCATAAATTCACAACTCAAGAAATGTAGACAATATTCATAAACAATTTTGATAAATCCAAAACTCCTAAAATGTAGACGATATTCATAAACTGTCAAACTTTAGATGTGAACATTAATATATCAATTTGAACATAACACATAGTTATCAGGGTATCTACAATGTTATCGTGTTCTTCCTTATAAGAATTCCCCTTCAAAATTTGTGACGTAATGGCATTTGCAAAGTTCAGTTACCATCAACAGAATTATTAATGGTTTTCTGAATCTAATAAATGAAGCACATGTTTACCATAAGGTATTTTGTTGTGCAACATACATCTTTAAAAACCTCTTTTATTTGAAAAACAACAATAGTTTTAAACATGAACACGATATGTTGTATTGAGTTGATGTAAAAAATAGAGTTTTCATCATAATTCTATACAATATATTGAGTTCATGTTCAAAGTTTTTTTACCGAATTAAACAAAAATAATAAAAATTATAAATTAAGCTTGAGTTCATAGAAAAACTAGATTTTTCATCACAATTCGATATAATGTATCGAGTTCATGTTTAAAGTAATTTTTTCAAATTTTTAAATTTTTTATTTTCAATTTGTTTCAAAATTTTTTATTTTTTTTCAAATTTTTTGATTTATTTTTATTTTTTATGGAAAAAATAATAATTTAAAACATGAACTCGATACATTGTATCGACTTGTGATAAAAAGTCTGGTTTTTTCATCACCTATTAAAGCACAAAAAAACTTTCTAAGACAGTGACGAAATTAGTACTAAGAGAGAAATATTAGTACTAAGAAGAATAGAAGGTGTAGAACACTTGAGAAAAGAAGAGAGAGAGAGAGTGAGAGTGAGAGAGGGACTAAGTGGGAATGATGATGACAGCGATATATTATGTGAGAAGAATATACAATGAAGGCTAAGAGGCTTAAGTCTGGCGTTGAACCGATTTGGTTCGAAATAATGCCTTGTGGCTCCTTTGATAGTGTTCTAAGGCTTGCTAAAGTAGTTGAAAATGAAAATATTCTTTGTATTACAATGTATGGTTTAATGGTTAGGAACTTGACCCATGCAATGTTAGGTCATGGGTTCAAGTCTCACCTTACCATGACATGAAGAAAACTAACATTTTTAGATGAAAAAATCACGCTTTTAAACATGAACTCGATACGCCGTATCGAGTTCATGTAAAAAAGCAGCTTTTTTACATGATCGAGTTCATGTTTAAAAGCATGATTTTTTCGTGCAAAAGTATTAGTTTTGTTTCATGTCATGGTAAGGTAGGACTCGAACCCATGACCTTACGCTCATGGGTCCAACTCCTAACCATTAGACCATATATTGTAACACAAGATAAAATCATTTTTAGAAATATTATCAACACTAAGAATACTATATTAGCTTTTTAACATGAACTCGATACGCCGTATCGAGTTCATGTAAAAACGTTAGCTTTTCAACATGAACTCGATACGGCGTATCGAGTTCATGTTTAAAAGCGTGATTTGTTACATGAACTCGATACGGCGTATCGAGTTCATGTTTAAAAGCGTGATTTGTTACATGAACTCGATACGCCGTATCGAGTTCATGTAACAACTCGATACGGCGTATCGAGTTCATGTAAGATACGGCGTATCGAGTTCATGTTTAAAAGCGTGATTTGTTCATTTAAAAAAATTTAGCTATATTGAAATCATGATATGGTAGGACTTGAACCCATGACCTAATACTTCATGGGTCTAACTCTTGACCACTAGACCACTAGACCATACTTCATATTTCATGGGTCTAACTCTTGAAGTTTCTAAAATTATAAATAAAAATTCGAAAAAAAAATTGAAACAAATTAGAAAAAAATACTTTAAGCATGAACTCAATACATTATATTGAATTGTGATGACAATTATGGTTTTCTAGATGAACTCAAGCACAAATTATTATTATTATTATTTTTTAAATCTAGTAAAACAAACTTTGAGATTATTATATCGAATTGTGATGAAAATTATGGTTTTTTGGATGAACTCAGATGACAAGGAAACTTGCAAGAACTCAAGATGGGGATATTAATAGCTACACATGTAGATGGCCATGACCTAGGGTACCAATTCGGCATTGGTAAAGTTTTGGACGTGATGATGCATTAAACCTTTGTAATACATCTATGATTAACATTAATGAGGTGGATATCATTATGTATGACTTTACACACACAAAATTTGGATGTTTAAGGACAACAACGATATACATAATAAAAGAGATATTAGCAAGTCTAGAAGATATCTCAAATTGAAGGGGAAGAAGATTTACTGCACACAATTTGGTGAAGACAATGATTTGATTGGTACATTGGAAAATGAGGAGGAAGAGTCACGATTGTATATTATCTATAGTAGTGATTGTTATGAAAAGAATGATGATAGTCATGCAAATAACTCCCAAATGTATTTGTTGTACAACTATATGTAACAAATTTAGACAACATTTTATCGAATGGAATAAAAATGTTCATTGTTTTGAAGTATTGTACTTTCAATTTCCTTAAGATCTAAAAACTTATTAGCTGTCATTTTTCCTTAAAAATCCACAAGTTACTTTTCATATTTGACCCAAATTTGGCATTTTTCAATTTTACCAAATGGTGAAAATTTCAACTTTTTCATCAAGTTTTCGAGAACATGTGATACTAGTATCAAGATGTTTTGTGAAATGGCAAAAAAACCCCAAAATCAAACGGAATATTCCTTATCCTTCCACTTATGCGCAATCCTTCCACTTGTGAACGCGAACGTGTTGGAGGCAACTTTAATATGATTGAGGATGTTGTTGATAGAATGGGAGGTATAAGCACTACAATTTCAGGATGGGAAGCTAAGTGTTGTGACTACTTTTGTTTTGCCTATGGTTTGCTTGACTTATGGAAGGTGCATTCATTTTCACGTATACAAGAATCCCTTGAGTTTCTAGATCAGATGGGAGTATGGTTGCCACAAATTTGTCTTGACTAGATAGATTTTATGCTAGTAGAGTTTTTTGGAGGGGGGTGTAGAGACTCTTGAGTAGGAGAGAGAGAGAGGGAGAGAGAGAGAGGGAGAGGGAGAGAGGGAGAGAACACAAGAAATGGAAATGAGATTACATTATGAGGAAATAAGTTTACAAAGAGTAGGCTAAGGCTAAAGATTGGTGTTGAATCGAATGAGTTGTGATGAATGAATAGACACCTATTTATAGGTCCTTATGGAGTATTCTAGAATATTTTAGAATATTTATGATATTTATGATATTTATTATAATCATGGAATATCTTAGAATGTTCTAGAACACTCTAAATATCTTGTAATAACTAATAATATAGTTATTATAACTATACATCATATATGTTATTATAATGGTTAAAGGTCTAACATATATATAAAGACGTCTTGGGCTCGAATCCTTGTAAAGCAAAAATGTATGTATGTATGACATTATCCCCCTTTTTCGATGACAAGTTCCACGAGTCGAAAGACAAGATTTCGGACTTGGCTTATGGGGATATTTGTTGTGAAACACGACAACCATTTTGGAGGCATTAGCAAGATTCTCGAGAGGTTCCCATGTTTGATCATTAGGTGTATAACCTGACCAGTCAACCAAATAATACAGTTTGTTGTGAACGATCTTGGAGTCGAGAATGATAGCAACTTCATATTCGGAGCCATCTGAAACTTTGATTGGAGGTGGGGGAGATGTAAGAAGGCCTGGAATAGAGTTGGTTGTGTACGACTCCAAAAGTGAAACATGGAAGACCGGGTGAAGATGCATATGAGGGGGAAGATCAAGGTGAAATGCCACATCATTGATCTTACCAGATATCACATATGGGCCAAAACGTTGATAATCCAATTTGCAGCAAGGTCAGGTTGTTTTAATGCGACCTTGTAAAAGCCATACTCAATCTCCCACTTGAAACGTAGTTGATGAATCATGTCGATGATGGTCGTCAACCTTCTTTTGAGTGTTTTGAGCATCACATAAATGGTGCAAAAGAATATCTTGAACTTCTTGGAGTCGGGTGAGCCGATCTTCAGTAGCTGGGTTTGTCAGGAGTTTGAAGATGTTCAAGCATAGTACAATGAGGATGATACCCATTGTTTGCAAAAAATGGGGAATATCCAGTAGAAGAATGTTCTGAGTTGTTGTATGCAAATTCCGCCAAATGTAATAGATCAACCCAATCATCTTGTTGATAGTTGACAAAACAACAAAGATATTGTTCTACTGTTTGGTTGGTGCTCTCACTCTGCCCGTTAGTTTCTGGATGGTAGCCAGAAGAGAGTTTGCAAGAAGTATGTAAGAGTTTGAACATGTGCCGCCAAATTTTTGAGATGAATTGGGGACCCTAATCACTAATAATATCATCGGGAAGACCATGATGCCAAAACACCTCTCGCATGAGTAACTCGACTGTCTCTTGGCTCGTAATGGCCTTTATGCAAGGAAGAAAATGTGCCAACTTGGTAAAACGATCTACTACCGTGAGAATAGAATCAAAACCCTTGGAAGGGGGTAGATCTGTAATGAAGTCCAATGAAATAGATTTCCATGAACTCTCAAGAATAGGCATTGGTTGTAATAAGCCATATGGATGATGTCAAGGTTTTTTGGATCGGCAACATGTATCACAACTACGAACATAATCCGTAACAAAATGGCGAAGTCGTGACCACCAATACCTTCGAGAAATTAACGCCAAAGTCTTGTGGATGCCGAAATGTCCAAGCATTGCTGTGTCATGATATTGTTGCAAGACTTGGAGTCGAGAAGGACCATCAGGCACATATAAGAGATTTTGTCAAAAAAGTAAACCATCATGCCAATTGAACTGGTTGTAGTCTTGACGAGGATTTTGATATTGTGAACAAGAAGCTCGATCTGGGATAATATGGTTCAAAATGTCTTGGGCGAATTCATCAGCCTCAATATGATCCCGAATGGAGTCCAGAAGACTTGAATCCCCGGGTGTGTCTATAGCATGAAATGCCATTAGTCGTAGACGGTCAGGACCCAAGAGGATTTGCTTCTGACTTTCAAATGTGGCCTCTCCTAGTTGAAGTTCCATATACGAACGTCGAGATAAAGCATCCGCTTTTCCTTGTTGCATCCCAGGGCGATATAGAATTATGAAATCAAAACAAGTTAAGAATTGTACCCAACGAGCTTGTCGACGACTCATGACTCGAGCACTTTGGAAGTACGTTAGATTTTTGTGATCATTATAGACAATGATTTGTTGAGACGAACCCTCCAAAAAATGATGCCATTGTTGAAAAGAATCCACAATGGCAAGAAGCTCTTTATCATGAATCTCATTGTTGATTTCTGCAACTTCGAATTTCCGTGAATGAAAAGCCACATGGTGCAGTTGGCCATCATTGCTAGTCTAGGATAATACGTTGTCGTCAAGATCCGTCACTAGGCGCGGATCGCGAGGCGGAACCGTCGAGGTTCTGGACTGGAAGGACTCGAAGTTTGCACAAGCTTTGGCGGGAAAGGAATTAAGATAGATTGAAAGAGAGAGAGATTGAGATAAGATAGAACGCTTGAATTTAGATTGAGAGAGAGATTAAGAACTCTTGACTTTAGATTTCAAGAACAAGGTATATCATCAAAAAGATAACGAATTTTTATCTTAATATTAATTTTGATTTAAAGTACAAAGCTTTCTTTTTTTTCCCAGAAAAAATCCCCCATTGATCTTTTTCATTCCCTCTTTTATAGATGCCCTCATGCATTTGAGGGTTAAAGACATGTATAAAATGCATGTTTGCCATTTGGCGCCCATGTATTACATGTGGTGCATGATAACCACATCACTCATTTTAGCTCTCATGTATGAGAATTTACATGTAAAGTTACAATGATAAAAATATTATTTCAAGAAATTGTCTTTGCTTAGTGGTAAGCCTATAGACTCTCAACTTGGAGGTGCAATGTTCAAATCCATACTTGCACTCCTTGTGTGTGTATATATATGTGTATACATATATTTATTCATTTATTTATATATCTATCCGGTCGCCGGTTACCGGATGACGCCAGTTACAGGTGGCCGTCGATCGTCGGATGTTGGATACCGATACCGTCGGATCACCGGTTACCGTCTAGTTCTGTTTTGGTTGGCCAAAACCTTTACGAGTGGCTAGGCCAGTTCAATAGTAAAGTGCATCTATTCAAGATCTTCGTCTTTTGTACTAAGATATTAAACTTACTTAGAATTAGTATATTCACTATTATTATTTTATATGATTGACACTTGATTTCCTAAGTCTTATGTGATTTTCACACCATTGCCGAAATCTTCACAACAACGCTTCCTAGTGCGAAGTCGGATGCATTAGCTTCGAGTATAAAGCGCTTCAATGGATCAACATGCATCAAAATTGGTGCGGATGTAAATGCTTGCTTTAATCCTTAAAATGCAGAGTTTGCATTTATACTCCACACAAATGGTCGATTCTTTTGTGTCAGTTGAGTGAGGGGCAATACGATTTTTGAATAATCTTTTATGAACATGCGATAAAAATTTGTGAACCCCAAAAAACATTGTACATCTCGCATAGACTAGTGTTTGCCAATTCAAAAATATTTGAATCTTTGCTGGATCCATAGAGATGCCATGTGAAGAGACTATGTACCCCAAAAGTTCCACTTGACGCTGGTTGAAACTGCACTTCTCCAATTTTGCACAGAGACCATATTCACGCAACCGTTGCAAAGCTTGTCGAACGTGTATATCATGATCCTCTTGAGTTTTTGAGTAGATCAAGATATCATGTTGTCGACTGTTTGAACCGAATGAGTTGTGATGAATGAATAGACACATATTTATAGGTCCTTATGGAGTATTCTAGAATGTTCTAGAATATTTATGATATTTAATATAATCATGGAATATCCTAGAATGTTCTAGAACACTCTAAATATCTTGTAATAACTAATAATATATTTATTATAACTATACATCATATATGTTATTATAATGGTTAAAGGTTTAACATATAAACCAAGACGTCTTGGGCTCGAATCCTTGTAAGGCCAAAATGTATGTCTTCATGACAGGGGGTGGATCTATAGGAACTATTTCGGGACCAACAATCTCTGACAACAACCCTCTGAAGTTACATGTTACCTTTACTAAGGGGCGATATTCTAAGCAATTTTGTATCCCTCTTGCATTCCTATTGGAAAGGTATCCAACTTCATCTATGCTATGTTGTGATTTGCAACAAGTAAAAAGCAGTTTAAGGGAAAAACATGAGGCACGCTTGAGGTTCTTTTACTATCGTAATGTTGTTGGTTGGTCGCGAAGGCAGGATCGGGTCAATAAGGAATTATTTGATCAGTTTAAACGAAAAATGAGACCTCTTTCTATTACTCTTTGAAGTGGCTTGATGGATCCTATACATCAAATGACTCTGAGATGCGATGTATAGTCTTAGATTATTATCATCAATTATTGATGGTTGAATCTTTTACGACAGATGTAATGGCCTCTCAGTTATTGCAACCATTTACATCTCAGGAGGTTTTGGCTGCAGCTAAATCCTTAGGTAAGGATGTTTGTTCAAGAAAAGATGGAATAGGAATTGGCTTCTATTTGCATTATTGGGATTTTCTTGGTCCTCTCCTTACTAGAGTAGTTAATTTAATATTCTCAAGTGGTAATATGCCTGCGGAATGGACGGAAGGAATCATATATCTTATTCCTAAGTCGGATGCTCAATGTGATGAAGTCTCCAAGTGGCAGCCAATAACATTGCTTAATGACGTGTATAAGATTGTGGCAAAAGTTATTGCTATTAGAGTATGATATGTATTGCCGTCTATTATTCATGATACACAATTTGGCTTTCTACAAGATAGAAGTATTTTTTATAATATCTTTTTGTTGTGGGAAATGGTTGCATTAGCTCAGTAAAATAAAAAACAACTTGCAATATTAATGCTTGACTTTGAAAAGGCATATGATAAAGTGGATTGGGACTTTCTTGAGGCAGTACTGTCAATATTAGGTTTTCCCGCTGCATGGATAAAAGGTGTTTTTGCCCTTTACAGGCATGCTTCTAGTTTAGTTTTGTTCGTTGGAGAATATGGGTCACTATTTCCTATCTCCAAGTCTGTTAGGCAAGGATGCCCTCTTGCCCCATTTCTTTTTATCTTATTTGGGGAAGCTTTGTCCTCCTACCTAAGATCGTCTATGACTGGTATCAAAGGCATAACATTACCGATTACGCAGTCCACTGTAGTGGATGTTGAGTTTGCAGATGATACAAACCTCTATGTTGACATGGAGATTGGTAATCTTGGCTAGGTACAAAATGCTTTGCAAGTTTTCTCGGATGCTACAGGTGCATCACTTAACTGGAATAAGTTCGTCGGCCTTTGGGTGCGTGCAAAAACTCACCTTACGTGCTATCTAGGTCCACCTTTCCGATGACTTCACCATGGTGAACTAGTTCGATATTTGGGAAGTATGGTTGGAATAGATTTAAGGCTAGAGGCAATGCTATCTCCATTACTATTATCAATAAGTTGCAAGGATCAGAAGCTTGGAAATAAATATTTCAAAATCAGCTAATGCAGTTAACTCCTAAGACAGGAGGAGCGTGGTCACTCTTAGATCTAAAATGGTTGTTCTTGAATGATATGCAAATGCCAAGGCAAGATCTTGCATCCAATAGATTTTTGCTAGGAATCATAAGAGCAAGGGATGTGATTTAATCATTTTTGCTTAAGGGCAAGCCTTCTACATGGGATGCATTACTTAATCAGCCTTTTCTTACCAATTCTCTATTTTGGGATCATGCAAGAAAAGTGTTGGGCTTGCGAACTCGCCTTGCCTGGGGTAAATTGGATAATGGGTCACCTGCATCTGTAAGAACTTGGACTCAATTTCAGCAAATGCCACAAGAAGATTGTCTTGCACATCTACAATCAGTTCATGGTGCCAAGATAAGGACTGCTAGCATATCAACAACATGTTCTGGATCCATGTAGGAACATCTATGGTTTGGATGCTTCACAAATGTTACATTGATGGTTGTTAAGGGTGTTTCAACTAACGGGTGTGCTTCTTATTTTGAGGTCCTAGACAACAATAGATTGCAATCTTATACCTTTGATTGCAGTTATCTACATGACTTGCGAAGTGCTCCACTCAAAGTGGTTGCTAAAATTGGAAATAAATGGATGCTTAATCCTTATCCTTCAATTGATCATATGTGTGATATCATGTGGTTATACGCAAAAGACCCTGTTGCAAGATTAACATGGGATCCGAGGGGTTGGTTTTGGCCACACTCCTTGGGGGAAAAGATCGTAAAGATCCCCTTCCTTCAGTACTTAGTAAAACTTGGAAGATCATTACTGCTCTTGCGAAATGTAACGATACCAATAGCTTAGAAACATTGGACCAACTGGGGTGTCTCAACTTTGCATTTGAAAACCTACTGGAGATGGATCTTGTCATTTAAGGGCCAACAAAATTTATTCTCTTTTGATGGCTATTAGTGCATATGGCATTACCAATTGGTCATTCATTGAAAGGGAGCGTAGCACCCAATTTGCGACAATGTGGCTTTTGTCATGAATCTCAGGAGACTACCAAGCATGTCCTATGGTCTTGTCCCTTTGCTCAACAAGTATGGAATAAAGTCTTGTCTTTATTCCTAACAATCAATGTCGGTTGCCTATTCTCATGGGGATCAACGATGTGGGGAGTGTTACATTCCAACTTGATGTTGTATGAGGCAAACGATGTTCATGAGGCAATGACAGTACATAATAAAATATTGATATTAGTTAGTTCCTTTTAGCAACCTCGAAAGCATGTGCAATCTGTCTAGATTTGGAGGACGATGACCACAATAATGTTATGGACTTTATGGAAATGTTGATGTAACCGACTTTACGATGCAACAGACATTCGTCTCTAAGATGTGTTGCTTGAGATATGGGGAGGACTTGTTGGCAGTAGTCCATGGCTAGTACGATAATATGCATGGTTCCCTAGAGGCTATGAACAAGAGAAGGAAAAAGCTTCTTCACTTATGGAAAAAGTTGCCCCTATTTACAATGTCAACTCAAGAGCCTCAATGGCACTATCGACTTCCATGGACTCTTTCTTGAATATCAACAAATTCCAACACCTTCTACAAAGTTCAATATTTGGTCATAGGATTATTTTACATCATTGTACATAAAAAGTTGTAGCCTTCTGGGCAGACAAGTTCAAGTTGTAGCCTTGGGACGTTTTTTCTTAATATTATTGAAGAAAATCTTAATAAATAAATAAACTAAGACTTGTGTTTTAGGTGTTACGATGAGATTAGATTAAATGGTTATCCTAATAAGTAATGAGACATTTACGAAGTTAAGGGAAACATAAGTTGTACCTTAAGTTTATTAGATGTTAAAAACTCATAAAATATCTTTTATAACTTTTGTGATACCCTTGGGCCTTTTCAAATTATACTATGAGTTGCTCTATTCCTACCACTTTTCCTAATGCTACAGTTATTCCCTCATTTCTAACCATTGTTCAAGTGCATGGAAATTGTTAGCGAGTGGAAGTTATGTCAAGACTTTGACATGAAGAACCTCGAAAGGGTGAAGCATATCTTGAGTATGTGAATTGCTTGAAGAATAATTATATTCACTTGGCCTAGAGGCATTTCCTCCAAAGGGCCCAACATGACTCATACCTTGGACTTTGCACTTTTAAGGGTCACAATTGAATTTTGTTAAGTATATACTGAACATCTCACATGCAATACTCTCTTTGTTTTTAGTAACACTTTTATTACTAGTGGGAAACCTCAAAGTGAGGTAAAAACCCACAAAGAATAAAGAGAAATATACAATTGTCGATTAGACACTAAAGAGCTTAGAAGCACTCAAAGTAAAGATTGTAAATTTGCAGTGTGATCTCTCTAAGTTGCAGACAATCAAATAGAGATTGCCTGATGGATTACTTAAAGAAGCTAACTTCATGCGGTTGGTTTCGATCAAAGACCTTATTATTGTGGGCCGTCCAAATGGTCCAGAGAGAAAATAGGCATTATTGGATAGGGCGCACAGAATTTGTCCAAATAGTCCAAAGTGTTTCCCAAACCTTCGGCCAAGAAATTTGTGATAAAGAGATGCACTTAGTCTTTGTACAAATGTTGTAGTGAATGAGCAAGTCCATAATAAGTGTGGGATTGTTTCCAATAGTCCACCACATCTTGCACAATGCGACGAGGCTATCGATCGATTTTGAAGATTCAACCCAGTAGGGAGCACACCCAATAGGCATCTCCATTGGAATACCCATTGCTTAAGTGGAAGACCAGAGCTCCATAAGCTTGTACACCTATTTTTCCACCAGGATTATGTTTTGTGTAGGTTCCATAATACTCTAATGTAGGTATACACGCAAGTCTCCTAATAGAAGTATTGTAGTAGATACAACGAGAGCTAATATTGTAAATGAGATATAAAGGTAATATATACAAGCCTTCATATCCTCCTAAGTGTGCAAGAGGTATAGTTGTAATTTAATTAAATAAAGGATGAAGTATAAAAACTATAAACATTTTTGTAAGGGTTCTCCCCATTTGAGTTATGATTCTTAACCAATTATCAAGAGGCTATGAAAAATACTTAGTAAGAACTGCTTGGAAAATAATCAAGAAACATAGGGCGCAATGTAATGGGAAAACTCAAGAAGAGAGATTCACAACTAGCATTGAATCCAAACAACTTGATCAATGCTCAAAGACTCATGTACATATTATGGCCTATTCTGTGGAATAATTTTAGAACAATCTAGATGCCGTCGTGTTCTATATTAGACACATTTCTTGTCTCTTTGGTGGGCCTCAATTCCGTGATTAGGTAGCACCACACATGTAACCCTTTTGGTTTTGGATTTTATTGATTAAGGCTTGGATTAGAAGTTGGAGGTGAGAGAAAGGGTGGGTGTATGAATGAGGTTGGAGAGGGCAAAATGTGTAGTTGTATGAGATTCCACAATTAGGATGGGTAATGTTGTGAAGGTGATGAATTATGTAAGCAGTATACTAAGCTTTTCATTTACCGGCAAATAGATTGATGAAGACCATACCACATTAAATAAATTTTGGTTTTTGTAGGAAATCAAGGTTAGATTACAGAAAAGACGGTCCTTAATACACATGAAGAAGAACAATTCATATCACGATTAGTTCAGCAACATGTAATTTTTATTACGTTACGTAAATAAGAGAAAATTTAAACGTAACTGCTTCCTTAGATATACATCGTAGAAAAAAAAGGAAATGTTGACATTACACTCTTCTTAGAGCCGTGTAATTTCAACAGACTGACCACAAATCATGAAAGAATATAGCTAAGAGAAGAGGGAAAAAAATATTCTAGGATGTCTTGTCACAAAAAATTCGTTGAGGAACTGGGATGAGAGAGACTGATACGAGTTGGCCTCCAGTTTTGAGGTTACAATAAGCAGATCTGCAGTCCTCTATATATTTATTGTGACCTAACAATGAATGGTATTTAGTCATCCATGTCCTAGAGAGGAAAGGATGAATAGGGGGCAGGATGGGATGGGGGATGGGATGGGGGATGGGGAAGATCTTAAAAAATGGCCGACTCGGGTCTCCAATCTGTCTTCTGCACCGCGATAAGTGCTTCTGTTGATTTAGAGAAAGTCATCCGAACATCCCAATGGAGCGATTCAATCAAGGCTTGCACTTCACTCATGCTATCCACCGATTCACGTACAATCAACCATCCACCGGGCCTCAATAAACGATCCATTTCAGCAATGACAACCTTAACATTGCACCTGCAAAAAGATAGGCTATCTATACTTAGCTTTTCTACAAGATGGGTTTACCTCTTTTACATTAAATGCAAGTCAACCTCTTTTACCTCTTCGTCAACCTGCTGAATAGATGGTCTGCATGAAGAAGATCGTAAGTACGAGGATATGAGCTGAAAGATTCACACCAATCATGATAGATTCCAAAGAGCCCTCGATCAAATATCACAGGCAATGTCTTCGGTGCATCAAACAGTACTACATTCATCACCCAGACTGGTTGGGACACAAGAGCAGCTGCGAATCTGTATATCAATAGAGAAATAAATTGTGTAAGCTTTGGTAAAGCTTATCAAACCATGCACTTCATTGTCCAAGGTAGCATTCAAAATGTGTTTACCCTCCATAAACTGCCCTCGTATCCATCACATTCCTAATATTCTGCCATTCAATACCAAGACCTTGAAGGTACGACTTTTTTACAATACGCTCCCAACGTTCTGTGTCCGATTGGAAATCGGATACCCCATTCTGCCTTGCAGCCAGCCATGCTGGTGCTTCCAAAAGTCGTTGAGGCCACTTTTGAGGCCATTCAGCACCGTGGGCATTTGACTCGGCAGGTATCTTATGAAGGCAAGCAGTCATTGGAGTATACCTATGTCAACATGTACCACAAATCACCAATCATAAGCAAATATTGCTGAACCATGAAGAGGAAACTAGTTGCTTGAATTGGCAAGAACGTATACCATGCATCATCTGGTTTATCATCATCTTCACACATGGGAGGAAAATCTTTTTCCCTTTTCTCATAGCAATCATTGGTGGTAGGCTTCTGAAAAATAGCAGCTCCAATCCCTGTGGAAGGATCGACAAACTTTGCAACGAGTCTCCAGCACATAGCAATTGTCATTGCTCTTGTGTCTGCAATGATTGCATCCAAAAGAATTTAAGAGTCTCATTCTAAGCCATAAAAAATGTAGAATCGTGCTTAATGCGCTTTTGAGAGTGTGACCTTTCCAGATCTGGACGTCTTCCTCATCATCCCAATAAACTGGCGTGGCCGACCAGACGAAATATCCACCAGGCCTCAAAACACGGTTTAGCTCCAAAAGGAGTTTGCCACCTATAGAAATGATTATCAAAAGAAAGGCTTAATCCAGAGATATTGCAAGTCTATCCACACAAAGAGAAGAGAATGATCCAAGAAGGAATTTGGCAAGCTACCATATCCTTGGGCTCAACAAACGTCATGCAGTGTAATTCAAATTGATACCAAGAACGTGCCATACATCAACTTACAACATTATTGACGGTATCAAATGTAGCATACATACACATCACATCAATTCAAGACATTCATGCTACTTAATATGTTGCAGAATACATTGCAGAATTAAATTGCCGTAGACATACCTTCAATATGCCAGGGCACTCTACACCGTGCACAATGGACAGCATCATAAACATTGCTTGGAAATACAAGTCGTTGGGTACCCATAACAGAAGATATCGCGGGAATTCCCCGTTCAAGAGCAAACTGAACTTGTGCTTCGTGTTCATCTTTTGGAGCAAATGACATGGTAAGCACATCCCTATCAAACATATATCCACCGAAACTTGCAACTCCACATCCGACATCCAAAAGAACACGAGTGCGCTTTCCCCATCTGATCTTTGAAAATTTCTGGTTTCAAGGAAAATTTGTTGTGTGAAACAGCAGAAATAAACATGAGCTTGCAAACTCTAATCACAACGTCCATCTTAACAGAATGGGATAAACTATATGAGTATTATCCTTAAAACACTTTAAATTATGCGACTATCAAAGACTAAATTTTTGTCTATAGCTTTCTTTCAATCAATTTCAAACAGATGCTGGCATTTTTTGTATGAATAGATCTATGAAATATCGCACCTCCTCCACATAGTCAATGTAATGGAGGGCACCATGTTTAAATTGAGTTCCTCCTCCAGGAAAAATGAGTCGATCATTGGACTTCTTCACCCACTGCTGATCTTTCTTATATGATACTAGTCCAGTATGAGGAACATTTTTATACCAAACCTGAATTGGAGAACAAGGCATTCATAATGGCTGTTAGTGAGTTGGACAATGAATAATATAATGAAATGTAAATCACGTTACATCTTTGAGATATGAAGCCCATACAGCAAATAGAGTATATGCAGGTATTAATCGCAAAACACATCCAGTAATTCAGTTAGTGTGCAGCATAAAGAAAAACCTCATTTAGATCACCTTACATTTTGAAGTAAGAATCAGATCACTGAGTCCAGCATGAAATGCATTACAACAATATATTAGCAATAAGTTTGGATATGCACCTCATTTCTACTGAGAGGCCACGTTATTGGTGTACGATAACCTTCCGGAAGAGGAACCAAGCATTCTGGTGCTGGATCAGGGCAATGTCTCTCCCGATGCTCATAATGCTTAGTACTGTGGAGCGCTTTTATTGCCTTTGTATTATCCAGACAAGGAATGTAGTCAACTCCAGCATTTGTATCACACAAGGTCCATTCAATCTTCTGCTTACTCGAGGTTTTCAAACTTTCGTCTGCATCATTGACACTATTATCCTCTGAACCATAGTCTGAGGTCTCCTTAGAGTTTCTCTTCTTTTGTGTTACATCAGTATCATCATCATACTTTGGAGATTCCGAAGTTTCTTTCGCTTTTATTATCAGTTCATCCTCATCTTTTTGAGACACGGGTTTTGACTCAGCTTCTGGTTCCAAATCTTCTGATACTTCTTCCTCTCTTGATATTTTGGCAGGATTTTGCTTCTCTAGGAAAGAGTCAGGTTCTGGTTCCGGTTCTGATTCTGATTCCTCAGATACTTCCTCCTCTTTCGACGCTTTGGAAGGCTTTGTTTCCTCGGGTTCATTCTTTGGGGTTTCCTCTGGTTTCTCCTCGGATTCCAATGTCGGGTCACCAGCACTCTCTTCAAAACTCTCATTAATATCGTTGTTACGGACCTTAATCTCAGGCTTTCCTTCTACTTCCACATCAATCTCATTGCTTTCAGAGAATTGAGACTCAGAGGGAGAGCTCAATACCCATGCACCAATTAGACATAATCCAACAAAGACCACAGCTGTAACCATAACATAAAATGTTGGCACGCGCTTTTCTTGTCGGAAATTCTTCCCAGAGGCCATGTTGATTAAATGCTTCTATGTGGCACAAGTCAATTAACTGTAGCATAAAAAAAAACAATATCATCACACGATCCAGAACACATATTTGAGTACAGAATTCAAGAGCTAAAGAATATGTGAGCTCATCTTGCCAGAGAGAAATGAGAACTACAGACTCTTTTGTGCGTATGTGTGTATTATATAAACACACAGACACACACAATAGGTTGCAACTATGGTGAACAAAACCACCATAAGTTGCTAGACCATTGCCTTGTATACAATATTACAAGTACAAATAATATTCCCAGATGTAGCTGCATCCAGGCTTTCAGAGCCAAGTTAGCTTTAAGAGCATTTCTGCATTAATCTTCGTTCAGGATGAGGAAAGCAAGCTTGCGCCAAGAAAATTCTAGATATCATGCAGATCTGCAAATTCCTGGCCGATACAATGATATACAGTACTTCTAGGAGACAGAGGAGCTAAGTCAATACTTTATGCATTTAGCATTAAATGCAAGCTTGCGCCAGCAAAATTCTAGATATCATGCAGATCTGCAAATTCATGGCAGATACAATGATATACAGTACATCTGGAGAACATAAGAACAAAGTCGTTACTTTATACATTTAGCTTCAAATGCAAGGAGCTTGTCTAAAGAAGTGATTCCTATCTCTGGGACAAGTAGCTTTCCAAAGAGATAACGTTCGTCATCACAGCAAAGAATGAAAGAAAACAGCATATGATTTTTTTAATGACAAATAACGAGGCACTAGACATAACTTACAAGGGGATCCATGCAGGCTTTCAAAACTAAGTCAAATAAGCATAATTCTTTTCATTAAACTTCAGTATAAGAAGTTAAAGTTGGTCCATAGAACTTCTGAATATCCTGCAGATCTACAAATTTCTGCAACAGCTGAATATATTTTGAATACAAGAAATGTGTACAACGCATTACTTCAAGCTTTCGGCATTGAGGTAAGGTGCATGAGAACAAAGGTTATCCGAGAACATCTGAATAGCAAGTAGATCTACAAGTTTCGGCAATGAATACACTCGCAGCACAATGCGTATGTAAAGCTTCCAGATCTGGTGTAAGGTGATGTGAGTGCCAGACATCCTAAAGAGACAAAAGATGATCTAAAAATAGGATTAGCTAAGCATAATTCTTCATTGAGTTTCTCTACATGAGAACAAAGCAGGTCCGAGAACATTATGCCATGTTTAGATCTACAAATTTCAGGAACACAATTGCATCAAAGTCCAATAAATACACTCAATGCACAAGAGAGGTGCACCAGGCATTGCCTTTAGCTGTGAACTTCAAAGAATGGTAGCTCATAGTACGGAAGGTGGCAAAGGCTTTTCCAAGCTACCTGAGAAGACTAAAAGAGAGACCAAACTAGAACCAACTAAGAACAATTCTTCATATAGTTTTAATGCACAAAACAAAGCATGTTTAAGAGACTTCTGGACATCATGTCTAGATCTACTCGGAACAGAAGAAAGGCGTATGAGTCATTGCTTTAATATTTCACATTCAAAGGAATGTAGCTCAAAGTACGTGAAAATGCAGAATCGTTTCCATGAAACCTGAGAGTGCTATAGGGGATCTAATGAGAACAGGTTGCTATGAGCACGTGAGAGTACCAAATATTTTCCACGAAACGTGAGAAGGCTAAACATGTATAGGTGGCTCGACGCCATACATCAGAGCACCAAAGGTAATTCCTCGGAAATCCAAGAAAGGTAAAGAAGATCTGATGCGAATGAAGAAAGAAACAGGTGACCAAAGGAAGAGGAAAGAAAGGCTACGCAGTAGTTGCACGGACAAGATCGCATTTTTCCAATGAAGAAAGCGCATGAGTTATTACGGCAAGCACTGCTCAAAGAAAGAAAGCGCGTACAAGAGACAAATGCGATGTCTCTCCAGCTATGGTGATGCTTTGCCTGATCGAAAGGGATATGAGAAGCAAAAATACCAGCACAGAAAATCGAAGTGCAAGAAGTTAACGTCACGCCACGGTAGCGTCCCAATGTGTGAGAAATGCAAGAAGAAAATAGGAAGGAAGGAAGGAGAGAATGTGATGTGACAGGGTGTGGGAGTACACAAGCAGGAGAAGGAGGAGGAGAAGCAGAAGTCGCCATAGCTAGCCAAGGCGGTGGAGAAATGCGTACCTTCAGATTGCAGGGGTCGAGAGGATCTGCACGAGAGTGTGGTGGGAAGAAGCTCAAAGGCGGGAAGAAGAAGAAGAAGAAGGCACCATTGGCGAGAAGGTCTGGCCTAGAAATGCTGGCCCCCAGAGTGGGAAGAGACTCTGTGCTTGAGATGAGATCGGGATCTGAGTGAGAAATGCAGAGATGGAGATGGTGATGGAGATAGAGATGGAGAAGCTCCCCCACCTCCCTGTTATTTGTCTTTTTGTTGTTGTTGCTCTTTTTTTAATAGTGTAATAGTGGAGAGAAAAAAGATTGAATCGAGATAATAATAAAAAAGTGTCGCTAAATATAGCGCAGATCTAGCGGTACTACTACCAATACATACATCTCCTTCTTCTTCTTTTTCTTACCTCTCTTCTGTTTTTCTCCTCTTGGATGCTATAGATCTAAAATCCTAAGGTCTTCTTATTATTGAACACATCTTGTGAAAGAATCAATCCCTATGTATATACCATGCATGTGTGTATGGTCTTTTGTACACATATGTACAATAAATAGGTTCTCTATTGTTTTGTGCATGGAAAATGGGGGGGCTTTGGTTTATTGGTAAAAATCATATTGTTTCATAGCATGAAGTTTCCTTTCGTGCGCCTCGACTAACTTTCATTTGGTTAAAATAGATTCTTATTGTTTCGTGCATGGAAAATGGGGGGGCTTTTGGTTTATTGGTAAAAAGCATATTGTTTCATAGCATGAAGTTTCCTTTCGTGCGCCTCGACTAACTTTCATTTCGTTAAAATAGGTTCTTATTGTTTCGTGCATGGAAAATGGGGGAGCTTTGGTTTATTGGTAAAAAGCATATTGTCGTGCGCCTCGATTAGCTTTGTTCGTTCGGTCACGTATATCCACAACCTGAAACTAGTCGGCATTTGGTCTGGTATGTCGTCCACCTTGAAATTCCCATCTCCCTTGTCTTCTCCAAAAGCATTACCTCGCAAAGACCAGAGTGTGTCACATGTGTCTAGATGTAGCACTTACCCTACAACAAAGGTGTGGTGTCGCAAAGACGACTACACAAATGAAAAGAAAAACATAGAATGGGTGGGGATATTGCTTACTAAGTTGATTGGGGAAATGGTGTAGATGTGGATATATTGGATAACACGTGGTCTTTTATGATGTAAAAATGTATAGTTGGGAAGGTTTTTGTGCATTAGGGTCATATCAATATACCAATTATTCCTTCAAATAGTGATTAGGATTGAAGTAATCACATTGCAAGTTATGCATATAATGCTTAAAATTGCACCTCCATTTGGATGTCGAAACTCCTAGATGTATAATTAAGACTCCTAGATGTATTATGAAGCATACTTTTTATGGCTCGATAAGATTGCGAAGAGTCACATATCCAAACATTTTATTTGAATCTACTAAAGTCGAGTACATAAGTAGAGGCATAAAGTTTTATGCAAATTATGGTTCATGTAGATGTTCTTGAGTCCTCTTCCAGAATAATGAAAATGCTCTCTCACACATTACGAAGGATTTTATGCTACAATAATGGATACGTTGAAGATCATCCTTCAATGGTGTAGGAAACACCGACACATAGTAGACTGTAGGGCATGAGCAGAGCTAACTTTCTCGTTTTTGCCAATCTATGATCACACAAAAAGGTGATGATGAGTGACACAAAAGTAGAAAGACAATGAGTATACATGCACATTTAAGTTACTTTTTCCTTTTATTTAGAGTGTTTGTCTATATGAGCAACATTTACTTGCAAGTACCACAAGGATGCCCCTTCAATCAATAACATGTTGCATGAATTATTATCACTATAAGGACATAGGATTGAGATTCTAGACAATTCAATTGGAGATGCATATGAAGAAAGTGATTGCTCGACTACAAAGAGAGGGACGACACAATTTCAATTTCACAAGAAAAATTTACTAACAAAACATACGCAATTATCAACATGTCATAAAGGAATTCCAAGATCCACCTTTGCCCTTGTTGGAACATTGGACCAAGGGATGAAAAGATGTTATTGATGTTATTCAACGTCAACCTAATTGAAATCTCGAATTACTCTTAACATTTATATTTTCCCATTCAATAGTATCATAGTAGTGGTAGTCAACGTATGTTTTTTTTGTCACGAGGAGACACAATTTTTGCTACAATTTGATGTACAAATTGTGAAATCTAGCACCATGCGCTTTACTACCAAGCAAAGATTTTTCACAAATTCCACATTACTTCAACATAAAAACATTACAAAGCCCACATTACTTTGACATCAAAATGTCGTTTCACAATTTCAAATAACCATATGTAAATTGGAAAAGTATTATTATGGCGATGATGCTAATATATATATATCAATCCAACAATGAAAGTAGGCTATCTTAATGGTTGGGTTATTGATTATGTATTACAAGGTCTTGGGTTCAAGTCTAGGATGTTTATGTGTTCATGACACTCACTCACACACACACTCTCCCTTTGGAAACAAATAATAATAACAATGAAATCACATAAATACTCAAGCAAAACGAAACAATAATAATAACAATGAAATCACATAAATTTAACAATTGTCACTATGTTAAATTTCTTAAAACAATATATTAATCTCCCATAATTTTTAAGGATGTCTTCAATGTTCCCTTCCCCCTTGGATCTAAACTTATGATGAATTGTAGAACTAGAATTTTTTTTCCTTCCAAAAAATCACTACTTCGCATTAGTTAGCAAACAAAATTACATCATAGAACTCTCAAAATTCCTCTCAACAGCCCTCACTCTGGCCTTCCCACCAAAGCGGACATAGTCCCCACCTCATTTTCAACAAACGTATCCAAACAACGCCAATAACCTAGTTATTTGTACCATAACTATACAAATTTACAGCACCTAGACGTTGTTGGAAACTATTGGGGGAAACAGCCATCGGGGTGCTTGGTAGTGCCATTGAGGCCCTGATGATGATCTGCCGACCATAGGAGAATTACCCCATTTCAACAAGAACTTTGATCGAGATCTTTCAGCTGCATCAGATTCCCCCTTAATCGAGTCGTATCGTCCCCGCAGCCAAGAGACCAACTCAAACCATATATTTATTAATACCTCACCACTAGGGATCTTTTGTTGTTGAAAAACAAACTTATAGCGGTTGGTCCGCGGTTGGTCCAAATGTGCCAGACTGATAAACAAGCCACCATCCTCTATATCTCTTCAAAAAGTTCTGAGTTAGTGCCAAGTCGAACTCTAGCCCGTTGAAACACCTTGCCACCTTGCACTATAAATCCATGTCCGTGAGGGTTTAACTCTTTAGCCCAACCTTCCCCTGTTAACTTCAACCCCTGTACGGACCCCCATACAACTCTCCCACTCACGCCGCATGCTGCCACTATCCGGAGACTTCTACCCCAAATGTTAATAGCCTCGTTACAATTCCAAAAACAATGAGGAATTGATTCCAAAGGGTGACCACAAAATTTGCATCCAGCCTCACCACCACGACACCTAAGCCACTCCCCCACTGGTACAACTTTGTGACTAAGAAGCCACAACCAAAGCTTTATTTTTTCTGGCATATCGAACGCCCATAGCCTCCTCCAAAACGACTTCAACCAGCCATCAAAAATGCCTTTATCCTTCTAGCTATTGCGAGTTAAGGCAACACCCATCGATTTAGATCCAATGATTTGCCTTCCTAGCTTGATAGTGTACTCGAAAAACCGTTCAAGTTTGTCCGTTCCCGATTTCTGCCACCACACCTCTAGTGGATCCCAATCCAGACAGATCACATATGGGCTTGTTGTCAACTATCCAAAGCTTACAATCAGATTGCAACTTCCCTGGGTCCGGGTTTAATTGCCACTTCTTACCTTCCAGCATTGCCACTCGTACTGCCAACCACTGGCCATTGTCTGCCAAAGCACTTAGGTTGCCCCACCACCGATACTCATTAGATGGGCACCTGCCTCGGATAATTTGTGCATCGTCCTCACCCACAAACCACCCAAACCAGACCCCCTCTTCTTCATTCAACCTAGCTAGACCATCAACAACCTTATCTATCAAATGGGTAATCTTTTCCAGCCTGCCGGTAAATCTAGGGCTACCAACCAGTCCCTCCCTTCTTCTCCTTTTGAACTCCTCCTAGTCTCTTATTGTGTAGAACTAGTATTAGTCTAGTAACTAAAATTTTTGACCATTTTTTTGGATAAAAAATAAAAAATAAAAAATGACCATTTGCTTGTTAAACTTTAGTTAGCAAAGACTCTTTGCAAAATTATTGTTTCATTAATACCTTGATTTTCCAAGTTGCAATCATGTGACCACTGACGTTCACAAGCTAAACATCTTTCATTTTTAAGAGAATGTGAAGACCGACATAATGATAATTATGATAAAGATAACGTATTGTTATAAAATTTACATTAGCTGTCATGGTTCACTATCCATGTCGACCTTCTTTTGTCGACGATGTGACAATTGACCCATTTGAGCTAAATCACAATTCATTGGTGTCTTTTGCATATTGTACGATGATTTGTAAACACAGTAACATTTTTAATTTACCCTCACTTTATCTAGTTAGTTTTGTAGACATCAAGATCAATGCCGACCTATCCATTGTAATTTATTTACCTTTGTTTATCAAAAAAATTCTCTTAATTGGAAAATATTTCCCATTGTGTTTATTATATATTAGTTCTCTTATGTTCTTAACATCTATTAGTTGATATTTTTTCCATAACAAATGTCCAACTTTTAAAGTGTTCTTAGATACATTAAATTACAAAATATGAAAATTGTAAGATACTCAACACCAAATTGTATAGTATTGCAAGTTGCTCGGGTCGTGATGTTTCATGGACGTAAAGTCAATCCACTTACTTTTCTAAGTACCTCATGGTCTTATGTTGTTTTAATTCTTTATTAATTTCGTGGGTTTGATGATGTTTCCTAGAGAATTTTACCCATAAGAAGCTTGGTTGTGCTCAACATTTTATCATGGTCAATTCAATTAATTGTCCTTAGTATATTGTACTTTGTTGTTAAAATCTTTACCAGGAAAAGGATGATGCGAATATTGTTCTTATAAAATTGTATTAAAACATTTACTGTATCCGAACACTACTAGTGCACTATGTGACCATGACTTATTATTAAGAATTAAAACATCATAGCTTACAATTTGTGATTAAGTTGCTCACATTTCGTTATCTTATTGCTAGCTTTTTATTTCTCTATCCATCTTACCTAAGGATTGTACGTTTTTGTTATCAAATTCCTTTCTTAGAATTTTTTAATATTATTCGGCACCGACAAAAATTTCTATATTTCGAATGAGTTGTGCATTATAGTAAACCTCAAAAAAGCATGCCAAGATATTGGTAGGGAGTTAGAATGCTAAAGCCCAAAAGTGTGGATTGTGGTAGGGAGTTAGAATGCTAAATCCTATGCATTTCAATGGAGACGAGGATCAAATCCTTCTCATATATTGTATTATCCATAAAGTGGACATAACGGCAAACCAAAAATTTATTAGGTCAATGAACTTCCTTGAAGGTTAGTGAGGATATGCTCTTTAACTCTTAGTGGCTTTCAAGTAGAGATTGTTATTGCATCTAACATGGATTATTCTTCCAAATATTAATGCATAATATTAGTTTCAAGATTTTTTTAAGATACAATTATGTAATTGACTTTTGACAAAGATCATCATGATCGTTAAGACTCATGCTCAAAAACACGTGTATTATATGAATGACAATTTTGAGCATCGATACCAACATTTGCTATGGGATGCATGGTATGATGCAAAAGTCAAGGCTTTTATTGGAAGACTTAGAAGCATGTATGACTTTGAGAAACGATTTCGATATATGCTACAAAAAAACCCCATGTATTGTATGAATTGAAACAACTTTTTCTATGATAACTATTACACACAAACTCTAATTTTTATAATCAAAGAGAGAGAGAGAGAGAGAGAGAGAGAGAGAGAGAGAGAGAGAGAGAGAGACAATGAATATATTGTATCATAATTCCATGGTTCTTAGTTAAAGGAAAGATAGTGTGGAATGTATGTAAGATTTTTTAAGATGCTGGAAATTCTACAACATAGTTGGCATTAGTCTCAAACACCATTTTGTGCAAAGTTATTTATTTGAAGAGTGATGACTATCACTAGGTTCGACCTTAAGCAAGAGAGGAGTTGGACATGCCACATGTTTCTTTTGTACCATTCCATTGAAGATAGTACACATAGGCTTATTCAATGCCTTATTGCTCACACCATTTGCAAGTATTTATAAGATATTTGACAATTTTGACTTGTTATGTGAATCCTACACAATAGGTCTTTGCACAATATATTCAAAATTGTCCAAATGATGAGATGAATATCACATTCCAATCCTTATTTTGATAGGGGTTATAACATAATTGGAATATGTGTAAAGTGATTTGATGAATTTAAAAGAAGAAAACATTGCTCACCATTAGGGTATAACCTTAACAAAGAGGGAAAACAAAGGGACATTAAGAGAAAAGACATAATGTATGTTACGTTAACATCAAGAACCGTGCCTAACTAAAAGTGAAATCCACATGAATTTCATAGAATATTCAGAAGAATAAAGGGGAAAGCACAAATTCACTCTTCATGGATAATTTTGTCGATTAACCCTTAAAGATTCACAAAAATGATGAGAATCCCCAAAACATTTAGTTTTTAAATATCCTTATTCAAAGCACTTCAAAAGTCCAACAATATAACTTAGCTATTGTTCAAATAACCATTTTCGTAACCCTTTTTATATTTCTCTAAATATGACCACACAATACATATTTGCTACAAAGACAAAAGGTTGTTTGTACCCACTCTATGTTGGAAAACAAACAATATACATTCCACGTCAAAAGGTGTTGGAAGTAACTTACATTGAGGAATTTGATAGAATTGGTTTAAAAACATTGTAAAAACTAATAGTTAAATTTTAGTTTTATTTCCATGAAAGGTATGCCTTGGTATTATACGATCACAAGGAACAGGTACAAAAGTTGGAGAAACGGACATAATATCCGAATCCCATGAGAGCAGTGTGCAGATTGCAGCAACTCAAAATCAGCAAGAGCCAACAACAAAGTTAACATACATTGTTTCCCAAAATGATGGGAACCATATACATCCATCTTCCCTAAAAATGAGCATCGAATCCCATAACCGTTTAAAATGCACTTACTTCTTGAAAATAGTACTATCAAAATTCCTTGTAAAACTTTCATATTGACCATATAATGTATTAATGAACAACCATAACTCATCGATTATTCGAGTGACATTGTCAAATACTAATGCACATCGCGCCTTCCAAATCACCAAAATCAAGCTAGATGAAATTGGCTTCCAAATAATATCATCTCGAATTGGCAACTGTGAAGAAAAGCTATGATACCATGTAAAGAATCGAGTATGATTCTATGCAGCGGAATAGGTTAAAGATGTGTGTGAAAGAGGAGAGAGGAGAGACAGAAGATAGGTTGGAAGATGAAATACTCAAGATGTATATTAACAAGAAGTAGAATGACACTTACAAAGTAGGAGGAGGGTGCTTTATATAAAGTCACCCTCTCACTAAACCACTCATGCACTCTCCAGAAACTTTGGGAGGGGGGAATCTCATTAACTATGTATCATAGAGTGTAACTCCTATTGTTGGGGGCAAGGCCGTCAATGCGGAAGAGTAGACAACGTCTGTGATGGTGAAGAATCTACGTATGCGAGTTAACACTAGATAAGCACAGAGAGAGAGAGAGAGATAGGCACAAAGAAATAGGATTTTATTTCTCAATAGCAACAACTACAAGAATTACAACCAGCAGCTACTAACGGGTTACAAAGTCACTTTATATAGTGACTGTCCTAGGGCAACTGCCCTTTGTGCTATTTACAAAAATAGCCCAAACTTGGGCTGTCCAAGGGGACAGTGTGAATACGGCCATTATACACTCGTATTCGACATTCCCCCGTAATGGGCGTATACATGGGTTATCTAAAGAATTACAGGTATATATACAAGGTTTATCGGACAGATCGGTTTTGTCAGAGTCGGCAAGATCCGAAGACAGAAGACCGAACCAGTTGGGTCGGAAGAGCTGAAGCCGATCCTCAAAGAACCGATGTTGGTGGTCCGAAACCGTCTTGTGTTGTGTGTCCAACTTTAACCGGACCGATTTTTCGTTACGCCCATTTGGTGCCGAAGGGGTCGGAAACGATCCGCCGAAAGACACTTGGTCATTCTATTTGCGACATTATTGGTTGTGGATATCTTCTCTAGACTGATTTTCCTTGAAATGACGCAGTCTCGAACGAAGTGATATCGAACGTCGATATGCTTGGAGGCGTTGTGGTGAACTGGGTTTTTTGACAAAGCAACAACACCCTGACTGTCGCTGTAGACAACTGGAGCCGAGTCGGAGTCGACCTGTCAGAATGTGTGCGCCAGCCGGCCGAGCCATAAAGCTTCTTTTGCCGCGTCGGACGCAGCTACATATTCCGCTTCGGTCGTTGAGGTGGCTGTGCACTCCTGAAGTTTCGACTTCCACGAGATTGCTCCATTGCTGAATTTGAAACAATATCCGGCTGTTGATTTCCGACTGTTCACACAACCGACGAAGTTTGAGTCGGTGTAACCGACTACGCATTGTCATAACTAGACTCGAACCCATAACCTTTTGTTACACGGGTCGAGACTTTACCATTAGGTTATGAATTGTAATTTGAAGGATATTATTTTCATTTAGGTTTTATTAGGAAATTGATGTATATTCCAGATTTCTCTGGAACATTCTAGAAACTTCAGGAGTATTCCTGAAGACACTATAAAAGGAGGCGCAAGGCATTAGTTCGAACCAAATCGGTTCAACGCCAGTCTTAAGCCTTCTAACCACTGTTGTATATCTTCCTTCATATAATACATATATCTTTCGCATCATCATTCTCTCTCTCTCTCTCTCTCTCTCTCTCTCTCTCTCTCACTCACTCATTCCTTCTCTCAAAGTTCGACACCTCTCATAGTACTAATCCTTCTCTGTCTTAGTACTATTCCCCGACAATAGTACTAATCCTTCTTTTAGTACTAATTCCTTCTCTGCCTTAATAGAGTTCCTGACAGTTTGAACCGATTTCTGTCGGTGCCTGTCTGGTTTTTTCTCTCCCTCTTCCTTCTGTCTCCCTCCTTTCCTATTAGTCTCTTATTCCCCTTTTCCTTCATCCCATGGCCACCGTTAGCGCTGAAGAGTATCAATCCGTTTTCTCGGAATTTCAATGCTTGAAAGAGAAGTTTCATGCTTTGGAACAAGAAAATCAACGCTTGTTGGGGGATCTTCAGCAAATTTCCTTAGAAAAGCAGCAAACGCAACAACAGCATGGGGAACTTGCGTTACGCGTGCAACAACTCGAAGCAACCATCGTAGCAATGCAACAACAAGGGCACGGAGCACAAGGGATTCATAAAGAACCCAAGATTGGCCTTCCCACGAAGTTCGATGGAACGCGATCGCAGTTTAGAGGGTTTCTTAACCAGGTACGGTTAGTTATTCAAATGCATCCGTCCCGATATCCCACCGATGCATCACGAGTGGGTTTAGTAGGCACGTTGTTAAATGGCTCAGCATTAGCATGGTTCGCTCCGCTACTAGAAAAGGAATCTCCAGTACTAAATAATTTTGAAGAATTCATAAGTGAGTTTAAAGCATGTTTTGGAGATACTGACAGCATAAGGACTGCAATCAATAAAATCCGGCGATTACGCCAAGGTGACCGTCCAGCCTCCGCATATGCTGCAGATTTCCGCCTACTCGCCGCCGATATCCCCTGGGATGATCAAGCATTGATGGAACAGTTCCGCTATGGTCTACGCAACGATGTCAAGGATTTACTCTTGACTTTCCCTGAAGAGCCAAAATCATTAACAGAAGCAATCAGTCGAGCGGTCAGATGTGACAACCGCCTCTTCGAGCGACGTTCGGAACGACAATTTCAGATGCCGAGGGCAAGATCCGAGCCTACCTATGCCTCAGTGGTAGCGAAACCTTTTCAAAGGGAGTCACATAATGCGCCTCCAGTAAGTACTCCAACTCCAATGGAAATTGACACTACACGTCGTCGTGGGCCGCTATCGGAGGAGGAAAAGCAACGACGCCGAACAAACCGATTATGCCTTTATTGCGGTGGACCAGGGCATATCGCGATAAACTGTCCCCATAGACCAAGAAGGCAGGTAAACCAAGTCGTTGTTAGTTCTGACTATACTAAACCCGAGTCTATTTCAGTAGGAATCTCTGATAGTCCTCATAGTCATAATAGTCCTAATAGTACTAATAGTCCGAATCTCGCAAACAAATTTGATATCCTTAGCCAATTAGAAGAAGAGTTAAACGACTAAGTCCAGCCAAAATAGGAGCCGTTTGGTTGGACAGCCCTAGATCTGTGCAGCCCATTAGTGGTTCCATTCCCTCTAAGCAAGTTAGTGATGTGTTCGTAGCCCAAGTAGCAGTTAGTACTAAAAGTACCCCTCCAGTACATACCTTAGCCCTTCTAGATTCCGGAGCTAATTCTTGCTTCATGGATAGGAATTTTGCCCGAGCTCATCAGATATCTCTCAGAAAGCTCCCATGTCCAGCCTCAGTAGTAGTCATTGATGGTCGTCCCATTGCTTCTGGTAATATCATAGAAGAGTCGGAACCCATTAATATTGTCCTAGATAACTTAACATGTGTAGTATCATTTAATATTATTAGTATTCCAGAACATCCCATAGTTTTAGGATTACCATGGTTCGAGTTACATAACCCAGACATAGATTGGAGGACAAGGGAAATCCGGTTGCGACAAACCCAAGGATCTACCCAGAAGGTTGCAACCATTTCGCTACGTCAGTTGCGTGAGGAAGGGCGCAAGGAGGAAATGTTTCTCTTCGCAATATCAGTACAACCCTCCTGCACCACCAAAGAGGAGTCCACCGTTCAACTTCCCGAGAAGTATCATCAGTATGCTGATGTGTTCGATAAAGTACAAGCCAACACACTTCCTCATCATCGGCCGTACGATTGCGCCATCGACTTACAACCGGGAAAAGAGCCGCCATGGGGGCCGATCTACAATTTGTCACCAACCGAGCTAGAAGTCCTTCGAGCCTATATAGAGGAGAATTTGGAGAACGGTTTCATTCGGCATTCGAAATCTCCAGCCGGCGCACCCATTTTCTTCGTCAAGAAAAAAGATGGCTCGCTTCGACTCGTTGTAGATTACCGTGGCTTGAATAAGGTCATAGTAAGAAATAGGTATGCTCTTCCCCTTATCTCAAGTCTTTTAGAACGGATCAACGGTGCCAGGTTCTTCACGAAGATCGACTTACGAGGAGCCTATAACCTCGTACGGATCCGACCAGGAGATGAATGGAAGACCGCGTTTCGCACCAGATATGGGCACTTCGAGTATACGGTCATGCCGTTCGGACTCACTAATGCGCCGGCAGTCTTCCAGCACATGGCGAATGATATATTTCGAGATCTCTTGGATGATTTTTTGATCATCTATTTGGATGATCTACTGGTTTATTCAAAGACCCAAGAAGAACATGATTCTCATGTACTATTAGTACTAAAACGACTTCGAGAACATGGTCTGTATGCAAAGTTAGAGAAATGTAGTTTCGGGTGCAACCAAGTGGAGTTTCTCGGCTATGTCATCTCCTCAGAAGGCATATCTATGGACCCAGCCAAGGTCAAAACGGTGATAGAATGGCACACTCCGCGTTCGGTGCGGGATGTGCAATGCTTCCTAGGCTTTGCAAATTTTTACCGGAAGTTCATACAAAATTACTCAAAAATTGTGCTGCCTCTCACACAGCTCACCAGGAAGGGACAATCATTCATCTGGTCTAAAGAGACGGACATGGCTTTCGAGAGTCTTAAGAAGGCGTTTACATCAGCTCCAATTTTAGGTCATGTGGATCCGGAAAAACCATTCATTATCGAAGCTGACGCATCGGATTTCGCATTGGGGAGCATTCTGTCACAACAAGGTAACGACGAGAAGCTACATCCTGTGGCTTTCCACTCCCGTAAGTTTGACGCCGCCGAAATCAACTACGAAATTCATGATAAAGAGCTATTAGCAATAGTTGATTCTTTTATGCAATGGAGGCATTTCCTGGAGGGATCTCCTCATCAGGTCACTGTATTCAGTGACCACAAGAACCTTGCCTACTTTCAAGATGCTCGTGTACTGAATCGACGTCAAGCTCGGTGGGCCCACTTCCTCACACGCTTCGACTTCAAAATTACATATCGTCCGGGGAAGCACCAAGGGAAGGCAGATGCATTATCACGGCGTTCGTATCTAACACCACGTCCCGGTGAGCCAGCTTTCGATAACCAGAAGCAAGTAATCTTGGGTCCAGCACGACTGCAAGCAGCACAGGTCTTTGACATGCCCGTGGATTCCGACATTACCAATACTATACGTGAGGACTTGAAGACTGACGCTTTCGCCCAAGCTATACTAGCACAAATTGACCCCTCTCGAGCGTCATGTTCACAATCACAATCACCAGGTACGGATTATCGGCAATTCAAATACTGTGATGGATTACTCTTCTTTAAAGAACTTTTGTATGTTCCTAATGGTTCTTGCCGCCTTCGAGTAGTACAAAACTGCCATGACACATATACAGCAGGACATTTTGGTAGTACTAAAACATTAGATTTAGTACAACGATCATTCTGGTGGCCCCGTATGCGACAATTTGTCGAAGATTTTGTCCGGACTTGCGATACATGCTGCAGAGCGAAAATGCCAAGACATCATCCATATGGTTTATTAGAACCATTACCAATTCCAAGCAAGCCATGGCAATCCATTGCTCTTGACTTCATTACAGATCTTCCAGTCTCTAAGGGATTCAGTGCGATTCTCACAGTGGTGGATCGATATACGAAGATGGCTCATTTCTTACCATGTACTAAAGAAATATCTAGTGAAGACACCGCCGAAATTGTCATGCGGGAAGTATGTCGGCATCATGGACTCCCTGATAATATCATCAGCGATCGTGGACCCCAGTTTGTGTCAAAATTCTGGAAGCACCTTTTTAAAATGCTGAAGGTCACTTGTAACCTCTCCTCCGGCTACCACCCACAAACCGACGGTCAAGCCGAACGAACAAATCAAACACTGGAGCAGTATCTGCGGTGCTTTCTCAACTATCATCAGAATGACTGGGCAGATATTCTTCAGTTCGCCGAATTTGCCTATAATAACGCTATCCACGCATCGACTAAAGTCACGCCATTCTACGCTTATACAGGATATCATCCCCGGTGGTGTGTCCTTGAAACCCCAGAAGTGTCCACAAATCCGTGCGCGGAGGATCGTTTGGAGCGGTTACGCAAGATACAAGCGGATTTATCTACTCAACTCCAGCAAGCTCAACAATCACACAAGGACTACGCAGATCGTCATCGACTTCCATCCAGTTTTAACATTGGAGATCGGGTGTGGCTGCTACGACGACACATCAAGACTACTCGCCCATGTGAGAAGTTGGATTATCGGCGATTAGGTCCTTTCCGTATTATCGGGAAGATTAATGATGTCGCTTTTCGTCTCGAGCTACCTCCGCAACTTCGGATACATCCGGTGTTTCATAGTTCTCTCCTCGAACCCTATCACGAGAGCACTATCCCAGGACGTACTATACAACCACCACCTCCTATCGAGCTCGAAGATGGACCTGAGTATGAGGTCGCTGCCATCCTCGATTCCAAGATTGTTCGCAACAAGCTCTACTATCTAGTCGATTGGCTAGGATATAGTCCCAGCGAGCGTACTTGGGAACCGATCGAGAATGTGACCAATGCTCGTGCTCTTCTAGAAGACTTCCATCGACGATATCCCGAGAAACCGGGTCCTCAATCCAAAACGACTCGTGGAACTCGTCGTTTTAAAGGGGGGATAGTGTCATAACTAGACTCGAACCCATAACCTTTTGTTACACGGGTCGAGACTTTACCATTAGGTTATGAATTGTAATTTGAAGGATATTATTTTCATTTAGGTTTTATTAGGAAATTGATGTATATTCCAGATTTCTCTGGAACATTCTAGAAACTTCAGGAGTATTCCTGAAGACACTATAAAAGGAGGCGCAAGGCATTAGTTCGAACCAAATCGGTTCAACGCCAGTCTTAAGCCTTCTAACCACTGTTGTATATCTTCCTTCATATAATACATATATCTTTCGCATCATCATTCTCTCTCTCTCTCTCTCTCTCTCTCTCTCTCTCTCTCTCTCACTCACTCATTCCTTCTCTCAAAGTTCGACACCTCTCATAGTACTAATCCTTCTCTGTCTTAGTACTATTCCCCGACAATAGTACTAATCCTTCTTTTAGTACTAATTCCTTCTCTGCCTTAATAGAGTTCCTGACACGCATGAGGTTGAGTTCGGGCCGAAGAGAATGTCGTGGTCTTTTGTGCTAGCTAGATATCTGAACACATGCTTGATTGCGTTCCAGTGCAATCGGCCGGGGTTGTGCATGAATCTGCTGACGACTCCTACGGTGTGAGAAATATCAGGCCGTGTCGCGACCATAGCGTACATAAGGGAGCCGACTGCCGGTGCATACGGTACCGACTTCATATCTTCCCCCTCCGAACCGGATGTCGGGCAGTCTCGCTGAGACAGCCGAAGGTTAATGGGGAGCGGGGTCGAAGTAGACTTGGCCGAGTGCATGTTGAAGCGTTCCAAGATACGTCTGATGTAGTCGGTTTGAGACAAGAAAAGTTGTCGTTTATCACGATGCCGACTAATCTTCATACCAAGTATGTGTCTTGCCGGACCAAGGTCCTTCATGGCAAACTTCAACCGTAGTTTCCGAACGAGTTCGGTGAGCTCACCGGCATGCTTGCCAGAGAGGAGCATGTCATCCACGTAGATGATGAGGAAGACGGGAGACCTATCTTGAGCTGTTTTGGTAAAGAGACAGTGGTCCTCATCGCTCTTTGAGAAGCCGACCGATTGGATGAAGTCGTCGAACTTCTTGTACCACTGTCAGGGTGCTTGTTTGAGGCTATAAAGACTCTTCCTGAGTCGGCAGACTAGATGTTCCTGGCCGAATGCCACAAAGCCTTTCGGCTGCTCTATATAGATTTCCTCCTGTAGGTCACCGTGGAGGAATACCGTTTTTACATCTAGCTGACTCAACTCCAAGTTGTTGGTGGCCACGACGCCGAGCATGAAATGAAGGGTCGTCATTTTCACCATTGGTGAAAAGATTTCATCGAAGTTGACGCCATATTCTTGTCTAAATCCCTTTGCAACTAATATGGCCTTGTACTTTGAGTTGGTCGAGTCGGACGTTTCTTTTAGTTGATAGACTCACTTACATGGAACAACACGTCGATTCTCCGGTAAGTCGAGTAAGTCCCAAGTCTTGTTTGCCTGAATGGAGTGCATTTCCGACTCCATCGCTAGATGCCATGTGGCTGAATCGACAGATGCCGATTCTTCTTCGTAGGACGTTGGTTCGCTGATGTCGTTAAAGAAAATTCCGGGAGAGGACCTGTCCGGAGGTTGCGATAGTCTCTCGGATATGCGAGGTATGACTGGACTAGTCGCGCCGGGTGTCAATGTCAGATGGTCGGGAGCCGAGCCATTCGGTTGTGCTGAATCGATGGATTCAGGACGAGAGGTGTCGGTTACCCGTGAAACCGATCTCGTGTTGTGGGCTGGGCCTTCATGAAGGGTTGGCACTTCGGAGAATATTACCCTTCGGACTTCAATAGGCCTTTCGGCCGTTTTATGCATAGCCGACTCATTGAACACGACGTCTGAACTTCGGATGATTTGTCTGTGCTCGGGGTCCCAGAGTCGGTATCCGATCTCACCGTCGGGTCCATACCCAAGGAAAACACATTTCCTTGATCTTGGTTCGAGTTTCCGGCGATCGTCTTTCGGTATGAGGGCGTATGCCTCGCAACCGAAGATCCTCAGCTTGTCATAATTCGGCTTACTGCCGGTCCATACTTCTTGAGGTATTTGAAGTCCTAGAGGTCTACTTGGCGACATATTTATTATGTGTACTGCCGTAAGTAGAGCCTTCGCCTAGAAGCCATCCGACAATCTGGATGGTTGGAGCATGGATACTACGCGTTCTTGAATCGTCCGATTCATGCGTTCTGCAATTCCGTTCTGCTTTGAACTATAGGGTGCCGTATATTCACGTCGAATGCCGCGTTCTCGGCAAAATTTGACAAATTCTTCAGACTTGAATTCTCCTCCATTATCGGTTCGGAGACATTTAAGTTTCCGACCAGTCTGGTTTTCGACCATTGCAAGCCATTCGGAGAAGATCGAGAACACCCGATCTTTGGTTCTGATGGGGTAAGCCCACACCTTCCGAGTCGAGAGACTGATGTGGCATCGGGCCACAGACGTCCGAGTGGACCAAATCGAGGGGACTTGATTCTCTTGGTGCTGATGTCGGATGTGATGCGGCTACCTGTTTGCCGTACTGGCAATGCTCACAGAATTGATGATCTGAGAAGGAGAGCTTGGGGATGTAACCGACTCTGGATAGGTGCGTTATGCCAGCCTTGTTTAGGTGTCCAAGTCATCCGTGCCATAACGATGACACGGGGATATCAACAAAAAATAAGTCACCCTCTTTAAGTGTGACATATAAAGGGTACAAAGAGTGTACCTTCGGTCCTTGAGCAAGCAAGAGGTTCCCTTTGTGGAGTGTCCACCCTCCTGATGAGAATCCGACATGAATGCCGGCTTCGTCAAGTTGTCCGACTGAGATCAAGGGTCTTGAGAGCTCAGGAACGTGTCCGACATTGTGTAGTACGAGTGCAGAGCCACCCGGAAGGTTGAGCTCTATAGTGCCGATTCCGGTTATAGCACAGTGCTGTGAGTTTCCGACTTGAACTAAGTTAGAGTGCCGGTCCGAGTATTGCTGAAACTAAGATCGGTGAGGTGTCACATGATATGATGCGCCCGAGTCAAGAAGCCATGTGCTCGATTCCTCAGTCGTAAGCAGAACTTCTGATTCGACTGGGTTCTCTATGAACTGTATGTTTGGGTCGGTCGTCAAAATTTCGGCTGAAGAGCCGACATAGTTGACCTCCTCATGCCGGCTACTCTTCTGATCCGCTCTTTGAGATTTGTCGGTTTTTGCTTTGAGTGCCCAACAGTCGGCTTTGATGTGTCCCAGTTTCTTGTAGTAGTTGTAGATTCGGTTGTCCCGGGACTTGCTCTGGTTTCGCTAATTGTTCGGCGGTCGGGAAGAACTTCTTCCCTGGTTGTTCGATCGGTCAGTCGAACCTTGTACTACGTAAGCTTCATCTGCCGAGTCTTTGGCGAAAGACTTTCTCCAAGCTGCTTCAGTCAGGATTGCGCTCGTGACTTCGGAGTACTTAACGGCATCTGTTGAAACATTGCACACGGTTGTAACGAAAGTTTCCCATGAAGAGGGGAGGCTACTCATGAGTATCATTGCTCTGATTTCATCCTCGATTGCCGTCCCCTGAGACGAGATTTGGGAGCTTATGCTTTCGTACTTGTTGAGGTGTGCCTAAACCGAATCAGATTCTTTCATCCGCAAGTTGTAGAGGCGCCGGATCAGATACATCTTCGTTGCGGCGACCTTCTTTTCATAAGTTTCCGACAATGTTTTCCAAAGTTCAAACGCTGTCGTGCATGATTGCACTGTGAAGTACACTGACTCCAACAAGTGCATCCGAATCGTGGCTCGGATGACCAGCTTTAGCCACTCGTTTGCCTTGTATGCTTCTGGAGGATTTTCATTCTCAATCGGGTCTATCTGACCCTTGACTATGAGATAGTCCTGCATTTGTTTCTTCCAGAAGTTGAAGTTCGAACCGTCGAACTTCCTTAGACTCATCTCCGATGAGCCGGATGTTGATGCCATCTAATTCGGTTTCAGCTGGGAAGACTCGGTTTGGAGTTGACTACGAACCTTAGTGGGGTGTAGTCAATCGACTCACCCGATATCGTTCTAGTCGGTTTTGAACCCGAGTCGGTTTGGTTTTGGATACTTGTTGCTGAACTTGCTCGGAGTGACTCCGATAACTTGAGGGACAGAGCCGGCTGGTCTTCCCGAATGTTGCCGAGTCGGAGTGAGCCCGGTTAGCTTCCGATTGTATGCCGAATACCGATTACACGAGACCGATTGTTTGGACCGATTCAACTTCGGATGACTGTAGCGATGAGAGGGACGGATCCAACTGATCTTCCCGAATGTCGATTAGCCGAGTGAAGCACGAATTTGGTTGGTTGTTTCGAGACCAATCTGCAGCGGGTAGTTACAACAAGCTGGTGAATAGCATTCGACGACCTATTCGGATGTTGTTTAACCAAATGAAGCACGATTGGGTCGGTTGTTGCGCAAGAAGCTCCCCTCAAGCGGTTACAATCACAAGAACAGAGTACAACCGACTGGCTTACTCCAATTTTTGATTTAACACAGTGAGATGCGAGCTTTTGTTTTTCTTCTCCCTTCTTTATTCTTCAAGGAAAACGAAAAATGGAATGTTGTGTGGTGTACTATGACGGCTGACAGCGGGTTGAAGAACCTCCAACGCTCTGATACCAAATGTTGGGGGCAAGGCTGTCAATGCGGAAGAGTAGACAACGTCTGTGATGGTGAAGAATCTGCGTATGCGAGTTAACACTAGATAAGCACACAGAGAGAGAGAGATAGGCACAAAGAAATAGGATTTTATTTCTCAATAGCAACAACTACAAGAATTACAACCAGTAGCTACTAACAGGTTACAAAGTCACTTTATATAGTGATTGTCCTAGGGCAACTGCCCTTTGTGCTATTTACAGAAATAGCCCAAACTTGGGCTGTCCAAGGGGACAGTGTGAATACGGCCATTATACACTTGTATTCGACACCTATGACACATGAGTTATGTTACAAGACGCATTAATCAGTCAACACTTTTTATACAAGCCCTAACGAGTGGGTTGACACAAGTACCCTCAGTACTTGAATGCTCATAAATGATCCTGACACTGATTTTGCCTACAATATTCCTATCTACCATAATAGGAATATCGGCCCTCAACGGCGTTTTTGGAATCCTTCCGCCTCGGCCCACCCGAGTCAAACTTTCTTCGATTCGGCTCCCAACTCTCGACCCTCGTCTTCTTTAGCCGATTTAGCCCATGTTGAGCTTGTCTCTCAACACTCCTCCTCAAGCTCAACTTGAGGTCCCTCTGTGTCAGTTCTAGTTGGTCCGTCATTCCAGCCTCTTCTCCTGGCGTCTCGATGCCTTGTTCGTGCTCCTCGTCCAGTTTGGCCTTGTGTCCCATGACCCCTTTGGTCCGACGCTTCTCGACTCAACTGGTTCCGTGCACCTCGACCCTTACGGTTGGCTTGTCTGCTTCCAGGGCCCTTGTTAGTTCCCTTGCTGTTGCGGTATTAGCGCCCCTCGACCCGTCGGCTCCTCCGTGTCGGCATCGGTTTCGACTGCCTCCTCGTTCGCGTGGCCTCTGTGTAATTCGGATCGTCCGAATCACCTTCCATGATCGAATCAGCTAGTTCCGATTTGTTCCAACTCTTGTCCAAATTGACTGTCTCGAATTCGTCCTCCTTCAATCCCTTGCCCACTGACGAGAAATGTGTAGAATAATCTTTGGCCACAACCGAAGCTTACATCACTTGATGACAATCAAACACAGAAGAAATGGGAATGGAGGTAATTACACAAATAGAAAAAAAAGAGAATGTACAGGATGTTAACGTGGAAAACCCTGAGAGGGAAAAACCACGGGAGCCCACAGACTCCAAACTATCGCTATGTCAAAAATACAACAGAGAGCATAGAGGCAACGACCTCTTTCCCTCAATCTTCGCCTGGCGGCGGTTACAACAGAGACACAATCTCTATATATTGCTCTCTCTCTTACGCACTGTACAAGAGTTACACCAATAACTCTCTCTTCTTCTGAGTTTGCCCTAGGTCATATTTATACTAATATGACTTTCGGGCTATTTACAAATATAGCCCTAGTGGGCTCTCTGGAACATATTTACATATATGTCCATCCGATGAGAGGTTCTCACCGGGTCTGCAACATCCGGTTCTCACCGGGTCTTCCTTGCCGGGTACTCGTCATCCGGTTCTCACCGGGTCTGCATCATCCGGTTCTTGGTACTCCACATTTGGTTCTCACCGGGTCTTCCTTGCCGGGTACTCCACATCCGATTCTCACCGGGTCTTCCATTGCTGGGCCTTCGTATCCCATCCGGAGGGACCGAGATCCTAACAAATTCCCCCTTCACTCCGGCATGGGAGGCCTCGTCAATCCGATCCGCTTCCGGCATGCATCTAGCTTGTCGGGCGTCAGCACCTTGGTCAGCATATCCGACCCGTTTTCCTTCGTGTGGATCTTTGTCAGCACGAACTCTCGGTCTTCTACTCGCTCCCAAATCCAGTGGTACCTCCGCTGGATGTGCTTCATCCTGGAATGATACGATGCGTTCTTCGCAAGGTGGATGGCACTTTGATTGTCGCAATAGAGCCGATATTCCTCTTGCCGGATCCCTAGCTCTTCGATGAAGTCCTTCATCCATAGTATTTCCTTGCCGGCTTCCACAACTGCCATGTACTCCGCTTCCGTGGTTGACAACGCAACCGTCTTCTGCAGCCTCGATTGCCACAAAACAGCTCCCCCCGCATATGTCATGACATATCCGGATGTTGACCGGCTGGTATCCGCATTAGCCGACATATCCAAATCGGTGAAACCGTCAAGTTGGGGTTTACCGGAGCCGAATCGGAGACACATACTTGAGGTGCCTTTCAAGTATCGGAGTATCCATTTTACCGCATTCCAATGCTCCTTTCCGGGATTGCTCATAAACCGGCTCACCACTCCGACTGCATATCCGATATCCAGTCGGGTACACACCATTGCGTACTGTTAAGTAATTAGGTAATTAACTAGGGTTAATTAGAGACTAATTATATAGTTACGTTAAGCAGCGGAAGATTAGTATGATATGCGCGTGAGAGTGTGTGAGAGGAAGAGAGAGAGAGTAAGTTACACTTATGAACACGAAGATAAATGGGGGATGATTGACTATATTGAAAATTGTCATCAACTACAAAAATACCCACAATGAGGTATATATACAACCCATGTGCAAAGGTGCACATGTGTGGGTAGAACATAAGTACTTATGTGTAAGTCCTACATTAAATGTACTGAGTGGAGGATCTAGAATATCCCACTTAAGTACAAGGTCCTATTTAAAGGCTTAAGGTCAACACATTAACTAGATTCGATCTAGGTAACTATTAAGTTACATGTGTTGACTAACTAGATTAAACTAGTTGAGCTTGATATCTCAACACGTACATTAGGCTCCCGACGGCAGAGGCATATGGTATCTTCATCATATTCGCCTTCTCTGCCTTCGTCTTCAGGCTTTGCTTACCGGATAACCTGCAGTTTGCCGGAAGTGTTGATCCGACCGATTTCGCATCTAACATGTTGAACCGCTGAAGCACCTTTGTCACGTACTTATCCTGTGACAACCACAATTGCTTCGTTGGTCGGTCCCGGATGATATGCATCCCCAACATCTATCTTGCCGGACCCAAGTCTTTCATTTAGAAGGTCCGGTTCAGGGCCTTCTTTAGCATCCGTATCTCGACTTGGTCTCGTCCAACGATCAACATGTCGTCCACATACAAGAGGAGTATCAAGAAGTCTCCACCTTCGAACTTCGTCACAAATACGTAGTGATCGGCCTGCGTCTTGTGGTACCCTTGATTGTTCATGAAGGAGTCGAACTTATGGTACCATTGCCGGGGAGCCTGCTTCAACCCGTAGAGGCTCTTTTTTAATCGGCAAACCAGGTGCTCCTTCCCTTTTTTCACAAAGCCCTCCGGTTGCTGCATGTAGATCTCCTCTTTGAGGTCGCCGTGGAGGAACGCCGTCTTCACGTCTAACTGCTCTACCTCGAGGTCCATGCTTGCCGCTATGCTCAGCACCATCCGGATGGAAGTCATCTTTACTACCAGGGCAAATATCTCGTCGAAGTCCACGCCCTTCTTCTGCTGGAACCCCTTCACCACGATCCTAGCTTTGTACCTTGGAGGGTTGCCGGCATCTCCCGGTTTGAACTTGTACACCCACTTGTTTCGAAGTGCCCTCTTTCCTTTCGGCAACTCCACCAATTCATACGTGTGGTTCTTATGCAGGGCATCCATCTCGTCCTGTATGGCACTCTACCACTTGCGGCTATGGGTGTCATCCTTCGCTTCTTCGAAGCTTTCTGGCTCCCCCTCATCGGTCAACAGCACATGCTCTGCATCCGGAAATCTCTGGGGGGGCCTTCTCTCTCTGAGAGGATATCTCCGTCTTTGGCTTTCGGCAACCAGCTCCTCTATTTGTTCTTCATCCGAATCCAATTCGGGGTCTTGGTCAGTTCCGGTTTCGGCTTCCTCTACTTCTTCTTCTGCCGGTTCAGTATCCTCACCGTAACTGGCTGGTTCCTCGAGTGTCAACCGGCTCTTAGCCGGGTGGGTCCGGATCTCAACGGAGTTCATTATCTTCTTCTCCGACTCCTAGTCGGCAAGATCTTGTCCTCCATGAAGATAATATCTCGGCTCCGGAAAACCTTCTTGTCAACCGGATCCCACACTCGGTAGCCGAACTCATCATCGCCGTATCCGAGGAATATGCATGGCCGGTTCTTTGGATCCAACTTTCCTCTCTGGTCCTTAGCAACATGCATGTACGCGAGACACCCGAACACCTTCAAATGCCGGTAGGACACTTGCTTACCGGTCCACACCTTTTGCGGCGTGTCTCCATCCAAGGGCACTGAGGGTGATCTGTTTATCACATACGTCGCTATCGATAGCGCCTCATCCCAAAACGTCTTGGGTAGTTTAGCATTTTCTAGCATACTCCAGACCCTCTCCATTATGGTCTGGTTCATCCTCTCGGCCAACTCGTTTAGTTTCGGTGTCTTCGGCACGATAAATTCGAGCCGGATTCCCTTCGAGCGATAGTACTCCTCGAACTGCCCTCGGTATTCTCCTCCGTTATATGCTCGAACCGCCTTCAGCTTCCGTCTGGTTTCTCTTTCCACTCTTGTGTGGAACTCATTGAAGACGGATAACACCTGATCCTTCATCTTCAACTGTGTGGCCCACAGCCTCTTGTTGTGGTCATCTATGAACGTCACGAAGTACAGTGCTCCGGCATGGAACTTCGTGTCCACTTGACACACATCGGTATGCACCAAGTCCAATGGTGGCTTATGTCTCATCGATGGCCTTGATCGGAAGGAGGTTCGATTTTGTTTACCAGCTAGGCAGTCGGTGCACCTCTCAAGATGCACGTTCTTCACTGGAATGAGGTTGTCATCGGCAAGCCTCTTCATCCCCTTCACGCTCATGTGACACAGTCTCTTGTGCCACAACTCACTGGCAGTGTCGGAAGCCACGTTCACTTCTTCCGAGCATAACCGGGCATTCATCAGGTACAACGTGTTGACCTTCTCGGCCCGAGCCACTATCAGGCTCCCTATGCTGAATTTCATGACTCTGTTCCGGATGCTACCCATGTAGCCTTCATCATCTAGCCCACCGGCTGATATTAGGTTTAGTCGAACCTCAGGAACGTGTCATATATCCTTTAGCAGTAGCTTGCATCCGGTTGGTGTTGTCAACCACACGTCTCCTATGCCGACAATTCGGCATGTACCTTCATTCCCCATCCGGACATAGCCGTGATCACCGGTTGTGTAGGATGAGAAGCATTTCCGGTTCGGGGTAAGGTGGAACGACGCTCTGGAATTGACAACCCACGTTGTCTCGTCGCCGGCAAGGTTCAACTCACTGTCCTCGGTGATGAGCATCAACTCTTCTTCACTTGCCATGATTGTCGTCATTCCCTTCTGGTTTGTTCCCCTCCGGTCTTTACCGTTTCGGTCCGGTGTCCGCTTCGAATTGGTACCGTCGGTTTCCTTGTCCTTTCGGAAGTGCCGACAATTCTTCTAGAAGTGTCCCGGCTTGCCGCAATAGAAGCAGGTAGGCCTCCCCCTTGACTTTGACCGTGTCCCCGACTTTTCCCGGTTCTGGGGACTACGGTTCCTTTGTCTTTCGCGTTCTGATTCGGTAAGGAGCGCTTTGGAGTCGGAGCTCGTATCCTTATCTTTCCAACATGCCTCCTCATCTAGCAAGCTCGACTTCACTCTTGCTAGGGATAACCGTTTCCCTTCCGGCCCGATTTGCCCAAGGTGACAACCAACGTCTCCCAGTTATCTGGGAGGGAACCGAGCAGGAGTTGTGCTAGTACCTCATCGGCAAGAGGTACTTCCAATGATGTTGCCTGGTGGATCAGTGTTGGGAGATAGGTCCCTTCGGATGGGAAGGAAGAAGAACAGTGCCGGCCGAGGCCGATAGGCCGAGGCCAAAACGGTATGAGGAGTACCTGGCTACGAAGAGCCGGATGATACAGACCCGGTGTGAACCGGATGAGGAGTACCCGGCTACGGAGAGCCGGATGGTGCAGGCCCGGTATGAACCGGATGAGGAGTACCCGGCTACGGAGAGCCGGATGGTGCAGGCCCGGTGTGAACCGGATGAGGAGTACCCGGCTACGGAGAGCCGGATGGTGCAGACCCGGTATGAACCGGAGGAAGAGACATATTCGTAAATATGTTTCTGAGAGCTCATTGTGGCTATATTTGTAAATAACCGAAAAGTCATATTAGTATAAATATGACTTAGGGCAAACTAATATGTGTGGTTGTTATTTTTTCTTGTTGGTGCAAGAAGAAGAGAGAGCACGTAACAGTGTATAGAGAGAGAGTGAGAGAAAGAGGTCGTTGCCTCTGCTGTAACCGCCGCCTGTGGCGAAGAACGTGAGTCCGAGGTTGTTGCCTCTGAGAACTCACTGTTTTGTACATTCATACATAGTGATAGTTTGCAGCCTGTGGGCTGCCGTGGTTTTTCCCCCTAGTTTGGGGTTTTCCACGTAAATCTCATGTGTAGTGTGTGTGTATCTTCCTCTCCTTTGTATCGTGTTTTATTTCCCGTTTTTCTGTGTAAGTAAAGAATCTCGGTTGTGGCCGAGCGTCGGACATAAGGAACGTTGGGTTCTCGTCAATCAGCCCCTGGAAGGCATTCATGTGCTCTGCCATGCTGGAGCCATCTTGGTACCAGAGCCTTACTAGCTTCCGAAATACCGAAACTTGATTAACAACATTTTTGTTCTGAAACATAATGCCGATCTTCTCCCAGAGCTCATGAGCCAAGGCTCTCTTCATTGAAGTTGTTGTATAGACTCATGTCGATGAAGCACCGTATGTACACCGTTGTCTTCATGTGCATCACCTCCCAAATCGTGGCGTCGATTTTTTCCGGTCTCTTGTCCCCGAACTGAACTGGCAACCAAAGATCGTTGACCACGAGCATGTCCCTCATCTTTGACTTCCACACTGAGTAGTTGGAGCTGGTGAGCTTGAACATGCCTCCCAACGAATTGTCCATTTTTTTCTTTGTCGTTTCGCTCCGATACCAATTTGACGAGAAATGTGCAGAATAATCTTCGGCCACAACCGAAGCTTAGATCACTTGATGACAATCAAACACAGAAGAAATGGGAATGGAGGTAATTACACAAACAGAAAAAAAAGAGAATGCACAAGATGTTAATGTGGAAAACCCTGAGAGGGAAAAACCATGGGAGCCCACAGACTCCAAACTATTGCTATGTCAAAAATACAACAGAGAGCACAGAGGCAACGACCTCTTTCCCTCAATCTTCGCCTGCGACGGTTACAACAGAGACACAATCTCTGTATATCGCTCTCTCTCTCTCTCTCTCTCTTACGCACTGTACAAGAGTTACACCAATAACTCTATCTTCTTCTGAGTTTGCCCTAGGTCATATTTATACTAATATGACTTTCGGGCTATTTACAAATATAGCCCTAGTGGGCTCTCTGGAACATATTTACATATATGTCCCTTCCATCCAATGAGAGGTTCTCACCGGGTCTGCAACATCCGGTTCTCACCGGGTCTTCCTTGCCGGGTACTCGTCATCCGGTTCTCACCGGGTCTACATCATCCGGTTTTGGGTACTCCACATTTGGTTCTCACTGGGTCTTCCTTGTCGGGTACTCCACATCCGGTTCTCACCGGGTCTTCTGTTGCCGGGCCTTCGTATCCCATCCGGAGGGACCAATATCCTAACACCCACATCTACACATGTCTTGGTCTTGGCCTTCAATCAGTCGGCTTTGTCCTTTCTTAGTCTACCGTCTTTCTTGCCCTTCTCGGCTTCACTTCCCCTTGGTTCCGTTGGCTCAAGCTTTGGCTCTCTCTTCCGACTGCTCCCCGTGCATCTACCTAGTCTCTGCTTAGCCAATCTTCTTCCATATGTCCATGTGTCGGCTTCTCCTGCCGATCAGAATGTTCCGACTTCTTCAGTCATGACGAAATCGAATTCTTCATCCGATTCGGTTTATTGGACTTCGTATCTCTCCTTATCAACTTCACTCCTCCCCCTCAAGTTCGACATATCGAGATTTTAAAGGCCAAGCATGCTCAAGAATTGCCGCAACTTGTCTAGGCCAAGAGGTTTGGTGAAGATATCAGCAACTTGTCGATTTGTCGGAGCATACACTAGTTCGACTTCACCGGAGAGGACACGCTCATAGATAAAATGATAGTGCACCTCGATGTGCTTTGTCCGGGCATGGATGGAATACATGGTTTTTTGCTAACTGGATGCTGCTAAGGTTGTTGCATAATATGACCGTTTGGCTCGGACAACTCTACATGCAGATCCTTTAGTAGCCTTTTGAGCTAAATGGCTTCCCACATGGTGACAACCGCTCCTAAAAACTCCGCCTCAGTGCTCGACAATGCCACCGTCGACTGCTTTTTACTGCTCCAGGCGATCGTGGTGCTTCCCAATGAAAACGCAAACCCATATGTTGACCTGCGATCGCTAGCATTTCGGGCCCAATCGGCGTCCGTGTAGCTGAATAACTCATCAGCTACTACTGCTCGATACAACAACGCCCTGTCCTTAGTGCCGCTGACATATCGCAATATCTTTTGTGTGCACTAAAGGTGTTCGGCCATTGGTTGCGACATGAATTGACTAATCAGGCTAACCGGGTAACTGTCATAACTAGACTCGAACCCATAACCTTTTGTTACACGGGTCGAGACTTTACCATTAGGTTATGAATTGTAATTTGAAGGATATTATTTTCATTTAGGTTTTATTGGGAAATTGATGTATATTCCAGATTTCTCTGGAACATTCTAGAAACTTCAGGAGTATTCCTGAAGACACTATAAAAGGAGGCGCAAGGCATTAGTTCGAACCAAATCGGTTCAACGCCAGTCTTAAGCCTTCTAACTACTGTTGTATATCTTCCTTCATATAATACATATATCTTTCGCATCATCATTCTCTCTCTCTCTCTCTCTCTCTCTCTCTCTCTCTCTCTCTCTCTCTCTCTCTCATTCCTTCTCTCAAAAGTTCGACACCTCTCATAGTACTAATCCTTCTCTGTCTTAGTACTATTCCCCAACAATAGTACTAATCCTTCTTTTAGTACTAATTCCTTCTCTGCCTTAATAGAGTTCCTGACAGTTTGAACCGATTTCTTGGGTGCCTGTCTGGTCTTTTCTCTCCCTCTTCCTTCTGTCTCCCTCCTTTCCTGCTAGTCTCTTATTTCCCTTTTCCTTCATCCCATGGCCACCGTTAGCGCTGAAGAGTATCAATCCGTTTTCTCGGAATTTCAATGCTTGAAAGAGAAGTTTCATGCTTTGGAACAAGAAAATCAACGCTTGTTGGGGGATCTTCAGCAAATTTCCTTAGAAAAGCAGCAAACGCAACAACAGCATGGGGAACTTGCGTTACGCGTGCAACAACTCGAAGCAACCATCGTAGCAATGCAACAACAAGGGCACGGAGCACAAGGGATTCATAAAGAACCCAAGATTGGCCTTCCCACGAAGTTCGATGGAACGCGATCGCAGTTTAGAGGGTTTCTTAACCAGGTACGGTTAGTTATTCAAATGCATCCGTCCCGATATCCCACCGATGCATCACGAGTGGGTTTAGTAGGCACGTTGTTAAATGGCTCAGCATTAGCATGGTTCGCTCCGCTACTAGAAAAGGAATCTCCAGTACTAAATAATTTTGAAGAATTCATAAGTGAGTTTAAAGCATGTTTTGGAGATACTGACAGCATAAGGACTGCAATCAACAAAATCCGGCGATTACGCCAAGGTGACCGTCCAGCCTCCGCATATGCTGCAGATTTCCGCCTACTCGCCGCCGATATCCCCTGGGATGATCAAGCATTGATGGAGCAGTTCCGCTATGGTCTACGCAACGATGTCAAGGATTTACTCTTGACTTTCCCTGAAGAGCCAAAATCATTAACAGAAGCAATCAGTCGAGCGGTAAGATGTGACAACCGCCTCTTCGAGCGACGTTCGGAACGACAATTTCAGATGCCGAGGGCAAGATCCGAGCCTACCTATGCCTCAGTGGTAGCAAAACCTTTTCAAAGGGAGTCACATAATGCGCCTCCAGTAAGTACTCCAACTCCAATGGAAATTGACACTACACGTCGTCGTGGGCCGCTATCGGAGGAGGAAAAGCAACGACGCCGAACAAACCGATTATGCCTTTATTGCGGTGGACCAGGGCATATCGCGATAAACTGTCCCCATAGACCAAGAAGGCAGGTAAACCAAGTCGTTGTTAGTTCTGACTATACTAAACCCGAGTCTATTTCAGTAGGAATCTCTGATAGTCCTCATAGTCATAATAGTCCTAATAGTACTAATAGTCCGAATCTCGCAAACAAATTTGATGTCCTTAGCCAATTAGAAGAAGAGTTAAACGACTAAGTCCAGCCAAAATAGGAGCCGTTTGGTTGGACAGCCCTAGATCTGTGCAGCCCATTAGTGGTTCCATTCCCTCTAAGCAAGTTAGTGATGTGTTCGTAGCCCAAGTAGCAGTTAGTACTAAAAGTACCCCTCCAGTACATACCTTAGCCCTTCTAGATTCCGGAGCTAATTCTTGCTTCATGGATAGGAATTTTGCCCGAGCTCATCAGATATCTCTCAGAAAGCTCCCATGTCCAGCCTCAGTAGTAGTCATTGATGGTCGTCCCATTGCTTCTGGTAATATCATAGAAGAGTCGGAACCCGTTAATATTGTCCTAGATAACTTAACATGTGTAGTATCATTTAATATTATTAGTATTCCAGAACATCCCATAGTTTTAGGATTACCATGGTTCGAGTTACATAACCCAGACATAGATTGGAGGACAAGGGAAATCCGGTTGCGACAAACCCAAGGATCTACCCAGAAGGTTGCAACCATTTCGCTACATCAGTTGCGTGAGGAAGGGCGCAAGGAGGAAATGTTTCTCTTCGCAATATCAGTACAACCCTCCAGCACCACCAAAGAGGAGTCCACCGTTCAACTTCCCGAGAAGTATCGTCAGTATGCTGATGTGTTCGATAAAGTACAAGCCAACACACTTCCTCATCATCGGCCGTACGATTGCGCCATCGACTTACAACCGGGAAAAGAGCCGCCATGGGGGCCGATCTACAATTTGTCACCAACCGAGCTAGAAGTCCTCCGAGCCTATATAGAGGAGAATTTGGAGAACGATTTCATTCGGCATTCGAAATCTCCAGCCGGTGCACCCATTTTCTTCGTCAAGAAAAAAGATGGCTCGCTTCGACTCGTTGTAGATTACCGTGGCTTGAATAAGGTCACAGTAAGAAATAGGTATGCTCTTCCCCTTATCTCAAGTCTTTTAGAACGGATCAACGGTGCCAGGTTCTTCACGAAGATCGACTTACGAGGAGCCTATAACCTCGTACGGATCCGACCAGGAGATGAATGGAAGACCGCGTTTCGCACCAGATATGGGCACTTCGAGTATACGGTCATGCCGTTCGGACTCACTAATGCGCCGACAGTCTTCCAGCACATGGCGAATGATATATTTCGAGATCTCTTGGATGATTTTTTGATCATCTATTTGGATGATCTACTGGTTTATTCAAAGACCCAAGAAGAACATGATTCTCATGTACTATTAGTACTAAAACGACTTCGAGAACATGGTCTGTATGCAAAGTTAGAGAAATGTAGTTTCGGGTGCAACCAAGTGGAATTTCTCGGCTATGTCATCTCCTCAGAAGGCATATCTATGGACCCAGCCAAGGTGAAAACGGTGATAGAATGGCACACTCCGCGTTCGGTGCGGGATGTGCAATGCTTCCTAGGCTTTGCAAATTTTTACCGGAAGTTCATACAAAATTACTCAAAAATTGTGCTGCCTCTCACACAGCTCACCAGGAAGGGACAATCATTCATTTGGTCTAAAGAGACGGACATGGCTTTCGAGAGTCTTAAGAAGGCGTTTACATCAGCTCCAATTTTAGGTCATGTGGATCCGGAAAAACCATTCATTATCGAAGCTGACGCATCGGATTTCGCATTGGGGAGCATTCTGTCACAACAGGGTAACGACGAGAAGCTACATCCTGTGGCTTTCCACTCCCGTAAGTTTGACGCCGCCGAAATCAACTACGAAATTCATGATAAAGAGCTATTAGCAATAGTTGATTCTTTTATGCAATGGAGGCATTTCCTGGAGGGATCTCCTCATCAGGTCACTGTATTCAGTGACCACAAGAACCTTGCCTACTTTCAAGATGCTCGTGTACTGAATCGACGTCAAGCTCGGTGGGCCCACTTCCTCACACGCTTCGACTTCAAAATTACATATCGTCCGGGGAAGCACCAAGGGAAGGCAGATGCATTATCACGGCGTTCGTATCTAACACCACGTCCCGGTGAGCCAGCTTTCGATAACCAGAAGCAAGTAATCTTGGGTCCAGCACGACTGCAAGCAGCACAAGTCTTTGACATGCCCGTGGATTCCGACATTACCAATACTATACGTGAGGACTTGAAGACTGACGCTTTCGCCCAAGCTATACTAGCACAAATTGACCCCTCTCGAGCGTCATGTTCACAATCACAATCACCAGGTACGGATTATCGGCAATTCAAATACTGTGATGGATTACTCTTCTTTAAAGAACTTTTGTATGTTCCTAATGGTTCTTGCCGCCTTCGAGTAGTACAAAATTGCCATGACATATATACAGCAGGACATTTTGGTAGTACTAAAACATTAGATTTAGTACAACGATCATTCTGGTGGCCCCGTATGCGACAATTTGTCGAAGATTTTGTTCGGACTTGCGATACATGCTGCAGAGCGAAAATGCCAAGACATCATCCATATGGTTTATTAGAACCATTACCAATTCCAAGCAAGCCATGGCAATCCATTGCTCTTGACTTCATTACAGATCTTCCAGTCTCTAAGGGATTCAGTGCGATTCTCACAGTGGTGGATCGATATACGAAGATGGCTCATTTCTTACCATGTACTAAAGAAATATCTAGTGAAGACACCGCCGAAATTGTCATGCGGGAAGTATGTCGGCATCATGGACTCCCTGATAATATCATCAGCGATCGTGGACCCCAGTTTGTGTCAAAATTCTGGAAGCACCTTTTTAAAATGCTGAAGGTCACTTGTAACCTCTCCTCCGGCTACCACCCACAAACCGACGGTCAAGCCGAACGAACAAATCAAACACTGGAGCAGTATCTGCGGTGCTTTCTCAACTATCATCAGAATGACTGGGCAGATATTCTTCAGTTCGCCGAATTTGCCTATAATAACACTATCCACGCATCGACTAAAGTCACGCCATTCTACGCTTATACGGGATATCATCCCCGGTGGTGTGTCCTTGAAACCCCAGAAGTGTCCACAAATCCTTGCGCGGAGGATCGTTTGGAGCGGTTACGCAAGATACAAGCGGATTTATCTACTCAACTCCAGCAAGCTCAACAATCACACAAGGACTACGCAGATCGTCATCGACTTCCATCCAGTTTTAACATTGGAGATCGGGTGTGGCTGCTACGACGACACATCAAGACTACTCGCCCATGTGAGAAGTTGGATTATCGGCGATTAGGTCCTTTCCGTATTATCGGGAAGATTAATGATGTCGCTTTTCGTCTCGAGCTACCTCCGCAACTTCGGATACATCCGGTGTTTCATAGTTCTCTCCTCGAACCCTATCACGAGAGCACTATCCCAGGACGTACTATACAACCACCACCTCCTATCGAGCTCGAAGATGGACCTGAGTATGAGGTCGCTGCCATCCTCGATTCCAAGATTGTTCGCAACAAGCTCTACTATCTAGTCGATTGGCTAGGATATAGTCCCAGCGAGCGTACTTGGGAACCGATCGAGAATGTGACCAATGCTCGTGCTCTTCTAGAAGACTTCCATCGACGATATCCCGAGAAACCGGGTCCTCAATCCAAAACGACTCGTGGAACTCGTCGTTTTAAAGGGGGGATAGTGTCATAACTAGACTCGAACCCATAACCTTTTGTTACACGGGTCGAGACTTTACCATTAGGTTATGAATTGTAATTTGAAGGATATTATTTTCATTTAGGTTTTATTGGGAAATTGATGTATATTCCAGATTTCTCTGGAACATTCTAGAAACTTCAGGAGTATTCCTGAAGACACTATAAAAGGAGGCGCAAGGCATTAGTTCGAACCAAATCGGTTCAACGCCAGTCTTAAGCCTTCTAACTACTGTTGTATATCTTCCTTCATATAATACATATATCTTTCGCATCATCATTCTCTCTCTCTCTCTCTCTCTCTCTCTCTCTCTCTCTCTCTCTCACTCACTCATTCCTTCTCTCAAAAGTTCGACACCTCTCATAGTACTAATCCTTCTCTGTCTTAGTACTATTCCCCAACAATAGTACTAATCCTTCTTTTAGTACTAATTCCTTCTCTGCCTTAATAGAGTTCCTGACAGTAACTGAGGTCCAACTTAGTGATCGTCAAGTAAATGAGGCTTTCGACAATCTGTCAGAACCGTGTCGGGTCGCACGACTTTCCGGAACTGTGGCGAAGCTTCACGTTTCGATCCAGAGGGGCTGAGATGGACTTACACTCTGCCATCCCGAACTTGAAGAGCATATTCAACACGTAATGGTGTTGGCTGATCAATACGCCTTCGGGGGTTCAGATCACTTCGATCCCGGGGAAGTAATGAAGGTCCCCCAGATCCTTCATCTCGAATGATGCCGCAAGCTGAGACTTTACTCGACTGATTTCTCCGAGGTTGACACCAGCGATGACTAGATCATCGACATATAGCACAAGGCTTATCGGTCCAGTCCGACTCGGCCAAATGAACAGTGAAGAGTCTGATTTTGATGGAGCAAACCCCATCCTATGCAACCCTAGCATGATCTTGGCGTTCCAAGCATGTAGGGCTTGCTTAAGTCCATACAATGACTTCTTCAATCGGCAAACTATCAAGGTGTTTCGTTTAGATAGAAATCCGGGGGGTTGTACCATGTACACTTGTTCCTCAAGATCACCTTACAGGAATTACATCCATTTGATGTAAGTGCCACCCCTTTGCCGCCGCTACAACAACTAAGACACAAACTGTCGTCATCTTCGCCACCGACACGAAGGTCTCATCGTAATCAATGTCGTGTTTTTACGTGTAACCCTTTGCCACCAATCGGGCCTTATATCGGCTGCCACCTTCACCATGCACGCATAATGATGCGCCATATACTCATTGTACCCATACCGAATTATGGGATTCTTCTGGTGGGTGGATCGGCAGAATTTCTGGTTTGCTGATCTCGTGGTCCTCTCGGCTGATTTCGACCCCATTTTCAGAGGTCCCTCCTTGTTCTAGCTGTGTCAGATTCACATCGATCCAACATTTCAGCCTCGGTGCCATATTCCGATATCTTCATCTTCCCTTTTTCCTTGCTCATAAATGGTCTCCTCGATTTCTGGTGCGGGGACTGCACGACCGAGTCTCAACTACTCGTCGGCTCTTCATTCGACTGGTTCATTTGACTGATTTGCTCATTCGGCCCAAATAGCCGAAATGAGATCAGACTCTCCTCTAGAGTTCCGATTTCCTCTTCATCAAGGATCATCTCGGCCTCACTGGCCTCATCCTCAGAATTCGGAATGGAGTGGTTGGGAGTTGGAGGTGAAGGCACGTATCACGAAGCTGGCTCGTCGAAAACGACATCTCAGCTTACTCGGACCTCTTTCATGTGGGGGTTATAACACTTATAACCCTTCTGCTCATTCAAGTAGCCGACCAAGATACATTTTTCGGCTTTCGCGTCCAATTTCCTCCGCTTTTCCTTCGGCATATGCACGTATGTAACGCTACTGAAAACCCTCAATGGTGCAAAATTCGGCTTCTTCCCGAAGTACAGCTCATGTGGCGACACTCCTCCACTTGCAGGAGTCCGATTATGCAGGTATACAATCGTCCTAACGGCTTCAACCCAATAGAATTTTGGCATATTCTTCTCTTGAGCATTGCCCTTGCCGCTTCTTCTATCTTCCAATTCTTCCGCTCGGCCACGCCGTTCTGCTGCGGTGTGTATCTGTAGGAGAATTCACGTCGAATTCCTTCCTTTTGCAGATAGCTAGAAAACTGGTTGGAAAAATACTCTTTCCTGCCATTGGACCTTAGGCACTTGATTTTTCGACTTGTCCCCATTCAACAAGGCTCCTCATCTTTAAGAAACAGGAGAAGACTTCAATTTTCTTCTACATCAAACACGCCCAAGTGTGCCTATTACCGCCTATCTAGAAGCAACACCTTCGATTCCTACGCGGAATCCGACCAAGAGACGTGGTACGAGTAGTCCCCAAACTACCTTACGCAATGGGAAGGTTTCGACACGTTCATGGATTAAACATAGCACTTTAGTGCACAAAATGGAAAACTAACACTGTTTAGTTAAGGAATTGATACAAGACATAGGTTAAAACCCAACTCTATTTGTATTATATAATAGATAATGGATTACCCGTTTACGGCTATATGCCGGATTAACTCAGATCCTCAAGACCGCATCCTAACTCTCTTCCCCCCCCTTCTGTTTTCGACTGCTCTTCTTATATAGTTTCGCTTTGGCGCGTGCTTCTTGTTTGTTATCGTTTGTCTTTGGCTGCATGTGACTTGGCTTCCTGCTTAATTACGTTTTGTTTACCTACTTTTACCTATTTGTGTTACAGTTGTTTTTAGATATTACATATATGGTTTGTTTATAGATATTACATTTTTAGCCCACGGAGAGGTCGGGCACGCCCGTGGGACAGTGCCTTGGCACGTCGAACTCACAAAAACAAAAAATTTACAGTTGAAAGTAAACGTAAAAGTCAAGTCTAGAGTATAACTAATCCTTCGTTAGGATGTGGAGGATGCCCTTTGCTTGCTTCGTTCCGGTCTTGGGGTCGGGCCGTATGTCGCTGCATCCTTCGGCCATGGGCTCGTTGGTTTGGTCTTTCGGGGAGGTGCTGTTGTCTGGTTTGGCTGGTCCGTCGTCATCGACGGGTGGTGTAACGTCGAGGGCTTGCTCGGATTCGATCCTCAACACCATCTGATCGTCGTTGAATTTCTCCAAGAGTAAGGAAATGGCTTTTGTGTGGCCATCGGCTAAGGCATGGAAATCTTCCTCAAGGTCTTCTCAGATCATACTGATGCTAGTTCCGTCCATTTTGTAGAAGCCTCTGTCTTCTTTCCGACGATTCTCGGTGTTCGCCCGTAAAACCTGTAATTCGGCTGCCTGAGCCGACCATTGTTTCCACCTTGTGATGAGCGTTTCGTCGATCTTGCGATTCAATTTCTGGCGTTGCTTCATGACCAGTGTGTTGATACGGTCCACCCTTTTATTGTGCAGTGCTTGCAGAACCAAGTTGTCCTTTTTAGCTTGATCGAGTTCCAGCCGTAATTGGGGCGTGAGCACTTCATAGGTTGTGTGCAGCGATCAGACCCTAGCTTTTGTTTCGGCCGTTATCTTGTCAACTTTGTGGCTGAATTCGGCGTGGGCTTCGTCTAAGTCCTTCATGTGCCTTTTGTGCTCATCCTCGCGCTCTAGGATGCTGGCCGTTTGATGTTCGTGCAACTCATCATATAGTTGTGAGCGCTTGTTTTCGGCTTGTTCATATTGTTGCAAAAACTGACTTGACTTGGCCTGCATTTTGACTAGCTCTTTTGTGACCGTCGCAATCGGCGTTGTTGTAATGTCTTGGACTGAGGTGATCGCGGTAGTGATTTTCTCATCCGCTTCGCGCAATTGGACGGTTTGGTTCGCGATGGTTTTTCTGAGCACAACTTCTTGTTGTTCGGCATTCTTGTGAGCTTCGTCTAAGCGCTCTTTGGCTTTCTCGGCGATGGCCTTGTAAGTGGCGACGTCTTCTTCGAGTTTTTGTATCGTCGTGGCATCGTCGGCCTCTGTTTGTGTGCCTATAGATAAGAAACAAGGGTTGGGCAATGTTTGTGGTGACGTCGCGGCTGTTGCGGGAGGGGCCTCTGACTGTGTTGCTTGTTCTGAAGAAGGGGGCGGTAGAGCGATCGTTGGTGTCACAGTCACCGCACGGAGTTGCGGTTCTAACTTGACTCGTTGCGTTTCCGTATTCTGCCAGAGCTCTGTGGCTATCTTGGCATGTTGACGAGCTACTTTAATGTTGGCGGCCATATCTTTGGTCGCGCGTTGTCGTGAAGAAAACCGTCCCCAGGCGGAAACCGAGTTTAGCGTGTGTAAACCGGCTCTTACACGCGAGCACGCTTTTCATTGTATAGTAAGTAGGTAGGTACAAGTCGGCTGAGGTGAAATCCTAGGTAGCACGCATTCAATAGGAAGAGAATTAATGTAATGTAACAGTGTCGTGTTGTTACGCGCGTGCGTATGGAAGGGGCGGGACCACAGGGGTCTTGGACTAGGGAGAAGAGGAGAAAGGTTAAGACAACGAATGGAAGATTAGCTCATAGCTCAAGAGGAGAAGAGAACGAATATGACATTATGATAGAAGAAGAAGAAGAAGAAGAAGAAGAAGAAGAAGAAGAAGAAGAAGAAGATGGAGTCAGATACTCAACAAGAAGTTCTATTAAGAAAATATAAACGCTTTACAATGGTGGCCGCCATGGCCGCACCAAACGGCTATAAGAAAACCCTAAAGGAAAACCCAAGAAGAAAACCCTAACCGAAACCCTAAAACCGAATAGGAAACCCTCGACCTAAGTGGTATGCCTCTCTCCCTCAAAATAGGCAACCCCTCATAAGTGACACCTCCCTTCCTTTTATAGCCCAAGGAGGGAGGAACCTTATAATGTGGGATAAAATTTCCCCTCTCTTTCTATACACCATATCCTAGTTTACATGTGCACATATGGCACACCACGGACTTGCCCTTCCCACCCCGGTTTCCGCCTATGGACGAAAATCTTCACGACATCCACTCCCACCAAACCGCACATCCACCGGTATGTGCCAAGAAAGGAAAAGGGTGAGAGATTTCGGCGGCGATGATCAACCGGGTCTTTCGCCTTACCGGCACCCAACCATCTTGCCGGTCCCTTGCCGGCGCCGATTCGTCTTGCCGGCTCCTTACCGGCCCCGACCTGTCAGCTCCATCTGATCCACCACGTCCACCGTGTGTCCCCGAACCGGCGGCTCCATCCGAACTGCCATATCCACCACACGCCATTGCCGATCCGGTCACTCTTTCTTTGTCCGCCACGTAGGTCCTCCGATTAGGCCGTGGGTCACCCCGTTTGCTCGCCGGATTCTGCCCCTCGCATACCGCTTGTGTTCTATCTCTGGCTCGATCCTCCCTTCGTCTCGAACACCTCGTGCCGATTCCCTCCGTTTCGCGCTCACCTTCCGTAGGCTATTTCCGTGGGCCCTTGTTGCCTCCCGAACATGCGCTCGTTCTTCGGTCCCTCAACGACCTCATTACACGCTCCTCGCTTCTCCGTTGCGCGCCGTGCTCTCTCGCCGTAGAGCGTACCGTCATCCCGACCACCATGTCAGTGTCCTTTGCGACTCCCGTTACCGCTTCATCCCGTCTCCCGTCCTCTTGGCCCGCTTGGCCTCGCATGCCTTCTGGGACGCCGCGCTTCCGTAGCCCGTTGCTCTCCACGCACCTCCTCCGGTTCTCAAGACATAGCCTTCCATGCTCGCCGATCATCCTCGTGCTTGTCGTTCGGCCCTTACGCGGCCACATCACACGTGCCGCACTCCGCTCTGCTTTGCGTACCCTTTCGAAAAGGTACGTTGCTTCCCCGACATCCGTGTCAGTGCTCTCGTCTTCGGTGTCCTCCGCAACCTCCGATGTTGCCGCTTCGCCCCAAGGTACACCCTCTTGGTCTGCCTCGCATGTCCTCCGGATCTCTCCGGTCGCACTCCGGTTTCCGCACTTTGCGTGCCGCTCCTTTGGTTTTATCGTCTTCGCATGTCGAACACCTCGGTGTGTCGACTCTTCCCGCTCCGTGCTTGCCTTCCGTAGGCTCTTCCCATGCGTCGATGTTGTCCCCCGAATATGCGCTCATTCTTTGGCCCTTAGGCGGCCCCATTCCGCATTCCTTGCCTCTCCTTTGCCCGTCGTGCTCTCTCGCCGTAGAGCGTACCGTCATCCCGGCCTCCGTGTCGGTGTCCCTCGAGGCTCTCATTATCGCCTCACCTCGATTTGCGCCCTCTTGGCCCGCCCGGCCCGCTCGGCCGCACACATCCTTTGGGATGCCCCGTTTTCTCCTCACGGTACGTGACCCTCCGTTTTCCCAGACACAATCCTTCGTTCATGCCGATCCCGCTCGTCTCGTTCCGTCGATCTTGGCGTCTTGTCGCACCGTCCGTCGTCCCGCGCTTGCCTCTCGAAGGTTTCCTCCGACCGTCATCGTCGGTCACTCTTTGCGGCTCCTTCGAATGCACGCTTGCTTCTTGGCCCTTCGATGGCCGTAGTGCATGCTTCGTTTTACGCGCCTCATCCACCGTAGACCCGACCTCCATGTCGGTCTCTTCGTCCTTTGTTGTCGTAGCCCATTCCGACTCAGGCTTGCCGTCTTGGCCCCGCTCGTCCATTATTTCATACCGGATATCTACACCAGTCTCCAACTCCACATCGGCCTCTAACTCCTCGCCACCACCCGCCATCTCTTCGGTCTTATGTTGATCCGCAACCGCCGAAGTCTCTAGAATGGGTGTGGAAGGTCCCTCTCGCTCTTGGTCTTCCACCAAGCCGTGATCACCGTGCCAGCTAGGCCTCCTCAATACGCTTACTGGCTCTTGTCGCGCGTTGTGACCCGTTCTCCCCGATCTCCAATCATGCCGACTTAGCCTTCGCCCGGATCGGTCTCGGCCGATCAAGTTTCGGTTTGGTCGGCTCCCTTTCGTAATCGTAACCGGCCGGTACATGTTTGTCCGCACAAATCCGGCCTTGCCGACTCTTCTTCGGTTCGGGCCTGGTTGACCGGACCCCGTTCCAATCTTCTTCCGCCTCGTCTTCCGGTCGTGTCGGATTATCGACCGGTTCATTTTCCAGTCGGGTCGGTTCCCGACTCTCTCCTCCTTGCCGTTCCCGACCTCTCCGTTGGTCCTCTTGTATATCCCCGTTACGGGCCTCGCATCCTCATCTTTGCACGTGTTCGCTCCGGGCCATGCCTCCTCACGACCACCGTCCTTCTCTCCGGTCTTATGTTGGCATTCGAGCGCAACCGCCGTAGTCTCCGGCCCCGATGTCGAGGGGTCTCTCCTCCGTCTGCTATGACCTTCCTCGTCGTCGTTTTGATCGTCCGCTTTGCCGCCGCCACCGCCCGTCGCTCTAGGTCTCACGTGGGCTCTCGGGCCGACCGTCGGAGCCTCTAGGGCCGGTGTGGGCAAGGACCCGGCATCCCCACTCGTTGTGTCCGTAGCCGCTTCCGTTCAGACGTCGTTGTCCGCGGCTACCCCATCTCCGATTCCGCAAGCCTCGATTACGCTTGCCACCATCTCTCCCATGCCGTCATCTCGGTTGCCGCCGCCACCGTCCGTCACTCTAGGTCTCACACCGGCTCTCGGGCCGGATGCCGGAGTCTCTAGGACCGGTGTGTGTAAGGTCGCGGCACCGCCGCTTGTCCCCTCCTCACTCGATGTTTTGGGCCGCCATGTCTTGAATCCGTAGTTATCGGCCTCCATGGCCGTCCCTTCACCGCAAGGCAAGAGGGTCGCTTGCTCCGCACCCTCTCCTATGTCGCCGTCGTACGCTCTCCCGGCCTCCGTATAGGCCCCGTCTTCTACGTCTAGGGAGGCTTCTTCCTCCACATCCTTCGATCCGCTTGGGCCCAACTCCGTAATAAGCCCTACCTCGGCTTCGAACTTCACCTTCACGCTCTCGCAGGCCTCCCATACCAATGCCTCAAAGTCGTACTCCTTCGGTTGATCGCGCGTCAAGCTCTTTTCCGGCGGTGGTGTGTAGCCGCCCACCGCCCTCTCTTTTCCGTCGCTCGCGGGCCAAGTCGTTGCCGACCGCTCACCATCATATTGCCGGCACACCCACCGATCGAACTCATGTCGACCTCTTCCTTCCGGTTCTGTGTACCTGTACGCCTCCAATAGGGCTCCCTCAAAGGACACCCACGACTCATGAGCTTCTCGTAGCTCATTGACCTCCTTGTGCACCGATATGGCCGCCACTCGAGGAAAATACTCTAGCCGCATTGCCTCGTCTACGCCCCCTTTCGCCATCTCAGCATCGTACGCTTCCAAGAACCTCGGGACATCGTCCCCATTGAATCGGCCGACTCGATCGACCACCCTCTCGACGGCTTGTTGAGCCGAATCTCGCCTAGCCTTTTTCCGTCGCGCATCCATCACGATCTTTGCCATCATCTCCTCGAAGTCGAAGTCTTCTTCCATCTCCATGCTCCCTTGCCGCCCTTCATGTCGGGTTCACCAAAGATGTCGCGTTGTTACGCGCGTGCGTGTGGAAGGGGTGGGACCACGGGGGTCTTGGACTAGGGAGAAGAGGAGAAAGGTTAAGACAACGAATGGAAGATTAGCTCATAGCTCAAGAGGAGAAGAGAAAGAATATGACATTATGATAGAAGAAGAAGAAGAAGAAGAAGAAGATGGAGTCAGATACTCAACAAGAAGTTCTATTAAGAAAACATAAACGCTTTACAATGGTGGCCGCCATGGCCGCACCAAACGGCTATAAGAAAACCCTAAAGGAAAACCCAAGAAGAAAACCCTAACCGAAACCCTAAAACCGAATAGGAAACCCTCGACCTAAGTGGTATGCCTCTCACCCTCAAAATAGGCAACCCCTCATAAGTGACCCCTCCCTTCCTTTTATAGCCCAAGGAGGGAGGGACCTTACAATGTGGGATAAAATTTCCCCTCTCTTTCTATACACCATATCCTAGTTTACATGTGCACATGTGGCACACCACGGACTTGCCCTTCCCACCCCGGTTTCCGCCTATGGACGAAAATCTTCACGACAACGGATGATAACGGCTTCCCTCCTTGGGCTATAAAAGAGAGGGAGAGGAATGGAAAAGGTATCGCACGTTAGAGAGGACGAAGTGTTGCCGGATTGGGACCGAGCCCTTCTCCTCTACCACTCTCCATAGCCATTTTGCGCAGGTTTTGGGAGGCTGACTCCGCTTTGTGGAACGCCCGTGTGCTTCCGGTAGAGTCTCCATCTCGCTCTTCTGTGTGGCTGTGAATAGGCGTCGATGTTCGCCTTGCCGGCCTATTAGTTGTAACCGTCTCAATATATATATATATTTATATACATACGTGTTCATATACTCGGACTCCTAGTCGTCTCGTTTGCTGTGTTGTTGGACTGTGATTCCTGTGTGCTCCTGTGTCTGTGTGTGTGCAAGCGCGTCCGTTGCCTTTCCGTTCTCCTCTTTCTTAGCTATTTCTCGGTCCAAGACCCCGGTGGTCCCGCCTCGTTCTCCACGCACGCGCGTAACAACGCGACAACGTGTTGCATGGTCGACCTCTCGATAAGTTTCGACTAACGCCATATTGAGCTCAGGGAGCTCCATACGGGTGCGACGTTTCTTTTTGGCTCTGTTTCAGCCGACTTTTTGGGGTTTCGGCTCGTCTTCTGAAGCTGGATCATTATCAAGAGCCCTTTGAATTACTTGCTGCTCGACACGTTCTTGCGCCATCCGGGCCAAGAAATCAATAAGTTCATATGCCGTACCATGTTGCAACAATGCCCCTAGTTCGAAAGCTTAGGCAGGCAAGTCATGCAGAGTTAAGACGTCGTCTTCCGAGAATTTCGACGTCTGGCCCTTTTCAATGTGCCCTTGGGCCATCACGATTGTTGTATCTAGTGCTACCACTAGAGCCTTTTTAGCCGCCGAGGGGTCAGGTTCGTTGAGCTGCGTTTTGTGGTATCCCGCTTAGGGGAGGACGTTTCATCACGACCACATTTCTGTTGTGGTCCTCCGAGGGGTCAGGTTGTTGGTGCGGCGCGCTGTCGTGAAGAAAACTGGCCATGGGCGGAATTAGAGAAAAAGGCGCATGAACCGGCTCTTACACGGGTGGACGCGAGAATTGATATTTTGTACATAATTCGTAATTAGGTCGGTTGATGTAAATACTAGGTAGTACACATTTATTAGGCCGATAAATCGATCGTCGGCACTATAGGCCGGTTCGGAGAGAAAGACGCCACAAGTTATTTGGAGGCTTACTGGGCCGAAATGATCATGAGGGATATCCTGGTGGACAGGCGGCTTTCCGGATTCTCTCGGGTGGTGACGCTGAGCATCCACGCGGAGGTGCTCGAGGTGCTGGCCGGATGCCAGACTTGGGAGGAGTTCGAGCTGCAGCTCCTCGAGAAGTATGGGTTTGACAACTCGCTTCGGCTGTCGAGGCGGGACTTCATGGCGTGGGTGGAAAGCCCCGGAAAAGGGAGGAACACGTCGACGCTCCTCCAGGAGTTCGAAAAACGGTTCGCGCGGCTGTCGACGCTAGATCGGACCGTGCTCGAAACGAGTCGAGTACTAATGTTTGTCAAGTCGGTGGACGCACTCGACATGGAAAAGGTGGGTCCCCTATTGGAAACGGACGAAGGGCTCACAACAGACTGGGCCGTGGTAAAACGGGTCTGCAGCCGTTTCGACAAACGGCGCGATTGGAGCGATGAAAGCTCGTCGGGGTCAGGGCCGGTCCCGGCGAGGAGGCTCGAGGAGCCGATATCGGTGCTAGCCGGTAGGAAGGAAGAGACCCGAATTTGGCTGGTGTCGGGGTCGGCATTGAACGACGTGGTAAGAGGCCCATCCGGAGGAGCGGCTCTAGAGGAGCTGACACAGATGGTGCGCGACCTGCAAATCGCACAGGCATGGAGAGACAGAGGCGAACAACCTCGCGACCGGAGGTCGCCGGCTGGGCAATGGAGCATGTGGTGTGACGTGATCGGTCACATTCAGAAGGATTGCGCGGATTTTGCCGACGCGCTTAGGACCAACGTGGTGTACCTCTGGAATGGGCGGGTGCACGCGAGCGAGACCCGGAGAGCCCTAGAACTAAATACTGGGCGCGGCGGAATGAAGAGGTTGATGGAAGAGGCCGCGGCGCAGCACGTACAAGCCGTTAACTACTTAGTGTCGGTGGGAATTCGGGTTGGGGGTGATGAGACCCGGAAGGTGAAGGACTCCGGATTCTGGCCGCTAGTGCTAGAAGGCCTCTCCGGAGTTCGGCTGAAGAAGGAAGAGGCAGACCGCGCGGAACAACGGGTCCAGGAGGTCACCGGATGGGACGATCCGGTCGAAGAGAAAACGGGCTTCGTAGAAGCCGCTTGCCAGAACTACGAGGTTCTGGTGAAAGACAAACGAGCAGGAAAGGCCGGGGGGTCAGTCCCTCGTAGAGGTACAAGACCCGGTTCGGACCGAAACCGACTGGTGCCGGCAACCCAGGCGTGGCAGACGGACAGAAGCAGGCGGGGTTTCGGTTGAGCACCGAAATCAAGAGAGAAATGGACCTACGGAAGGTCCTTGAAGAGTGGATCCTCGACAATAAAGTGGAGCTGTCGTTGCAGGAGGTGTTGGGAATCGCCAAGAGGGAGTTCCACGACTTCATCATAGACTTAGTAAAGCGGAAGAGGCTCTCGACGGAGCCAGAACTGGAGAAGCCAGTGGAGGTGCGGACTACGCGCTTAGAAGACGCGGCCCTAGAAGACGAGTTGGCGGAAGAGCCACTACGCGAAGCCGCATTGGGCCAGGGCAACTACGGAAACCCCTGTGCGGATCGACGACGTTCCGGAACCGGTGGTGGCCTTGGTAGACCATGGATCCGAAATCAACCTGATGTCCATGGATTTCTACAAGAGGGGTAAATGGTCGATCAACACCAAGCATGGGTGGAAGATACGCGCAGCGACGCGTGCTACGGAGGAGCTGCATGGTGCGTGCCCAAATATACGCATAAAGGTCGGTGACATCGAGATAGATCAACATTTCTTTGTGCAGGAAACATCCTCGCACCCGGTGATTCTCGACGAACCATACATTACGGCAGCACGCATGGAGATGAAGGTGCTGGACAACGGTTCGGCGTACGCGCGCGTCAAGAGCCAGGACGGTCGGCATTCCGTCCAATTCATGACCATACGTCCGAACCATGAGAGGAATCGCGAGACCCTCGACGGCGACAACCGAGGGGACTTTTAGAGAGGGCTATCAAGGCATGGGGCCGCGGTAGTCCGGACGTACTGGAAGAACCCCACACATGTACAGTAGGTAGGAAGTTATGGTTCTCCGAAAACGGAGGTTGTACTATAACCGACGTCAGTGGCCGGGAAAGGAAGCAAGCGGAGGAGCGGCTCAGGGGATGCGGAGTCCTCTCCCCCGACGAAGAAATCGGTGGCGCCGTGGAGGCGGTCTCTTTTGTCGACACCTTGGGCGAGTTGCGAAAGGTGATCGGTGAAGACCTTAGAGAAGACCGGACCATTCCGGTTATTCGATGGGAATGTACGAAGTCATCGCGGACTTCGGGGAAAGGATCGGGTCGGGTCGGACGGCCCGCATGGATACAAAGTACAAGACTGTGGACCAGAAGGTGAGGCCAGTCGCGGCACCCTTGCCGGAGGGCAGTGAGGAGCGGATAAAAGGGGTCGCGTCGGACCCAAGTTTATGGAATCCGGCTGGCATAGGGCGCCGGTTCACCGACATAACGCTACGGGAGCTCAAGGTTGGTGGGGGTGGCTTTCTACTACAGGCGGAGGATGACAAGTTTCGAAGAATGCTCGGAGGGCATGGGAAAGCCTTCACGTTCTCGCCAGAGGAGATCGGGTGTGTGAACCCGACGATCGTCGAACCGATGGTGATATTCACGGTACCGCATGTACCGTGGAATCTCAAACCGATTCCGATGCCGAGAGCTCACATCCTGAAGTTGATGGAGCTTCTGAAGCAAAAGGTGGAGATGGGCATCCTCAAACCGTCGAGTGCCCCGTATTCGAATCGGTAGTTTACAGTGCCGAAGAAGAATGACACACTGTGCTTCATTCAGGACCTGCAACCGGTCAACAGGGTGACCATCTGTAATGCAGGAATCGGACCGACCATAGATGAGTTCGCGGAGGCCTTTGCTGGAAGGTCGATCTATTCGGTCGGTGACTTATACTCGGGGTACGACTAGTTCCAGCTAGCTGTGGAGAGTAGGGATATCACGACGATGCGAACTCGTCTAGTACGGATGTGTACCCTACCTCAAGGCGGGACGAATTCGGTGGCGCACATGGTGAACTGCATCTCGGACATCACCATGCCATTCTTGGACGACATCCCGATAAAGGGGTGTTCGGTGGAAGATGCGGACGAGACTGTCGGGTCAGATGGATGCCGGAGGTTCATCGTGAACCACATCAACGACTGCGAGAAGGTGCTGCAGAAGCTCGAGAGCGCACGACTGACCTTCTCCGGAGAAAAATCGGCGTACGGGCAGTCGGAGATCTTGGTGGTCGGACACCTGTGCGGGCCTTACGGTAGGAAACCGTCTCCAGCAAAGGTAGAGGCCATCTCCGCGATGAGGAACGATTGTGGGTCGATCATGGAGGTCCACAGATTCTTTCGACCATGCACGTTCTACCACATCTGGATCCCGCACTACGCGCATGTCACGGAACCCATCTACGGACTATTGAAAAAAGGGCGTAGCTTTGAGTGGAGGACGGAGCACACGGAGTCGGTCCGGAGACTAAAGGAGGCGCTTACGGTAGCGCCAGCTCTCCGTAAAGCGGTTTACGGTAAGGGGATCCACATCTACGTAACGGTGGACACGAGCCCGACCGGGATCAGGTGGTTGATCAACTAGGAGGACGAGGACGACGCACGGTTCCCGATCCGGTTCAGGGCGAAGGTATTGAGCGAGCGACAACGAGGATACGCCCAAGTCAAGCGCGAACTATGGGGTATCGTTTCGGCAGTCAAGGCCGACAGGGACTACCTGATTGGGACGGAGGTAATAATCGAGACAGACTGCCAAAACGATACTCAGCATGGTTTCCGGATGCGCGACGCTGGACCTAGCAATGCTTCGGTGGATAGCGTACATTAAGTCCCTGAACCCGGAGATACGACACATCTCCGGAAAGGATAACGCCATGGACGACATGCTTTCGAGAGCAAGGTTCAACGACGAAGACGACATGGTTTCGGATGACGAAGAAGTCGGCGAGGACTTCTTCGGGTTGGCTAATATGACGACGAGGAAAGGGGACACTCTGGCGCTTAACGAATTTGACGAAAGCAGGTACGATGGGGAGTGGCTCCAAATTGGGAGGTTCCTACGGGCGATGACACCGGACGCAGCGTGGACGAGAGAAGAGGCGAGCCGGGTACGAAAGAAGGCGTACCGATTCTTCCTACGGGACGGGTGCATATGGAGGCACCCAAAGAAAGGAAACGACATCCCGCTCCGAGTAGTGGCAAAGAAAGAAGAACAGGAGGAACTACTGGCGGCATTTCACGAGAGCCCCTGGGCCGGGCATCGTGGGACGTGGGCCACGTTCGAGAAGCTGAAGGAAAAGTACTAGTGGACGGGGTTGTACCAGGACGTGCATCGGTTAGTAACAACTTGCGAAAGCTATCAGATGCACTCCGTAGTCTGACATCGGGACGAGCTACACCCGACTTACCCGTTGCGGTCCATTTCAAGTGGATGGTGGACTTGGTGACGATGCCGATGGGAGTAGGATAGATGCAATACCTGGTGCTTGCGCGGGAAGACTTAACGAACCAGGTGGAATGCCATGCACTACAGAACAAGGCAACCGCGGCGGTATCCCGGTTCCTAATCGAAGAGGTAGTGTGTCGGTATGGGTGCGTCGGGAGGATCGTGGCGGACCGGGGAGAGCTGGATGCGCGGGAAGTTGAGGAGCTGTTCGACCGGCTAGGGGTCAAACTCTCCCTCACTATTGCGTACAATCTGGAGGCGAACGGGAAGGTCGAACGTGGGCACGCCGGCCTATTCCTAGTTACATACATCCTAGGATATACACATAACGCCGGCCTATTCCTAGTTACGTACAATGTGTTGGGTTGAGTGCACACGCTGTCGTGGAGAAAACCGTCCCTAGGCGGAATCGGAGAATATCGAGAGAATCAGCGGTGTGCACCATGTGCACTCACCCTTGTATAAACGTGTGAATAGTAGGAGTCAACACAGGACAAAGAATCCCATGTAAGTCGGGATTTATCCCACATTGTAACGCATCCCTCTCCTTATTCTATAAAAGGAAGGGAGCACCCTTTGTGAAGGGGTTGCCCATTTTGTGTTAGAGGGTATACCGTTAGATTTAGGGTTAGTTCTTCTTCTTCTTCTTCCTCTTCTTCGCGGTGTCGGTTGACTGTTGAGGGCTGTTTTTGCTCGGTCTCCTGTGCAAGACCCCGCTCTGCGTGATGAGCCCGAGAGCTCCCCGGACGGCGGCTTGGCTGTAGACTACTGTTGTAACCTACCCTAGCTTGGTCCGGCTCGAAGTTGGGGTTGTATTCTTTCCCTTGTAATACATACATTTGCGTCTGTTTGTGTATATTCGTGTCTCTGTTGGTGTCAGGTGCTTCCCCTTTTCTGCGTTTCCTGTACATAAGGGCATGAGTCGGGTCGGCGTGCATATGTGTGTGTGTGAGTCGGTGTCAAGTGTGCGCTCCCTCTCTTAGGGTTTCCTGAGGCATACCACTTAGGTTGAGGGTTTCCTATTCGGTTTTAGGGTTTCAGCTAGGGTTTTCTTCTTGGGTTTTCTTTTAGGGTTTTTCTCATAGTCGTTTGGTGCGGCCATGGCGGCCACCATTGTAAAGCGTTTATGTTTCCTTAAGCTAACTTGTTGAGCATGTTGCCCCGTCTATTCTATGTTAGTCTCTTATTCTTTCTCCTCTACTCCCTAGTCCTACAGAAATCCTCACACCGATCCGGCTGTCGGCCCGAGTGCCGACGTGAGTCCTATAGGAGAGGTAGTACTGTTTGCTCATCAGTATTGTTCTTCTCACTTCCCATCCGGAGGGACCTGTTTCCTAACAAACTCCCCCTTCACTCCGGCATGGGATGTCTTACTAGTCCGATTCTCTTCCGGCATGCATCCAGCTTGTCGGGTATCAGTACTTTGGTCAGCATATCTGACCCGTTCTCGGCCGTGTGGATATTTGTCAGTGCGAACACCTGGTCATCTACTCTTTCCCGGATCCAGTGATACCTATGCTGGATATGCTTCGTTGACTGTCGCAATAGAGCCTGTATTCATCTTGCTGGATACCGAGCTCTCCGATGAAGTCCTTCATCCATAATATTTCCTTGCCGGCTTCCACAACCGCCATGTACTCTGCCTCCGTGGTTGACAATGCAACCGTCTTCTGCAGCCTCGACTGCCACGAAACAGCTCCCCCTGCATATGTCATTACATACCCGGATGTAGACCGGCTGGTATCCACATCAACCGACATGTCCGAATCGGTAAAACCGTCAAGTTGAGGTTTTTCGGAGCCGAATCGGAGACACATGTTCGAAGTGCCCTTCAAGAACCGGAGTATCCATTTGACCGCGTTCTAGTGCTCCTTGCCGGGATTGCTCATAAACCGGCTAACCACTCCGACTGCGTATCCTATATCCGGTCGGGTACACACCATTGCGTACATTAAGCTCCCGACGACAGAGGCATATGGAACCTTCATCATATTCGACTTCTTTGCTTTCGTCTTCGGACTTTGCTTACCGGATAACCTACAGTTTTCCGGAAGTGTCGATTCGGCCGGTTTCGCATCTGACATGTTGAACCGTTGAAGCACCTTTGTCACGTATTTCTCTTGTGATAGCCACAATTGCTTCGTTGGCCGGTTCCGGATGATATGCATCCCCAACATCTGTCTTGCCAGACCCAAGTCTTTCATTGCGAAGGTTCGGTTGAGAGCCTTCTTCAGCATCCGTATTTTGGCTTGGTCCCGTCCGACGATCAACATGCCGTCCACGTACAGAAGGAGTATTAGGAAGTCGCCTCCTTCGAACTTCTTCACAAACACGTAGTGATCGGCTTGCGTCTTGTGGTACCCTTGATCGGTCATGAAAGAGTCGAACTTCCGGTACCATTGTCGAGGAGCCTGCTTCAGTCTATACAAGCTCTTCTTCAACCGGCATACCAGGTGCTCCTTCCCCTTCTCCACAAATCCTTCCGGTTGCTGCATGTAGATCTCCTCTTCGAGGTCACCGTGAAGGAATGTTGTCTTCATGTCTAGCTTCTCTACCTCGAGGTCCATGCTTGCCGTTATACTAAGCACCATTCCGCGCCCTTCTTCTGCTGGAACCCCTTTACCACGATCCTGGCTTTGTATCTCGGGGGGTTGCCGACATCTCCTGGTTTCAACTTGTACACCCACTTGTTTCGGAGTGCCCGCTTTCCTTTCGGCAACTCCACCAATTCGTACGTATGGTTCTCATGCAGGGAATCCATCTCATCCTGCATGGCACTTAACCATTTGCGGCTGTGGGTGTAATCCTTCGCCTCTACGAAGCTTTTTGGCTCCCCCTCATCGGTTAGCAGCACATGCTCTGCATCCGGAAATCTCCGGGGGGCCCTTCTCTCTCTAAGAGGATATCTCCGTCTTTGGGCTTCGGTAACTGGGCCCTCCATTCGCTCTTCATTCGAATCCGATTTTGGGTCTTGGCCGGTTCCGGTTTCAGCTTCCTCTATTTCTTCTTCTTCCGGTTCAGTATCCTCACCGTAACCGGCTGTTTTCTCGAGTGCTAACCAGTCTCTTGCCGGTTGGGTCTGCTCCTCGTAGAATCGATCCTTACCGGTCGACTCGGAGTTCATTATCTTCTTCTCCGACTCCCAGTCGGCGAGCGTCTTGTCCTCCATGAAGATGATATCTCGACTCCGGAATACCTTCTTGTCGACCAGGTCCCACACTCGGTAGCCGAACTCATCGTCGCCGTAACCGAGGAAAATGCATGGCCGGGTCTTTGGATTCAACTTTCCTTTCCGGTCCTTAGCAACATGCATGTACGCAAGACACCCGAATACCTTCAGATGCCGGTAGGACACTTCGTTACCGGTCCAGACTCTCTGTGGCGTGTCTCCATCCAAGGGTACTGATGGTGATCTATTTATCACATATGTCGCCATCGACAATGCCTCAGCCCAAAACTTCTTGGGTAGTTTTGCATGTGCCAGCATACTTCGGACCTTCCGTAGCTGGGTACTCTTCATCCGGTTCTCACCGGGTCTTCCGTAGCCGGGTACTCTACATCCGGTTCTCACCGGGTCTGCACCATCCGGCTCATGCCGGGTACTCCACATCCGGTTTAGTACTGTTCTTCTCACTTCCCATCCGGAGGGACCTGTTTCCTAACAAGACCTAGGGAGAAGGCTGGCGGCGGCGGGAAACGGGACCCAACTACGCGGAAGACACGAGGAGAGTCCGGGAGGGACTCAAACAAAGGACACCCGAATTTCGGCAAGCAAGGAAACGAAGACCGGTCCTATGGGACCCTCACACCGATCCGGAGACCTTGGCAGTTCGGCCAACATGGCAACGTGAGACCTAGGGAGAAGGACGGCGGCGGCAGGGAACGGGACCCGGCAACACGAGATAGCGGATCGGAAGTCGGTAAGACGGGGGTGGACGAAGTGCGAAACCCTTACCGGCCAGTCATGGTTTCGGAAGGAGCCGGTAGGGGCAAACACGGGAGGTGTGTCGGGTCGGAAAAGCACACCTGGGGAGGAACAAGAGTCTCGCAAGTGGCCATCACGGGCTGGATCGAAGCGTGACTACGGGATGGTGTCCGGCACAGGCGGTGCTAAACAAAGGAAGCGGAAGACCGCACAAGGGAGGTGTCGGGAATGAGGCGACGGGTGCATAGTGGACTGAAGAGGGTCGGAGTCAGGGGATGACAAGAGAGGCCGGAGGAGGATCCTCCACACTCGCTTCGTAGATCTCGGCAGCTCAGACAGGGTAGAGAATGCTAACACAGCAAGCCCGGGATGACAAGCTGGTGGGGGCGAGGGGAACAAAGACAAGCGGAAGACTCATGACCTGTTGCAACAGCACGAAACGGGAAGGTCCAAGCGGGCTACTACGGGGTGTTCCTCGGATGCGGAGGACACCGGTATGCGGATGAGCGACGATGCACGATCTGGTCGGGAAAGGGGCCAACAAGGCGTGTAGTGAACCGGAGTACGGCATAGGCAATGCCAAACAACGGACGAGGGTAGGCGGCACATGGAGGTGCCAGAGCGGAAAGGCAAGCGCGAAGATGGGTTGTGTGGTTCGGAGGTAGCGCGTAGAAGGCCAGAGAAGGATCCTCCACACCGTTTCGGAGACCATGGCGGTTCGAGCCGACGTGGCGACGTAAGACCATGGAGAAGGAAGGTGGCGGCGTGGGGACGAAGGCAACGCGAAACAACAAGGGCCAGCGGAAGTACACGTACTACGGAGATCGTGGCAAAGGACCCATCGACGGGACAAATGAGCCTACGGAGAGTCAAGCGGTACGAGGATGGACCGGTCTGAAGCAAATGACGATCTGAAGGACAAAGGACAAGCACGGACCTGTCTTCTCCGGAAAAAAGTTTATTTTGGCGCATGCCGGTGGATGCGCGGTTAGGTGGGGGCGGATGTCGTGGAGAAAACCGTCCCTAGGCGGAATCGGAGAATATTGAGAGAATCGGCGGTGTGCACCATGTGCACTCACCCTTGTATAAACGTGTGAATCGTAGGAGTCAAGTCGGGACAAAGAATCCCATGTAAGTCGGGATTTATCCCACATTGTAACGCATCCCTCTCCTTGTTCTATAAAAGGAAGGGAGCGCCCTTTGTGAAGGGGTTGCCCATTTTGTGTTAGAGGGTATACCGTTAGATTTAGGGTTAGTTCTTCTTCTTCTTCTTCCTCTTCTTCGCGGTGTCGGTTGACTGTTGAGAGCTATTTCTACTCGGTCTCCTGTGCAAGACCCCGCTCCGCGTGATGAGCCCGAGAGCTCCCCGGACGGCGGCTTGGCTGCAAACTACTGTTGTAACCTACCCTAGCTTGGTCCGGCTCGAAGCTGGGGTTGTATTCTTTCCCTTGTAATACATACATTTGCGTCTGTCTGTGTATATTCGTCTCTGTTGGTGTCGGGTGCTTCCCCTTTTCTGCGTTTCCTGTCGGTGTCAAGCGCGCGCTCCCTCTCTTAGGGTTTCCTGAGGCATACTACTTAGGTTGAGAGTTTCCTATTCGGTTTTAGGGTTTCGGCTAGGGTTTTCTTCTTGGGTTTTCCTTTAGGGTTTTTCTCATAGTCGTTTGGTGCGGCCATGGCGGCCACCATTGTAAAGCGTTTATGTTTCCTTAAGCTAACTTGTTGAGCGTCTTGCCCCGTCTATTCTATGTTAGTGTCTTATTCTTTCTCCTCTACTCCCTAGTCCAAGACCCCCGTGGTCCCACCCCTTCCACATGCATGCGCTTAACAACGCGACAACGCGTAAGTGATGTTTCACGCGCCGAATTCCTTGATTCCACCTAAGGCCGGTTTTCTCCATGACATCCACCCCCACCAAACCGCGCATTCTTCGGCATGCGCTAGAGAGGGACAAGTGCTGGAGAAACCCGACTTGTATTCACCCGCCGCTCTTCAAAACTTCACCAGCTCCGAACTGGTTGTCGTCGAGGTCCTCACTTCCCGGGTCTGGCTTGTCTTGATGCCGCTTCTTGAAAGTCTTGATCCTCTTCCCGGCTACCGGCACCGCTATCCGTGTCCCGTCGAGCTCCGCAAGGTGGTAAGTACCGTTGTCGTTTGCGCTCGTACGGTGTAGGGCCTGAAACACCTCCTCACTAACTTCCTTGTAGCCTTGTGCTGATTGTTGAGACTGCTGTCATAAACCAGCACCTAGTCGCCATCCTCGATTTTTTCGGTTGTAGCTGGTGCATTTGGTCGAACCGGGCCTTGTTCCCTGCCCTCGCCGCGTGCAGGTTCGCCTTAGCCCATTCCACGTCTTCCGGTCTTCGCTCGAGTTGTCGAATCTGCGCTGCCAACAGCTCCTCCCGGCTCATCTCGTCCTTCCAATCCACCGCAACCCAGGAAGAAATCGTTCGCTCCATCAACATGATGGGCTTCTACCCGTATATTAGTTCCACCGACATGAACCCGGTCACCAAACTATGGGTAGTTCGGTCCGCCCATAGCGCATAAGGTAGGAGCCGCGACCAACTCCCAACTTGACTTTCGCACACGCGTACTAATGCTTTCACGATCGGCCCGTGCCTACGCTGTACCTTCCCGTTAGCCTCCAGGTTGTACGCCGTAGTGAGGGAGAGCTTAACCCCTAATCGGTCGAACAACTCTTCGGCTTCCTACGCATCCAGCTCTCCCTGGTCAACTACTATCTTTCCTACGCACCCGTACCGGCATACCACTTCTTCGATCAGGAACCGGCACACGACCTCAGTCGTTTTGTTCTGTAGGGCACGACCCTCCACCTAATTCATCAAGTCCTCCCGCGCAAGCACCAGGTACTGCATCTGCCCTACACCCATCGGCATCGTCACTAAGTTTACCATCCGCTTGAAATGAACAGTCTGCGGGTAGGTTGGGTGCAGCTCATCTCGATGTCGGATCACGGAGTGCATCTGACAGTTTTCGCATGTTGTTACAAATCGATGCACATCCTGGTACAACCCTGGCCACCAATACTTCTCCTTCAGATTCTCCAACATGCCCCATGTCTTGCGATGTCCGGCCTAGGGACTCTCATGGTACGCCGCTAGCAACCCCTCTCGCTTTGCCTTTCCTGCCACTACGCAGAGTGGGACGCTGCCTCGCTTCTTTGGGTGCCTCCATATGCTCCCGTTCTGCAGGAAGAAACGGTACGCCTTCTTTTGTATACGGCTAACCTCTTCCCTTGTCCATGCCGCGTCCGGCGCCATTGTTTTCAGGAACCTGCCAATCTGGAACCACTCCCCATCGTACTCCCCCTTGTTGAAGTTGTTAAGCGTCGGAGTGCTCCCCACCCTTGTCGTCACGTAAGCCGACTCAAAGAAGTCTACGCCGACTTCTTCGTCTTCCGAAACCATGATGTCCTCGTTGTCGAATTGTGTTCTAGAAAGCATGTCGGCCATGGTGTTGACTTTACCAGAGATGTGCCGTATCTCCGGGTTCAAAGACTTAATGTACGCAATCCACTTGAGCATTGCCAGGTCCGGCATCACGCATCCGGAAACCATACCAAGGATCGGTAGGCAGTTCGTCTTGATTATCACCTTCGTCCCGATCAAGTAGTCTTTATCGGCCTTGACTGCCGTAACGATAGCCTAGAGTTTGCGTTTAACTTGGCGTATGCTCGCTGTCGCTCACTCAGCACCTTCGCTCCGAACCGGATGGGCAACCTCGTGCCGGTGTCGTGAAGATTTCCGGCTATAGTGTGAAACCGGGGTGGAATGGGCAAGTTGGTGGTGTGCAACATGTGCACATGTATACTAGGAAATGGTGTATAGAAATAACAGGGGAAATTTTATTCCACATTGTAAGGTCCCTCCCTCCTTGGGCTATAAAAGGAAGGGAGGGTTCACTTATGAAGGGTTGCCCATTTTGAGTGGTAAGGGTATACCATTTTGTAGAGGGTCTTTCTTTTGTTAAGAGTTCCTAGGGTTAGTAACTTCTTGTTTTCTTTTCTTCTTCTTCTCCTTCTTGAGAAGTTGGGCGCCGCAACTATGGCGGCAAAGCTGTTAGGTTAACTTCTTTTCTTCTGAGCGTACCCCGGCTTGAAGCCGGGGTTGTATCTTTTCCCTTCGTAATATACATATAATCATATTTGTTTGTGCATATTGGTATATCTAATGGTGTCGGGAGCATAGCCCCTTCCGTTTCCTGTGCATAAGAGTCGGTGTTGCACGCATTCTCTCTCTTGTGTTCGGTTGCCTCGGGGTCGTGTCCGGAGTCGGTTTTCTTGGCATCCCTTTTTCCCTCGTTCGAGACCCCCTGTGGTCCCACCCCTTTCTACACACGCGCGCGTAATAATGCGACACCGGTTTTGTCCTCCTGGTTGACCACCCATCCTATGCCGGTCGGGCTCGTGTCTACCGTAATGTAGATTGGGACATACATGCCGTAAACCGCTTTTCAGAGTGCCGGTGCCGCGGTTAGCACCTCCTTCAGCCTACGAACCGACTCCGCATGCTCCTCACCCCACCTGAATTTTCGCCCCTTCTTTAGCAACCCATAGAGCGGCTCCACGACGTGTGCGTAATGCGGAATCCAGATATGGTAGAACGCACACACGCCTAGGAACCTCCGCACCTCCGTAACTGACTTGCATTCTTCCTTCATTGCGGAGATGGCTTCTACCTTTGCTGGGGACGGCTTCTGGCCGTAAGACCTACAAAAGTGCCCGACCACTAGGATCTTCGACTGCCCAAAAGCCGATTTATCTCTGGAGAAGGTGAGTCGCGCGTCCTCAAGTCTTTGGAGCACCTTCTCGCAGTCGCCAATGTGGTCCACTACGAATATTCGGCACGGTAAACCACCGATTTGAATATGGGGCACTCGACGGCTCGAGGATACCCATCTCCGCCTTCTGCTTCAGCAACTCCATCAACCTCGGGATGTGAGCTATGGGTACCAGAATCGGGTTGAGATTCCACGACACATGTAGTACCATGAAGATCACCATTGGTTCCACGATCGTTGGGTCTATGCACCCGATCTCCCCCGGCGCAGATGCGAAGGCCTTCCTGTGCCTTCTGAGCATTCTCTGAAACCTCTCCTCCTCCATCGGTAGTAGGAAGGCACCTCCACCGACCTTGAGCTCTCGTAGCGTTATGTCGGTGAACCGGTGTCCTATGTCGGCCGGATTCCGCAAACTTGGGTCCCACGTGACCCCTTTCATTCATTCCTCGTTGCCCTCCGGCAAGGATGCCACGACTGGCCTCACCTTCCGGTCCACAGTCTTGTACCTCGTATCCAAGCGGGCCATCCGATCCGACCCGACTCTTACACCGAAGTGGGCAATGACTTCGTACATCTCCACCGAGTTGACCGGAATCACTCGGTCTTCACTGAGGCCTTCATCGATCACCTTTCCCATTTCCCCCAAGGTGTCGTCGAAAGAGACCACCTCCACGACGCCGCTAATTTCTTTGTCGGGGCGGAGGACTCCACACTCTCTGAAACGTTCCTTGGCCCTCTTCTTCTCCCGGCCATCGACGTCGGCTATGATACAACCTCCATTGTCAGAGACCCAAAACTTCCTACCTATAGTACACTTGTGGGGTTCTGCCGGAGTGTCTGGACTATCACGACCCCACGCCTTGATAGCGACAACCGAGGGTCTCACGATTACGCTCATGGTTCGGTTGCACTGTCAGAAATTGAATGGAGTGTCGCCCATCTTTGCTTTTCACACGTGCGTACGCCGAACCATTATCCAACACCTTTGTCTCCATGCGTGCCGCCGTAATGTATGGTTCGCCGAGTATCACCGGGTGCTAGGATGTCTCCTGCACGAAGAAGTGTTGATCAATCTCGGCATCGTCGATTTTCACACGTACATTCGGACAGGCTGTTGAGAAACAAGCTCAACAAAGGTATGTGATGCTTATTGAGAAATAAGCTATAATAGCTATTAGCTAATTAGCTACTACTGGACATAAAGGTGAAACAATTATTTAGCTACTGACAACTAATTAGCTACTGACAGCTAATTAGCTACTGGCACCTAATTAGCTGCATAAATAAGTCACTTATGTACTTAGGTAAAAAGTTGTAGTAAGTAGTAAGTAAGAGAAGAGTGAGAGTAGTGCAAAGAGTAAGCACAGAAAAACAGAAAACAGAAAACAGACGAGAGCAAGTTGAGCTCTGCGTGTAATGAAGTAGAAGCTTTTGGATTGTGTAAAAGGTAAGCCTCCTTCCCATTCCCCCTTTCTGTCTTGAGCACCGAACAATCCACACATCACGATCCGCTGTGCACACAGAAGAGTCGTAACGACTTTGTAACATGGTATCAGAGCATAGTTGCTCATAAAGAAGAGTATAGCAGTGCACAGATCTGAGAAGGTTATTTCTCTGTTTGTTGATCTGAATCAGAGAGTTACTTGTTGAAGTAATCGTAGCAAAAGCCCTAATAGAAAGAGAAGATGGCTGCTGAGAATGCAAGCCAAATCATTACAGAGAAATTAGAAAAAAACAATTTCCTGGCGTGGAAATTTAGAATGACAAATTTCCTGATGGGGAAAGGATATTCGGATTACATTGAAGGAGACCTAGAAGAGGCTCTAAAGATCCTTGAAGAAAATGCATCTGCTGCACAAATAAAAGCATTTAAGGAATTGAACCAAGGGGCAAGAAAGGTATTGCATTGGCTCTCACTTAGCATATCAGATTTGATGCTTGGACACATACAGAATGCTATGCTTCCAAAAGAAGCTTGGGACAGTTTAGTAAAACTGTTTGCAGTGACTACAAAGGCAAGAAAGCTTCTGTTGAAGAGTGAGCTAAATACCTTGGAAAAAGGTAAGATGTCAGTAAATGAGTATGCTCTGAAAATAAAGAGCATATGTGAATCACTTGCTTCTATCAATGTGAAGGTAGAAGATGATGATAAGGTGGAAATATGCTTAAGAGGTTTAGGACCTCAATATAAAAGCTTCAAAACATCTATTCTCACGAGGGATAGCATCCCAAGTTTTCCAGATCTGGTTTCAATGCTTGTAGTGGAAGAAAGAAATCAGATGGATGATGTAAACAAAGGAAACTCAGAGAATGAGGGGCAAGCCCTCTACAATAGTGCTGGAAGAGGCCGAGGAAGAGGCCATGGAAGATTTGGTTAAGCTAGAACCAACAATAATTATCAAGGAGGAGGACAAGAAGCCATTAGTGGAAGAAACAACATCAGAGGCAGGGGGAGCAATCGAGGTAGAGGTAAGCAAACCTATTTGAATGATGATGGCTGCTGGTATTGTGGAGAACCAGGCCACACACAGGCTGAATGCTATAAAAAGCAAAATGATGAGAAAAGAGGGAAGAGACAACAAAATAATTATGCCTCAACTAGTGAAGACTGTGATAAAGATGGTGCATTTGTGATGCAACATGAAACAACAACAGTGGCTGAATGTTCACAAAGATGTAATGAAGAGTTTATGTGGTATGTAGATTCTGGGGCATCTAATCATATGACAGGACATAAAAACTCACCAATAGAGCATGTTGGAGATATCCCATTGTGGGAAGAAAAAGGAAAATCAAAGTATATGCTAAATGTGATGCATGTTCCAAACCTTGCAAAAAATCTGATTTCTATTGCACAGATAGTGGAGCAAGGAATGCAAGTGAAGTTTAAGCAAAGTGGATGCTTCATAGAGAAAAATGGAAAGCTCATTGCAAAAGGAAAACGAGACGGAAGGATGTTTGTGTTAGATGTGGATATGCCTAGGAAGATTACAACCATGTTTACAGAAGGTATGAGTGTAACCTCAGAAGTGGAAATGTGGCATAAAAGAATCGGTCACATAAGTATGCAAACATTGAAAAATATGTTGAGGAAAGATGTAGTGGTTGGACTACCTAAGTTCAAAGACTGTGAGATGGGAAAAGTATGTGAAGCATGTCAATATGGAAAGCAAAACAGGTTGCCTTTCCCTCATGAAAGACACGTAAGCCAAAATTGGGAAGTGCAACTATTTCATAGAGTAGCAAGAAACAAGCTACTGTTGCATTGTCAAGTACTGAAGTTGAGTATAGAGGAGCTACAATAGCTACTTGTGAAGAGGTATGGATCAGAAGATTGCTTTCTAATTTGGGAGAATATATAGATGGTGCTATCACAATTTGGTGTGACAATATGAGCAACATTCAGCTGGCAAAAAACCCAATGTTCCATGCAAGAACAAAGCACATCGAAGTGCATTATCACTTTGTTAGAGAAAAAGTGATTGATGGAGAAGTGGATCTGTTGTATGTAAGTACAAATCAGCAAGTGGCTGATATTCTTACGAAGGGATTGAGCATGGAAAAACATACATAGTTTAGAGACATGATGGGAGTTATAACCATCGGCATGGTAGCTGAAAAGCATGAAGAAAAGAAGATTGAAGATGACCTCAAGAAAGGATAATTTGAGCTTGAGGGGGAGTGTTGAGAAACAAGCTCAACAAAGGTATGTGATGCTTATTGAGAAATAAGCTATAGTAGCTATTAGCTAATTAGCTACTTGTGGACATAAAGGTGAAACAACTATTTAGCTACAGACAACTAATTAGCTATTGGCACCTAATTAGCTGCATATATAAGTCACTTATGTACTTAGGTAAAAAGTTGTAGTAAGTAGTAAGTAAGAGAAGAGTGAGAGTAGTGCAGAGAGTAAGAACAGAAAAACAGAAAACAGACGAGAGCAAGTTGAGCTCTGCGTGTAATGAAGTAGAAGCTTTTGGATTGTGCAAAAGGTAAGCCTCCTTCTCCTTCCCCCTTTCTGTCTTGAGCACTGAACGATCTAGCACATCACGATCCGATGTGCACACACAAGAGCTGTAGCACCTTCGTAACACATGCCCCGTGCAGCTCCTCCGTGGCGTGTGTTGCCACGCGTGTCTTCCACCCGTCCTTGGTGTTGATCAGCCACTTCCCTTTCTTATAGAAGTCCATAGACATCAGGTTGATCTCTGACCCGTGGTCGATCATTGCCACTACCGGCTCTTGGACATCCCTGACCCGAACAGGGATCTCCATAGTAGCCCTTGCCCAGTGCAACTTCAAATAGTGGCTCTCCACCAACTCATCTTCTAGGGCCATGTCGTCTAGGTGCGTCGTTCGCACCTCCACCGGCTTCTCCGGCTTCAGCTCTGTTGAGAGCCGTTTACGCTTCACCAAGTCCACGATGGAATAGTGGAACACTTTCTTGGCGATTCCAAACACCTCCCTCAGCAACAGCTCCACCTTGCTGTCGAGAATCCGCTCCTCGAGGACCTTCCGCAGGTCCGTCGTCCTTTCGATTTCGGTGCCCAGCCAGTAACCGGTCGACCTTGCTTTGTCTTCCATGCCGGGATTGCCAGCTTCATTCCTCTTCGGCCCGAACCGGGTCTCGTACCAATTCGGGGACGTGGTCGCACCGACCTTCCCTACTCTCTTATCATCCACCAGAACTTCGCAGTTCTGGCATGCGGCTTCCACGAGGCCGGTCTTCTCCTATACCAACTCGTCCCACCCGGTGACTTCCCAGACCCGCTGCTCTGTGTGGTCCGCTTCTTCCCTCTAGCACCAAGGGCCAGAACCCAGAGTTTTTCATTTTCCGGTCTTTGTTATCTCCTACCCGGATTCCGGCCGATGCCGAATAATGGATGGCCTTTGCATGGCACGCCACTGCTTCTTCCATTAACCGCTTCATCCCGTAGCGCCCGAAATTTGTCTCCATGGCTCTCTGGGTATAACTAACATGCACCCGCCCATTCGACAGGTACACCACGTTACCCCTGAGTGCCTCAGCAAACTCCACGTAGTCTCGTTGGCTGTGCCCGACCGCGTCGCACCACATACACCGTTGTCCAACTGGTGGCCTCCGATCGCGTGGCTGCCCTCCACTGTCTCTCCGAGCTTGCGCGATCTGCAGGTCGCACACCATTTGTGTCAGCTCCTCCGGATGGGCCCTTGACCGCACCAGTCAATGCTAAGCCTATCTCAAGCCAATCTTGGGTTTCCTCTTTTCGTGCTGACGAAGGCTCATCGAACTTCCTTGCCAGGACGGGTCTCGCCGCCGACGATTCCTCATTGCCCCACTCACGCCGCTTGTCGAAATAGCTGCAGACTCTTTTGACCGTGGCCTAGTCGATTGTCAGCCCATCTTCTATCTCTAGCAGGAGACCCACTTGATCCCGATCCCGCACGTCCACCGCTTTGACGAACAACAGGACATGGCTCGTGTCTAGCACGGTCCTGTCCAATGCCGAGAGCCATGCGAAGCGTTCTTCGAACTCCAGGAGGAGCGTCGGCGCATTCCTCCCCTTTCCGGGGGTCTCCACCCACTCCATGAAGTCCCGCTTTGATAACCAAAGTGCGTCATCAAGACCGTACCTTTCGAGGATCCGTGCTTTGAAGTCTCCCCAAGTCCGGCATCCAGCATGTACCTCAAGCACCTCTACGTGGATGCCCGGTGTCGCCACCCGAGGGAACCCGGCCAGACGCCTATCCTCCGGAATGTCCCTCATCACCATCTCGGAATGGTAGGTCTCGAAATAGCTCATGGCGTCCTTCCCACCGAACCAGCCTATTGTGCCAACAATTGCTTCAATAGCCTTGTCGAGGGCGCTCGTGCCCTCACGAGCACTTTCTATCCGATCGATTTTTGCCGCCATGGCTTCGGTGAGCTCTGATCCCCTCATCTTCGACTCCTCTGTGACCTTGTTTCACGTCGGGTTCACCAAATGATGTTGTGTTGTTTCTCTTTCGGGTAGGGAATAAGGTGGGACCGCGGGGGACCTGAACCGAGGAGCAAGAGAGAGAAGTGCACAAGCGTAGGGCCGGTTAGGCCCGTTTCCAACTGACAAACGATAGAGGAGGAGAGAGCTCGGTTCCCAGTCCGACAGCACCTCGTCCTCGCCAAATACGCCCCCTTTTTAGTCTTCTCCCCTTCCCTTTTATAGGCCGCCAGGGGGGGACCGTTACATCCTGGTCACATCACCTTTATTCTCTGTCCCTTCGGATAGAGATCCGCTTCGATTTACTAGCCTATTAATATATTCTCCCTAGGATATACACATCACGCCGGCCTATTCCTAGTTATGTACAATGTGTTGGGTTGAGTGCACACGCGTAAGTGACGTTTCACGCGCCGAATTCCCTGATTCCACCTAAGGCCGATTTTCTCCACGATAGCGTGATTGGGGTGGTTTTGAGGTTCTTTCCAATATTGATTCTCCCGATTGTAGCATGCCGTGTCCGGAGTGTTCGTCGTGTGGTAGTGTGGCGCATTGTCTTCCCATGGCTGTGCTGCTTCTCTGGGCGGTGGGGGTGGTTGGCCAGGATTGGGTCGAGGCTCGATTTGGTGGACTGTAGTTGTGGCTGGTCGGTTCAACATGTTGTACTCACATTGCTCGACCGTATGTGTCCGTGAATGGCAGATGGGGTGTTGGGATTTACGGTCCCTCCGGATGGGATGTCCGGAGATGAATGACGGCAAGCCCGGTTGCGGTTACGGAACCGGAGGATGAAGAGTACCCGGCATGAAGCCGGATGAAGAGTACCCGGCTACGGAGCCGGATGATGTAGACCCCGGGTACGGAGCCGGATGATGAAGACCCGGCTACGGAGCCGGATGATGAAGACCCGGCTACGGAGCCGGATGATGTATGTACCCGGAGAGAGATCCGGATGCGGGGACATATTTGTGAATATGTTTGCCAAGGGCCCTTGTGGCTATATTTGTAAATAGCCTGAAAGTCATATGTGTATAAATATGACTTAGGGCAAACTGTTTATTGCTGCTGTAAGTTGCTACTCATTTTTCTGTTTTTCCACTTAGAGAGAGTGAAGAGAGCAGCCGAGAGAGAGAGAGAGAGAGAGAGAGAGACGAAGAGGTCGTTGCCTCTGTGTATTACCGCCGCCTGTGGCGAAGACAGTGAGCTCAAGGTTGTTGCCTTGAAGCTTCACCATTGTACATCTCTGTTCATAGTGATAGTTGGAGTTTGAGGACTCCCGTGGTTTTTCCCGTATAGGGTTTTCCACGTTAATCCCTGTGTTATCGTGTCTTTCTCTGTGTGTCCTATTTTCTGCTGCATTGATTCGCGATTTGTCGGTTGTGGCCGAGCGGTGAAGGCGAATCGGAGCGTTGATTCGCAACAAAGTGGTATCAGAGCGACGGCAGTGCAGAAAATGGAAGGCGGCAGCAGCGGGCAGCCGGGGATGATGGTGCTGAATGCGCAGAACTACGCCGACTGGAAGATCAAGATGGAGGATCTTCTGATTGTTCGGGACCTGTACGAACCGATTGACAGGTCGGAAATACCGAAGGGGGTACTTGAGACGGAATGGAGGCTTCTGAACCGGAAAGCCGTTGCAACCATTCGGCAATACGTCGACGTGAGCGTTCTACAACATGTGGCGAACGACACCAACGCATACGAGATGTGGCGGAAGCTGTCGGGCCTCTACGAGAGGAAGAATGCGTTGAACCGGACCTCCCTGATGAGGAAGATAGTGAACCTCAAGTACCGGGACGGTGAAAATATGGTGGAACACGTGAGCACGTTCATGGGATTCGTGAACCAGCTTGCGGCGATCAAGTTCCCGTTGGAGGATGCAATGCAAGCCATCATTCTGATGTGTACATTGCCGGAAAGCTGGGAGAACTTGGTGGTGACTCTCAGCACCTCCTGCACCGAAGATAACTTGTCTCTACAAACGGTAAAGACAAGTATTCTAAATGAAGAAGCGCGTCGGAGAGATAAAGAACCGGCCACCGACTCGAAGGCGCTGCTTACCGAATCGGAACGGGGAAGACAATGGAACCGGAGTCCGCAAAGACGGGAGAAGTCGGGGACCCGGTCGCAGTCAAGAGGAAGACCCACATGCTTCCACTGTGGGAAGCCGGGGCACTTCCGGAAGAATTGTCGGCATTACCGAAAGGACAACGGAGCCGACGACACCGATTCGAAGAAGTCATCGGAGAGAAACGGTGCATACCGGGGAGCCACGGGCCGGAGAGGTCCGGATCGGCGAGGGCAGGACCGGAAAGGAACGACGGCACTCGCGGCAAGTGAAGAAGAAATAATACTCATTACCGAAGAGAGGGAGCTGAACCTTGCCGGTGAAGAGATGACCTGGGTGGTCTATTCCGGAGCGTCGTTCCACCTGACCCCGGAGAAGAAATACTTCTCATCCTACATAGCCGGTGAGCACGGCTGTGTCCGGATGGGAAACGAAGGTACGTGCCGGATTGCCGGCATAGGAGACGTGTGGTTGACAACCTCGACCGGATGCAAGATGCTGCTGAAGGATGTTCGACACGTTCCGGAGGTTCGATTGAACCTGATTTCGGCCGGGAGGCTAGATGATGAAGGCTACACAGGTAGCATCCGGAACGGTGTAATGAAGTTCAGCAAGGGGAGCCTGATAGTGGCTCGGGCCCGGAAGATCAACACACTGTACCTGATGAATTCCCGGCTATGTCCGGAGGAGCTGAACGTGGCAGCCGATACTGCCGGTGAGTTGTGGCACAAGAGACTGTGTCACATGAGTGAGAAGGGGATGAAGAGGCTTGCAGACGACAACCTCATTCCAGTGAAGCATGTGCACCTGGAGAAGTGCGCCGATTGCCTGGCCGGTAAGCAGAACCGAGCCTCCTTCCACTCAAGGCCACCGACGAGACGTAGCGCACCATTGGAGTTGGTGCACACTGATGTGTGTCAGGTAGAAACGAAGTCACATGGCGGAGCCCAGTACTTCGTAACATTCATAGATGATCACAGCCGGAAGCTGTGGACGGCACCGTTGAAGACAAAGGACCAAGTATTGTCCGTCTTCAAAGAACTCCACGCGAGAGTGGAAAGGGAATCCGGCAAGGAGCTGAAAGCGATACGAGCGGATAACGGAGGAGAATACCGGGGGCAGTTCGCGGAGTACTGTCGCTCGAAGGGAATCCGGCTCGAGTTTACTGTGCCGAAGACGCCGGAACTGAACGGGCTGGCCGAGAGGATGAACCGGACCATAATGGAGAGGGTCCGGAGTATGCTGGCGCATGCGAAATTACCCAAGGGGTTTTGGGCTGAGGCAATGTCGACGGCGACATACGTGATAAACAGATCACCCTCAGTACCTTTGGATGGAGACACGCCGCAAAGAGTGTGGACCGGTAGGGAAGTATCCTACCGGCATCTGAAGGTGTTCGGGTGTCTCGCATATGTGCATGTGGCAAAGGACCGGAGAGGAAAGCTAGATCCAAAGACCCGGCCATGCATATTCCTCGGTTACGGCAACGACGAGTTCGGCTACCGAGTATGGGACCCGGTCGACAAGAAGATATTCAGGAGTCGAGATATCATCTTCATGGAGGACAAGACACTCGCCGACTGGGAGTCGGAGAAGAAGATGAAGAGCTCCAAGTCGACTGGTGAGGATCAACTCTACAAGGAGCAGTCCCGACCGGCAAGAGACCGGTTAGCACTCGAGGATCCGGCCGAAGACGGTGAAGAAACAGAACCGGCCGAAGAAGATGAAAATGATACCGGAACCGGCCCCGATCCCGAAATGGATTCGGATGAAGAAGAATCGGAAGAACCGGTTACCGAAGCTCCGGAACGGAGATATCCTCTAAGAGAGAGAAGGGTCCCCCGGAGATTTCCGGAACCAGAGCACGTGCTGCTAACCGACGAGGGGGAGCCGGAGAATTTTGAAGAAGCAGAGCTTGACACACATAGCCGCAGGTGGTTAAGTGCCATGCAGGAGGAGATGGATTCCCTGCATGAGAACCACACATATGAACTTGTGGAGTTGCCGAAAGGAAAGCGGGCACTTCGAAACAAGTGGGTGTTCAAGCTGAAACCGGGAGATGCCGGAAACCCCCCGAGATACAAAGCCAGGATCGTGGTGAAGGGGTTCCAGCAGAAGAAGGGCGTCGACTTCGACGAGATATTTGCCCCGGTAGTGAAGATGACCTCCATCCGGACGGTGCTGAGCATAGCGGCAAGCATGGACCTCGAGGTAGAACAGATGGACGTGAAGACGGCATTCCTTCACGGTGACCTCGAAGAAGAGATCTACATGCAGCAACCGGAAGGATTCGAGAAGAAAGGAAAGGAGCACCTGGTATGCCGGTTGAAGAAGAGCCTCTACGGTCTGAAGCAGGCTCCCCGGCAATGGTACCGGAAGTTCGACTCCTTCATGACAGACGAAGGGTACCACAAAACGCAGTCCGATCACTGCGTGTTTGTGAAGAAGTTCGAAGGAGGAAACTTTCTAATACTCCTCCTGTACGTGGACGACATGTTGATCGTCGGACGGGACCAGGTCAAGATACGGATGCTGAAGAAGGCTCTTCACCGAACCTTCTCAATGAAGGACTTGGGTCCGGCGAGGCAAATACTAGGGATGCACATCATCCGGGACCGGAAGAAGAAGCAGTTGTGGCTGTCACAGGAGAAGTACGTGACAAAGGTGCTTCAACGGTTCCACATGTCGGAAGCAAGGCCGGTCGGATCGACCCTCCCGGCAAACTGCAAGCTGTCCAGGAAGCAAAGCCCCAAGACAAAGGCTGAGAAGGAGGACATGATGAAAGTACCATATGCCTCTGCCGTCGGGAGCTTGATGTACGCGATGGTGTGTACCCGACCGGACATAGGATATGCAGTCGGAGTGGTGAGCCGTTACATGAGCAATCCCGGCAAAGAGCATTGGAACGCGGTCAAATGGATACTCCGATACCTGAAGGGCACGGCAAACATGTGCCTCCGATTCGGCTCCGGTAAGCCCGAACTCGATGGATTTACCGATTCGGATATGTCGGCTGATGCAGATACCAGCCGGTCCACATCAGGGTATGTGATGACGTATGCAGGGGGAGCTGTTTCATGGCAGTCGAGGCTGCAGAAGACGGTTGCACTGTCAACCACGGAGGCAAAGTACATGGCGGCTGTTGAAGCCGGCAAGGAAATAATATGGATGAAGGACTTCATTAGAGAGCTCGGTATCCGGCAGGAGGAGTACCGACTCCACTGCGACAGTCAGAGTGCCATCCACCTTGCGAAGAACGCGGCCTATCACTCCCGGACGAAGCACATCCAGCGAAGATATCACTGGATCCGGGAAAGGATAGAAGACAAGGAGTTCGTGCTGACGAAGATCCACACGGACGAGAACGGGTCGGATATGCTGACTAAGGTACTTACACCCGACAAGCTGGAAGCATGCCGGAAGAGGATCGGATTGGAGAGACATCCCATGCCGAAGTGAAGGGGGAGTTTGTTGGGATTTACGGTCCCTCCGGATGGGATGTCCGGAGATGAATGACGGCAAGCCCGGTTGCGGTTACGGAACCGGAGGATGAAGAGTACCCGGCATGAAGCCGGATGAAGAGTACCCGGCTACGGAGCCGGATGATGTAGACCCCGGGTACGGAGCCGGATGATGAAGACCCGGCTACGGAGCCGGATGATGAAGACCCGGCTACGGAGCCGGATGATGTATGTACCCGGAGAGAGATCCGGATGCGGGGACATATTTGTGAATATGTTTGCCAAGGGCCCTTGTGGCTATATTTGTAAATAGCCTGAAAGTCATATGTGTATAAATATGACTTAGGGCAAACTGTTTATTGCTGCTGTAAGTTGCTACTCATTTTTCTGTTTTTCCACTTAGAGAGAGTGAAGAGAGCAGCCGAGAGAGAGAGAGAGAGAGAGAGAGAGAGACGAAGAGGTCGTTGCCTCTGTGTATTACCGCCGCCTGTGGCGAAGACAGTGAGCTCAAGGTTGTTGCCTTGAAGCTTCACCATTGTACATCTCTGTTCATAGTGATAGTTGGAGTTTGAGGACTCCCGTGGTTTTTCCCGTATAGGGTTTTCCACGTTAATCCCTGTGTTATCGTGTCTTTCTCTGTGTGTCCTATTTTCTGCTGCATTGATTCGCGATTTGTCGGTTGTGGCCGAGCGGTGAAGGCGAATCGGAGCGTTGATTCGCAACATGGGGCAGTGTGGTCGGGAAGGACAGTCAAGGGCTAAGTGACTGGCACTGGTGCATATCGTGTATTGGTGCATCTTGTATGACCAAGATGTGTATTTATTTCTGTTGAGCTTCTTTGTTGGTAACGAGCTAGCCATACCTCTTTCCATTCTTTCTTCGTCATGTTCTTTACCAAAAGTTAGGTTTTCTTTGTCTACTTAGCGATTTATGTCGGTAGTAGAGGATTTTCAACCCTCGCGCTCTGATACCACGTAAACAGTTATGTGCGAAAGCTCGTAGACACAACCAGCTCCGCCGGATAGCAACAGAAAAAAAAACTAAGGTTTAATGGAAAGTTTGAATCACACAAACATTGAGAGTACACGGGAGAGACAGAGAGAGCAGAACAATAAACTCAATTCAAAAACTCAATAAACACTCTGTACATACAACTATCCTAGAGAACATTTTTTATACAATTCCTTAGAGGACTAATAAAAGTATCGACAAGTACTTCAATGCTCGTACTGAGAGACTGACACTGAATCCTACAAATTTGCCTCTAACGACCTACCTATTACACTCAGATCCAAACACCGATACAACTCTTCATTCTTGACATTGATCCCGATCATGTTGAGCTTGCACGCTCAACAAAGGGTGATTTGGAAGAGCCGAATCACATGAAGGCCAAGCAAACAAGGAAGCAGCCAAAGCCGACGTCGATACCGAGGAGCCGATGGGTCGAGGCGCACCAATACTACAACAATGAGGGAGATGACAAGGGCCTGAGTAGCATACAAGCCGATCGAGCAGGTCGAGGAGCACAAAACCAGAGGGGTCTAAAACCGTTGGACCAGAGGGGTCATAGAACATGAGCCCAATTCAGTCGAAGAGGGGGATTCAAAAGAGCTGAATCGCATGAAGGCCAAGAGGACAAGGAGCCAGTCGAATACGACGAGTCAAGGGGCACCAATACTACAACAGGGAGGGAGCTAACAAGGGCCTGGGTAGAAGACAAGTCGACCGAGCAGGTTGAGGAGTGCAGAACCGGAGGGGTCGAGAAGTGTTGGACCAGAGGGGTCATAGAACGCAGGACCGGACCAGACAAGGAGCACGAGCGAGGCGTTGGGACGCCAAGAGAAGTTGGAACGATGAACCAACCAGAGTTGACACAGCGGGAACTCAAGTTGAGCTTGAGGGGGGGTGTTGAGAGACCAGCTCAACATGGCCGAATCAGTTGAATAAGTTGAAAGCTGAATTGGTTGGTAAACTGAATCAATTCGCCGTTAGGAGCCTATAATCCTATTTTAGTAAATAGGAATATTATAGGCAGAGTTAGTGTCAAGCTCATTTATGAGCATTAAAGTATTGATAGTACTTCTGTCAGCCTACTCTCATGGCTTGTATATAAAGTGCACTCTAAGCACTCTTGTATGTGCAGAGAGTATTTTGTAATATAATGTTGTTGTTGTCTACTCTGTCTCTGTCTCTGTCTCTGTCTCACTGTGTATCCATTCTCTGTGTTTACCTAATTGTCAAATTTTCGAATAACCAAATATGTACTCTGTGTCTTATGCTTACGCTTCCGCTCACACATATTTTTACAAGCGGAAACCATATGAATTACTTCCGAACACCTTGAGGTGCAACATGATCGGCTTCCTTCCGACGAGGAGCTCATATGGAGTTAGCTCATGCAATCCATTAGTGGTGCACTAGTTCATGAGATAGACGGTCGTGGATGCCGCTTCGGCCCAATAGAAATTCAGCATGTCCTTCTCATGTATCATGGCGTGTGCTACCTCGAGTATTTGCCGATTTTTCCTTTCAACTACTCCATTTTGTTGGGGTGTGTGTCAGCACGAGAATTCTCTTCAAATGCCTTCACTTTGGAGGTAGGAGGTGAATTCATCAAAGAAGTATGCCTTTCCTCCGTCAAATCGTAGGCATCGAATGTGCCTGTTGTCCATAGGCCAAAAATATAAATAGATCATATGTAAACTCGCCGATAGGTAGAAAAGTAGGTGAAGAAATAGGTAGAACTAGAAATAGTCGAGCTTTTAGCCCTCACAATCAGTCGATGGCTCGGCTCTGTCTAAGGAAGAAAACTATATAAACCGAAATATGCATACCTCAGAAGGGGAGAGATAGATTATTTTAGCAAGATTACTATGGTAGCACCGAGCTCTACAAAACTATTTCCAGCCAAGAGCCGTGTACTACTTCGCCAAGTTCCGAAGCATGAACTACTCCGCCAGTTCTTTTCCATGAGCCAAGAACCTCACGAGACGGTCGCCCAGTTCACGATCTGGTTTCAAGATCTCTACCGACAACTGGCTGACGATGTCTCCGCTCATCACATTCCGGATACCTTTTTGTCCAGCCTACGGGAGCCTCTACGGACGACTCTCGCACTTACCAATTTCTCTAACCAGACAATCGAGCAAGTGATCGCACGCGTCCTCACCATCGATAGGACACAACATAACACGACTTTCTCCATGGGCTCTTTGCAAAGCACCCTTCCTCAGGAGGACAACCGGTTCTGGCAAGCCCTCCAATGCAGAGCTTGCTCGGGCTCAGGCCATTTGGCTCTCAAGTGCCCTCACCGGCCACATTGTCCAATCTGTCAGTCCCGATCCCACACGGTCGATCAATGCGAATACAACATGCTCAACCACACAACGACGGCTCCGGTTCGCCAGATAGAGCCTCGAAATACATACTCACGACAGGACGAACGTCAGTCATACCGACATCGGGGAAATGAGCAACCACAATCCTCGGATCACTAGCGCCGCGATGACGACTATCGCCAAAACGATGACCGTTATTACCACGACAATTGCAGGAGATCAGACGACCGCCGTGACCAATACCATGATGACCAATATAGAGCAAACGATGAGTATGATCGGTATGATGACGACCGGGATGACCGGTACGATCAACGGTATTCATGCAACGATAGATGAAACTCTTACAAAGGTTCGCAGAACCAACGACAGCATAACGACAACCGTCGTCGGGACCCTCCTCCAAACGGACCACACAACTCTCTTCCCCATGACGCGTCACGAGCCAACACGCCTACACAAGCGGTTGGGAACCACTCACACCTTCTCCCACACATGGAGCGCGGTGACACTAGCAACTCAGCATCGATTACCTGCTTTAAGTGTAACCAACCCGGCCACTACGTTATCCAATGCCCAACCACGGACCGCAGCAAGGCCCTGGCCGTGAATACTATTATGGCTGATGTTCAACACGTTGTCGCGTTGTTATGCACGTGCGTGCGGAAGGAGGTGGGACCACGGGGCCCTGGACCGAGAAATAACCGAATGAGAAGAGGGGAAGGAAACTACTGATGTACTTCACACGCGCACAGGCACACAGATTCACAGGAGTTGCAACTAACTCTGAACAATGGAGACAGAACGAATGTATATATATATATATATATATATATATATATATATATATATATATCAAGGGGTTACAACCGGCAAGCCGGCAAGTGATAGGCTCTGACGCCTGCACACACACACAGAGAACGCGAGATGGAGACTCTACCGGAAGCACTCGGGCGTTCCGCAGAGCAGAGTCAGCCTCCCGAAAACCTACACAAAATGACTATGGAGAAGACAGAGGAGAAGAGCTCGGTTTCAGTCCGGCAGCACTTCATCCTCCACAAAACGCAATACCCCCTTTACAATACCTCTCCCTCTCTTTTATAGCCCAAGGAGGGAGGCCGTTACCACCGGTTACATCATGTTTATTCCATGTCCTTTCGGACAGGGATACGCCTCGATTTTCTCCCTAATGAATGCGTGCTACCTAGGATTTCACCTCAGCCGACTTGTACCTATCTACGTACCATACAACAAAACTTGTGCCCACGTGTAAGGGCCGATTTACGCACGTTATACCCAGTTTCCGCCTAGGGATGGTTTTCTCCACGACATCTGCCCCCACCTAACCGCGCATCCACCGGTATGAACCAAAATTAGACTCTTGCCGGAGAAGACCGGCCCACGCTTATCCTTCGTCTACCGGATCGACATCCGTTCCGAGCCGGTCGTTGTCGTCATCCAAGTCGTCTGAGTCCGGCTCAGCCTCGTGCCGCTTTTTGAATGCTTTGATCCTTTTCCCCGCCACCGGTACAACCATCCTTGTCCCGTCGAGCTCCGCGAGATGGTAGGTCCCATTGTCGTTGGCGCTAGTCACCACATAAGGCCCGAACCACCTTCTTGCAAACTTACGCACCGCCTTGTGCTAATTGTCGAGGTTGTTGTCGTACCCCAGCACCCAGTCACATTCCTCGATCTTCCTCGGCCTCAGTCGGTGAGTACGGTCGAATTGACCTTTGTTCTTTTCTCGTGCTGTACGCAGCCTTTCCTTCGTCCGCTCCACGTCTTTCGTTCTTCGCTCGAGTTGCCGGATCCTTGTTGCCAACAACTCATCCCAGCTCATCTTGTCCTTCCAGTCCATCGCAGCCCACGAAGTGATCGTATTCTCCACCGACATGATCGGCTTCTGCTCATACATCAGCTCCGCTGGCATGAACCCCGTCACTGAACTGTGCGTAGTTCGATCCGCCCATAGTGCGTAGGGAAGGAGTCGCAGCCAATTCCCGACCTGTCCTTCACATGCACGTACTAACGCCTTCACAATGGGCCCGTGACCACGCTCTACCTTCCTGTTGGCCTCCAGATTGTACGCCGTAGTGAGGGAGAGTTTAACCCCCAGTCGGTCAAACAGCTCGTCAACCTCTTACACGTTTCGTTCTCCACGGTCGGCCACAATCTTTCCCACGCACCCGTACCGGCACACCACTTCTTCGATCAGAAATCGGCACATGGCCGCGGTCGTTTTGTTCTGCAACGCTCGGACTTCCATCTGGTTCGTCAGGTCCTCCCTAGCCAGCACCAGATATCGCATCTGTCCTACCCCCATCGGCATAGTCACCAGATCCATCATGCACTTGAAGTGGACGGTCGGAGGGTAGGTCGGGTGAAGCTCGTCCCGATGTCGGACTATGGAGTGCACCTGACAGCTTTCGCAAGTCGTCACGAACCGATGCACGTCCCGCAGTGTCCGGCCTAGGGACTCTCGTGTTATGCCGTCAGCAATTCTTCCTGTTCCTCTTTCCTCGCCATCACACAGAGCGGGATGTCGTTTCTCTTCTTCGGGTGCTTCCATATGCTCCCGTCCCGTAGGAAGAATCAGTACGCTTTCTTCAGAATCCGGTTGGTCTCTTCCTTCGTCCACGTCATGTCCAGTGTCATTGTCTTCAGGAACCCGCCGATCTGGAGCCACTCCCCGTCGTACTTCCTCTCGTCGAATTCATTAAGCGCCGGAGTGCTCCCCTTTCTTGTTCTTACGTAAGCCGCCTCGAAGAAGTCCATGCCGACTTCCTCGTCCTCCGAAACCATGATGTCCTCGTCATCGAACCTCGCTCTCGAAAGCATGTCGGCCATGGCATTGTCTTTTCCGGAAATGTGTCGTATTTCCAGATTTAGGGACTTGATGTACGCAATCCACCTGAGCATCGCCAGGTCCGGAGTCGCGCAACTGGAAACCATACCCAGAATCGGTAGGCAGTCCGTCTCGATCATCACTTCCGTCTCGATCAGATAGTCCTTGTCGGCCTTGACTGCCAAAACGATACCCCATAGCTCGCGCTTAATTTGGGTGTATCCTCGATGCCGCTCGCTCAATACCTTTGCCCCGAACCGGATCGGGAACCATACGCCGTCCTCGTCTTCCTGATTCATCACCCACCCGATCCCAGTCGGGCTCGTGTCCACTGTCACGTAAATGGGGTCTTCCTTGCTGTAAACCGCTCTCCGGAGAGTCGGTGCCACAGCGAACGCCTCCTTCAGTCTCCGGACCGACTCTGTGTGCTCCGTCCTCCATTCGAAATGGCGCCCTTTCTTTAATAACCCATAAAGCGGCTCCGCGACATGCGCATAGTGCGGAATCCAGATGTGATAGAACGCACATGCCCCCAGGATCCTTCGGACCTCCGTGACCGACCTGCAATCATCCTTCATCGCGGAGATGGCTTCTACCTTCGCCGGGGACGGCTTCCGGCCGTAAGGCTCGCACAGGTGTCCGACTACCAGGATCTCCGGCTGTCTGAAGGCTGATTTTTCTCCAGAGAAGTTGAGTCGCACGCTCTCGAGTCTTTGTAGCACCTTCTCGCAGTCGCGGATGTGATCCGTCACGAACTTCTGGCAACCGTCGGGCCCGACCAACTCGTCCTTCTCCTCCACCAGACATCCTTTGATCGGGATGTCGTCCAGAAATGGCATAGTCATGTCCAGGATGCAGTCCCTCAACACTTTGTTCATCGCATTCACCATGTGCGCCACCGAGTTCGTTCCCCCTTGCGGTAGGGTACACATCCGAACTAGGCTGAGAGGAGTCTGCATCGTCGTGACATGCCTGCTCTCTACGGCTAGTTGGAACTGATCGTAAGTACAGATCCCTGACCGAGTAGATTGACCTCCCTGCGAAGGCCTCCTTGAACTCATCAATGGTCGGTTCGATATCTGCGTTTCAAATGGTCACCTTGTTGACCAGCTGCAGGTCCTGTATGAAGCGCAGTGTGCCGTTCTTCTTCGGCACAGTAAACCACCGATTTGAATATGGGGCACTCGACGGTTCGAGGATACCCATCTCCACCTTTTGTTTCAGCAGCTCCATCAGCTTCGGGATGTGCGCTCTGGGTACCGGAATCAGTTTGAGATTCCACGGCACATGCGGTACCGTGAAGATCACCATTGGTTCCACAACCGTCGGGTCTACGCACCCGATCTTGTCCGGTGAGAATGCGAAAGCCTTCCCGTGCCTCCTGAGCATTCTCCGAAACCGGTCCTCTTCCGCCGGCAGTAGAAAGCCAACCCCACCGATCTTGAGCTCCCGTAGCGTTATGTCGGTGAACATGTGTCCTATGCTGGCTGGATCTTGTAAACTTGGGTCCGACGTGACCCCCTTTATCCGTAACTCGTTGCCCTCCGGCAAGGGTGCCGCGACTGGCCTCATCTTCCGGTCCACAGTCTTGTACTTCGTATCCACTCAGGCCGTCCAATCCAACTCAAGTCCATTACCGAAGTCGGCGATGACTTCGTACATCCTTTCCGAACATACCGGAATCGTCCGGTCCTCATTAAGGCCTTCTCCGAACACCTCCCGTAACTTCCCCAAGGTGTCGTTGAAAGAGACCGCCTCCACGGCTCCGTTGATTTCCTCTTCAGGGCCGAGGACTCCGCATGCCCGAAGTCGTTCCTCCGCCCGCTTCTTTTCCCGGCCAACTACGCCGGCTATCGTACAACCTCCGCTATTGGAGAACCAAAATTTCCTACCTATGGTGCAAGTCTTTTTGTCTATAGTACATCTATGGGGGATTTCCGAGGTGTCCGAACTATCGCGGCCCCACGCCTTGATAGCCCTCTCTAAAAATTCCCTCGGTTTTCGCCACCGAGGGTCTCGCGGTTACGCTCATGGTTCGATCGCACCGTCAAGAACTGGACCGAGTGACGCCCATCCTAGCTCTTGACTCGTGCATATGCCGAACCATTGTCCAGCACCTTTGTCTCCATCCGTGCCACCGTGATGTACAGTTCCCCGAGTATAACCGGATGTGAGGACATCTCCTGCACGAAGAAGTGTTGATCGATCTCGACATCGCCGATTTTCACTCATACATTCGGGCAGGCTCCATGCAACTCTTCCGTGGCACGCGTTGCTACCCGTACTTGGTGTTGATCGGCCACTGCCCCTTCTTGTAGAAGTTCATGGACATCAAGTTGATTTCTGAACCGTGGTCCACCAACGCCACCACCGGCTCCTGAACATCTCCGATCTTAACGGGGGTCTCCATGCTTGCTCTGGCCCAATTTGGCCTTGAATAGTGGCTCTCCGCCAACTCATCTTCTAGAGCCATGTCTTCTAGGTGCGTCGTTCGCACCTCCACCAGCTTCCTTCATCTTCTGGACTTCATCACTTCCAACCCGGATTCCAGCCAACGCCGAGTAGTGGACGGTCTCCACGTGGCGAGCCGCCGCGTCTTCCATCAATCGTTTCATACCCCCTCGTCCGACATTCAGATCTAGGGCCCTTCGGGTCTCACTAGCGTGTAGCCGACCATTCCATAAGTACACCACGTTAGCTCTTATCGCTTCGGCGAGGTCCCCGTAGTCCTTTCAGGCGTGGCCGACCGCATCGCACCACAAGCATTAGTTCCCAGCCAGAGGCCTTCGGTCACGGACTTGTTCGCCGCCGTCCCTCCTTGCTTGTGCAATCTGGAAGGTCCCTCACCATCTGAATCAGCTCCTCCAGAGCCGCTCCTCCGGACGAGCCTTTGACCATGTTGGTCGAAGTCGAGCCGATCTCGAGCCAGTCTCGGGTCTCTTCCCTTCGCGCCGGTGGGGGTACCTCGACCTTCCTTGTCGCAACAGAACCCGCCCTCATCAAGCCTTTATTGACCCACTCACGCCGTTTGTCAAAACGGCCGCAGACTCTCTTTACCACGGCCCAATCAGTTGTTAGGCCGTCATCGGTCTCCAGCAGGAAGCCCACTTGCTCCCGGTCCCTTACGTCCACCGATTTAACGAACAGTAGGACACGACTTGTGTCCAGTACGGTCCGGTCCAACGCCAAAAGACGTGCGAAGCGTTCTTCAAACTCCCGGAGCACCGACGCGTTTCTCCCCTTTTCGGGGATCTCCACCCATTCCATGAAGTCCCGCTTCGATAGCCGAAGCGCATCATCAAGCCCGTATTTTTCAAGGAGCCGACCTTCAAACTCTTCCCAAGTCCGACTCTCAGCCTGTACCTCAAGCACCTCCGCGTGGATGCCTGGCATCGCCACCTGAGGGAATCCGGCCAGTCGCCTGTCCTCCGAGATGTCCCTCATCACCATTTCGGCTCGGTAAGCCTCCAAATAGCTCATGGCGTCCTTCCCACCGAGCCGGCCTATCGTGCCGACGACTACTTCAATAGCCCTATCAAGGGCGCTTGTCCTGTGCCTTCGCCCGCACTCACTATCCGATCCACATCCGAAGCCATGGCTTCTGCAAGATCCGACCCTCTCATCTTTCTATTCCTCTGCCGTTTGTTCACGTCGGGTTCACCAAATATGTCGCGTTGTTACGCGCGTGCGTGGGGAACAAGGTGGGACCATGGGGCCATGGACCGAGAAATAACCGAATGAGAAGAGGGGAAGGAAACTACCGATGTACTTCACACGTGCACAGGCACACAGATTCACAAGAGTTGCAACTAACTCTGAACAATGGAGATAGAATGAATGTATATGTATATATAAATAAAGGGGTTACAACTGGCAAGCCGGTGAGTGATAGGCTCCGATGCCTGCACACACACACATCGAACGCAAGATGGAGACTCTACCGGAAGCACTCGAGCGTTCTGCGGAGCAGAGTCAACCTCCCGAAAACCTGCACAGAACGACTATGGAGACGACAGAGGAGAAGAGCTCGGTTTCAGTCCAGCAGCACTTCGTCCTCCACAAAACGCAATAACCCCTTTACAATACCTCTCGCTCTCTTTTGTAGCCCAAGGAGGGAGGCCGTTACCACCTGTTACATCATGTTTATTCCTTGTCCTTTCGGATAGGGATACACCTCGATTTTCTCCCTAATGAATGCGTGCTACCTAGGATATCACCTCAGCCGACTTGTACCTATCTACGTACTATACAACAAAACTTGTGCCCACGTGTAAGGGCCGGTTTACGCACGTTATACCTGGTTTCCGCCTAGGGACGGTTTTCTCCACGACAACGTCACTACACGCAGCAAATCCCAAACCATCCAATGGCAGGAACAAGACGACATCCGACAAGCAGCCAAGGAATGGATTGACACCGCTAACAAAAGCAACGTGGAGCGGATGCACACAGAGATGCAGGACGTGACCATCAGAGAACCACAGTCCACAGGACCATCCACCGCGGCAGAAGATGACCATCTGTGGGAAGTCCTTACCAGTTCTCGGATCTCGCTGCCATTACATAAGCTTTTACCGCTTATGTCACGCTTCCAGGAGACCTTGGCTTCGCTCATGACTAAAGACAATCGGTTGCACCCCCTGTTAACCTGACAGAGCCAGGGATGGGCCCACCCATTATGGATTCCCAAAATCCAGCCGTGAAAATCATGATTAAAGGACCCGACCTTCATGAATGCATAATCGACGGTGGCTCCGGCGTGAATGTCATCAGCGAGGCCACATGTCACACACTCGGCCTAAACCAATGGGAACCCTTCCCCCTTTGGCTTCGGATGGCCGATACGCGATCGGTTCACCCCATCGAGTTAATCCACCACCTTGATTTTACGTTAGGCGGCCACATGTTCACTATCTCGGCAGTCGTGTTACGCCCCAAAGCTCTGGGCGCTTACCCAATGCTGCTTGGCCGACCCTGGCTGCGCACAACAAATATTAAACAACATTAGCAGCAGAATATGATCTCTTTCCATTGGGGGAAGACCAAGGTATGGGTAATAACCGAAGAACGCCTAACCACGCCCCACAATACCACTTCCTGGAAGATCATCCCACTATCATACCCCTCTTCGAAATAAATGCCATCTCGGGCTTCGGCACACCACTGGATGAGGATGTCACGACAGATTCACTTCCCTACGACGAGGCCGATTCCACAACTATCACGGAATTACGACAACCTCAGGATGCATTTGAACGAGAACTCGCCATCTCCCAGCGAGTCAAAGCATCAACGCTCGAGTCATTAAAGCTCAGCTTCAACGAGAACCCACGTACACTACATATCGCTAACGACTTACCAGCCGATGGAGTATCAGGATGTATTTGCATGGTCTTACACTGATATGAAGGGATTGGATCCCCAATATTACCAACACCAAGTACGCCTCCTGCCTAACACTTGGCCGGTCCAACAACGACGGTACCGTATGAACCCCAACTACGCGGCTAAGGTCAAAGAGGAAATCGACAAACTCCTTCGAGTAGGTTTTATGTGCCCAGTAAAAAGAGCCACATGGTTAAGCCCAATCATAGTCGTCCCCAGGAAAAACAGGAAATTTTGCGTTTGCGTTGATTACTGCAAACTCAATGTCGCAACAGTCACGGATGGGTTTCCTCTCCCGTTCACGGATAGTGTCCTCAACACGGTGGCTGGTCATGAATGCTACAGTTTCCTTGATAGGTTCAGTGGCTATAATCAAATCAGAATGCACCCGGACAATCGGGAGAAAACGGCGTTTGTCACGGAATGGGGTGTCTTCATGGCCGAGGTAATGATGTTCGGATTAAAAATGGCACCGGCCACATTCCAACGCATCATCACAGAGATTTTCAACAAGTACATCCCGACGTTCATGCAAGTTTTCCTCGACAACTTTGCCGCGTATGGCCAGCAGTTGGAGCATATGACCCAGCTACGCCTCTGTCTCGAGCGATGTCGACAAGCTCGGTTGAGCTTAAATTCGGCAAAATGCACGTTCTTGGTGACAAGCGGCAACCTGCTCGAACACATAGTCAACCAGGAAGGTATCGCCATGGACCCGGATAAAGTCCATGCCATTCTGAACGCTCCCGCGCCCTCTACCGCGAAGGCTCTCAGCCGATTCCTTGGCCAGATCAGATGGCATAGCCGGATGTTACGACACCTAGCCGATTTTGCGACTCCATTGCACGTGGTTGTGCATAGACTCCCATTTCAGTGGTCTACAATAGAAGACGAGGCGTACCAAGCCTTGAAGTTAATGCTATCCCACACCCCTGTTGTACAACCACCAGTCTGGTTGGAACCTTTTCACGTCTTCGTAGACGCATCAGATATAGCCAACGGCAGCGCGCTCATGTAGCGCACACCACCAAATTAGTACCGGCCAGTGTATTACATTAGCCGATGACTTTCGGTCGCGGAGAAGAACTACTCAATAACGGAACGTGAGGCCCTCGGTATGGTTTACAGCATCAACAAGTTCCGGCATTACCTCTTGGGCCGGAAATTTACATTCCACATCGATCACTCGGCTCTCCTCTACTTGGTTGATAAGCAAGCCCTCATAGGTCGCCTGGCCTGATGGATGCTCCTACTACAAGAGTTTGATTTTCAGATCCAGCACCGGCCCGGAGTCCAACACGTCGCAGCTAACTATCTGAGCCGCCTAGAGTCAGGAGAACCAGCCCAGTCCACGTATGATGATCTACCCGACGCCGCCCTTTTTAGTCTTGCCACAGTGTCAGAAGACAATGAAGATGATGTTAGGAAACAGGTCCCTCCGGATGGGAAGTGAGAAGAACAGTACTGATGAGCAAACTCGGCCGAGGCCGATAGGCCTCGACCGAAACCGGATGTGAAATACCCGGCTACGGAAGACCCGGTGAGAACCGGATGAAGAGTACCCGACTACGGAAGACCCGGTGAGAACCGGATGAGGAGTACCCAGCAAGAGCCGGATGATGAAGGCCCGGTAAGAAGTGCTCACCGGATGAAGGGACATATTCGTAAATATGTTTTCTGAGAGTCCATCGGGGCTATATTTGTAAATAGCCGAAAAGTCATATTAGTATAAATATGACTTAGGGCAAACTTAGAGGTGTAGAGTTGTTGTCATTCTTGTTGGCGCAAGATTAGAGCGCAACAGTGTACAGAGAGAGAGAGAGGGAGAGAGAGAAAGAGACGAAGAGTTCGTATCTCTGTTGTAACCGCCGACTATGGCGAAGATAGCAAGCTCGAGGTCGTTGCCTCAGTGCTCCACCATTGTACATTCTTATATAGTGATAGTTTGGAGTCTGTGGACTCCCGTGGTTTTTCCCTCTCAGGGTTTTCCACGTTAAACATCCTGTGTACTCTTCTCTCCTTTGTGTCGTGTCTTTCATTCCCGTTTTCTGTGTTTGATTCTAAGCTCGGTTGTGGCCGAGCGGTGTTCATCGGAGCGTGTAGTTCCTATCAGATGAATGGATCACGGAGATGACCCATTTCCTCAGCACCGGCCTTCCTCCCGACCACCTAACCCTCGACGCCCACAAACGACTAGTGGTCAGGAGCCGAAACTTTTGTCCGGTCTCCGACACCCTCTACCACAAAGGCTCAGACGGAATCTGGTGCCGGGCAACCCGTCAATTCGAGAAAAACGCAATCCTCCAGGAGGCCCATCACGGAATCGCGGGTGGACATTACGCTGGAGAGGCCACGACAAGAAAAATATGGTAGAGTGGCTTATGGTGGCCTACAACAAAGAAAGATACTCATGAATTCTGTCGCCAGTGCGATTTGTGTCAACGCATGGGACAACCGACCGAGCAATCCCAGACGCCACACCAACCTATTCTCCCGTTGGAGCCATTTCAAAAGTGGGGGTTAGATTTTGTGGGACCTTTCAAACCAGTCACGGCTCGCACCAGTAACAAATACATAATCGTGGCCACGGACTATTGCACAAAATGGGTCGGGGTTAAGGCACTGCGGGACAACACAGTTGCATCCATGGCAAAATTCGTATACGAACATCTATAGTGCCGATATGGATGCCCAATGGAGCTCATTAGTGACCAAGGCGGGCATTTTATAAACCACATAATTCACGAGCTCACTACACACTACGCGGTCGTACATAAGAAAAGTACACCGTACTATCCTCAAGCAAACGGATTGGCGGAATCTATGAATAAAATTTTGCAAACAATCCTGTAAAAGATCGTCAATGAGAACCGCACCGATTGGGATGACAAGCTCCAAAGCGCATTATGGGTGTATCGCACCACATTTAAAACTAGCATTCAATCTACACCCTTTCGGATGGCCTTTGGTTTGGAAGCAGTCATGCCGATCGAGTTCCAAGTTTCGAGTCTCCGAGTCTCCGAGTTCAGGTTAAGGAAAGGCTACCCGAGGCCTAATCAGAGCAATATCGGCTCGAACAACTCCTTGAACTCGGCGAACATCGAGTGGCCAACATGGCTCAATTGGAACAACACCAATGACAACGCAAAGCCTTCGTCGATTGTCACCGGAAAGGTACGGAGAAAACACTGACCATCGGTAAACCGGTACTGGTCTTCCAAACACGACTCGGTGCTATGCCATGGAAATTACGATTCTGATGGACAGGCCCCTTCTGGATAATTGACGAGTTTAACGGCACATTCCAACTCGGGACACTTGCCGGAGACATCGTCAAAAGATGGGTAAATGGATTCCAACTTCGACCCTACCACGGGAATACCCTAGATAATCCCTTCGCCAAGTCCCACGGCACGGACCAGTTCACGAACGATGCCTCGAAGGAGACCGCATGTCCCCATCGGTAAAATAAGGACCTACCCACCAAATGTATATAGTAGGAATGGTTTTTAGTAGAGTTAAATTAGCCTTACCTAAAACTACCTAACTAATCACCCCAAATCACGACATTTTCTTAGGCGCACCAACTAGTCACCTTCACTTTAAAATAGAATATTTAAGGAGCATGCACACCAGACATAGCACTCCTGGAACGCGTGGCCATAATACCTTATTATGGCAGCCACAACCAAGAATCTAAAGGATCTTCTCCCTGCACAAAACCCTAGGCAGTCACATAAAAGAAACTACCCCACACACAACGCGCCCATTCGCACAAAAGTGTTCTTGCCTTCACCGCCTTCAAGCTCCCAAGCTCTCTCTCATTCTAATCCCTCCTACAAATAGGCCTCCTCTCACCCTCGTAGCCCCTCAACAAAACAATGGTGTCCTCCCCAACCATATTCTTCCATCTCTCTGTCTCGCCCTCGTCTCTTCGCTTCCCCTCACGCCCCCTATCAGCAAACCTTCGAGTCCACCATGCCTCTCGCAGCATCGCAGGAAACCCGTTCTTGGCTACAGCAACGAGGATTGGGTGGGTACCTATGGGTCATCGACGCGCTAGCGCACCCGGACGCCCCAACAATAGCACGCAAAATCCACCCGGACACAGTAAGCAACAACATGATTCACATTGCCCTGGACCTTGCGCGAGGCGGAGACCATGAGGTCGAAATCCCTCCCCACTCGACCCTCAAGGAATATTTTGGGATGTATTCGATGTCAGGAAAAGCTTACCGCACGTATGGAGGGCCAAACAAGGCTTTTGGGGAGATCGCCCGGATTTTGATGGAATACGCATTTGTGCATACGAATCCCATGAGTATGCCACAGAATAAAGCTGCCATAATCATCAGAGCGTGCGAAGGCGACAAAATCGATTGGGGAATCATCATCGGCGAAGGAGTTCGTCCGGCGCTTGAATCTTTTCAAACCGGTAAGCGATTGTTGCCTGTGATTAATCATTTCCTCACAGTCCTCTACCCACCTCCTTCGGTTTCCCCTTGTCGCATCCTTACCTCCCCACCACCACCACGGAAACAACTGGAGAAGTTTTTGGCGTTAACCCAGGAAGAATGGGAAGACCCCTCCCTCGCCTTCTCCACTTCCCGCAGCCGTTCGGAACCCTCCTTCCACCTCGGCACCACCCCCACCAAAAACGCAGAAGCAACGGGCGTTAACAACGACCCGTGTCGAATGGGACGAGGCCGAGGAGCCCATCACTGAGGATGTCACCATACGACAGAAGCCACCAAGGACATCGATGCCCTCTCCACAACCGAGCCCACGCCCCACAAACCAGCAGCCCTCGAGCATACGGCAACAAAAGAGGAAACAAGCCGAGGAGCCAACACCACCGGCCCCGGACTCGCAGGATCAGCCCCAAAAACGATGACGCATCAATCAAGGGTCAACCATAGAAACCGAGGGCGCCCAACATCAGAAATCAAAAGAGGCCAGCACGACCTCCACGGCCATGGTACCAGTGGAGTCATGGCTCCAAGTAGGTAGGATCGAGCATAAACAAACCACGTAGATATCATAGGATGAAGTCCTCAGTTACAAAGACCTCCCCGCAGAGGCATACGAGTTCAGTGCACTACTTCGACTGGGCACAACATATGAGTTAATGGATTTCCTCGCGCGCACCCAAGTAGCTACCGCCGCTCGTAAGGTCGAGGAGCACTCGGAAACAAAGATGACCAACGCACTCTAATGGGAGAACTTGAACCTCACGAGGATCGAGCCTTACAGAAGATAGGGCGGAAGAAGCAAGCACAAAATGCTTCTCTCCTCATGGAGTTACCATATCTGAACACGGCCTTAGTCAAGGCATATCGAAATTTGCACCACACAACTCGGGCAGCCAAGGACATGGCCCGACGTGTCAAAACGACACAACAGCAAACCAAACGGGCCACTGAGCTATGGCAAGCCGCCGAGCAGAAATTGGCGTCATTAGAGAAGCAACATCAAGAATAGCTGCTCTTAAGCCTCACTGCCCCGAGTAACGATGTCCCACTAACCCCTCTTCTGAACCCGAGCCTGAGTACTATTGTTACTGAAGCACACAACGACGACACAACTCACCCCAGGGTAGCCACGGTCAATGCAAGCACAATGACGCATTCGATACAGATAAGCAAGCCATCGTCACGGGTAGAGAGAAGCCTGCAACCCCAAACCACCCACGCTTCCACGCAAACGTCACCACCACCTGTCTTCATGGAAAGATCTACACAGACGGACAGGGAGCCCACTCCCCGGAACCAACAAGCTGCAACCTAGATAGGACCTCCCCTCCGTGACTACCAAGAGGACCTTAAGGCCCAGATCTCTCTAGCCGAGTTAGCAGAACAAAACCACAACAACATTATTGGCCAACTATGGGAACAAGCCACGGGCCGTGAAGCAGACCTCAAGCGACTGCTTGTTGAAAGGTCAGCCGCACTCAAAGAACAAGAAAGAGAGGTGATGACCCTTCAGGTCTCTATCACCGAGGCCAAAGAACGATTCCTCAAAGAAGTAGAGCAGAATAGCCAACGGGAATGCGAGCTATTCACAAACAACCAGGAATTACGTCGTCAACAAAGGGCATTACAAGAATTGGCAAATGAGCACATGCAAAAGTGGAGGATCTCTGAAGAGCAAAGGGCGAAAATTTCCGATGCATATCACCAGTTGCAAACAGAGCACATCGCCGCCGGAGAATGACATCGGGACGCTTGGAGACAAGACAGGGACGAAACTGTAGCTCAGCTCACCAAACGTTACGAGCAGACAATCGCGCTCATAACCGAAAAAGCAAAAGATAACCAAGCAACTTTAGTGCTCCTCGTCCGCAGAAGCCAAGAAGACGCCAAGGCCGCAAGGGAGGAAGTGGAAGTTCACCGAGCTAGCATCGGCATGGACGATACTAAAATAAAGATCCTAATCAACAAGTATCGCCAACAATTCACCAAGAAGATCGAGGAAACGCTCGACCGTGTCTGGCAGGAATGGTCGGCCCAAGCCGCTGAATTACACATACTACGCGCGGACGCCGAGAACCGAAGGAAGGAGGGCCGAGGGTTTTACAAGATGGATGACACCAGCATCCAGACCTTCCGTGAAGACTTGACTGAGGAATATTATACCACACCACGGCCATCGAGCAACTTCTCGAGGAATTAAATGACGATCTAATGGTGTTCCGTTTAAAAGCTGAAGCTTACGAAGAGGAACGCCTAGCTATCGAGACTAACAGAGCTGCCATGACCGACGAGCAAGAACCCGAGCCCACCCCCACGGAAGCCAGACAGGAGGAACCTGCCCCTACAGATCCCCACATCCCAACTGAGCCACAAACTACAACCACGACCCTGCCTGAATCGGAACCAACAGAGGGCAGCGCACGCAACGACACAGCCATATCCGACTCGGCAGCAAAACCTCCATCACCAACCCCACCTTCCGAGCAGCGAAACCAACCCCATGCCCCCGAGGATATCCTCGGCATATTAGAACAGGATTAACACAAACCCATAAGCCCTTGTATAAACGGGCAACATTTGTAATTTGTTTTGTTTTTTCTCAAAATCCATGGTTATCCCTCCACATTGTGAACCGTGGGTCTAATGGACAAATTCCTGTTTCACGGGTGTGCCAGGTGTTGTCCATAGGCCAGAAATATAAATAGGTGAAGAAATAGGTAGAACTAGAAATAGTCGAGCTTTTAGCCCTCACAATCAGCCGATGGCTCGGCTCTGTCTAAGGAAGAAAACTATATAAACCGAGATCTGCATACCTCAGAAGGGGAGAGATAGATTATTTTAGCAAGATTACTATCGTAGCACCGAGCTCTACAAAATTGTTTCCAGCCGAGAGCTGTGTATTGTAATCGTTGTGAGTTTCTCATTTCATACAAATCTCGCTCTTATTGTTCCGTCATCTGGGTATTCTCCCCGGTACTCGCAACCAAGCTACGTCAATGCCTAATTGGTTGTAACCCGTGTACACTCCTCATTTTCATATCGTCTTCTCAGGGTAGAAGAGGATTCCATGTAACACGACCCTTGATACCGATAGCCTGTGGGCTCATTGAAGGTGTTTCCCCCAGAAACAGTTAACAATGTCAACCCATTTCTTTTTCGAGTTGGTCCTTGAGTTTTTGGAAGTGGGACAACACTTCGCTCTTCTTCTTCACTGGGAAGATCCACACGTAGCACGAGTAGTCGTTGATGAGGGTGACATAGAATCGGCATCTGCCGATCGTCGGCGTTTGAGCTAGTCCCCATACATCTAAATGTATGATGTCAAGGAGGCATTTTCTTGCTTAGCTCTCCTTCGGGAATGGGAGTCGACGTTGTTTGCAGAGTTGGCATGCTTCGCACACTCGGTCAACTCGTTTCGACTCGAATGCCGGAAGTCCGATGACGACTCCCTTTGATTGCATTGCTCGAAGTCGTTGGAGGTTTATGTGGCTGATTCTTTTGTGCCACAACTCGATGCTTGTCTCAGTTTTGAGACCTTTAGCGTACATTGCCGATTTCACCTCGTTCGAATCGAGGATGAACATTCGACCGTCTCTCCATCCCTTCGCTATGACTCGACCATCTTTCTCAATGAAACAACCTTCTTTATTGAAGCGGACTTGCATGCCTTGCTCCATGATTTGGCCAACGGAGACCAAATTCTTCGTTATTGTGGGCACATGGAAGACATTCTTGATGCAAGTTTGCTCACCTTCTTTCCCAAATGGGACATTGCCGATGTGCCGAATGGGATGTGTGCCCGATGTGTGATGTCGTCTCCCGTCTCTATGAAGCCGGGTCAATGCAGTGTACGCAAGTCATTGAACCACTCTTCGTGGGATGTCATGTGATGTGAGGCGCCAGAATCAACGAACCACTCGTCTTCCTAGTTGAAGGTGCTCGTGGAGTTGGAAGGTGTCATAGAGTTCGTTCTATGTCTCATCACGAATAGACCACCGTAGTCATCGTATTCGGAGTTGTTGGCGTAGTTTTTGAGTTGTCGGCTTGTCGAAGCCGACTCGCTTCTCTTTCTCAGACACTCCTCTTCGCGGTGGCCAATTTTGTCGCAATAGTTGCAAGCAATGGGCCACATTTGCCGACCTTGTTTGGCATGGAAGCTCCCCCTTCTTCCGAAAGTCCCTTGATGGCTTCCGTCTTGTTGTCGAAGGTTTGAGTTCCCTTTGTGTGATGGGTCGAATGAACCTCTTCTACCGCCTCGACTTCGTTCTCGGCCACCATCCGAATTTGAGAAGAACATTTGTCCTTCCCATGTCTTGGTTTTGGTTTGGACATGGTTCTCTTCAACCATTAGCATTGATTGAAGGTCAAAGAACGAAGAAGGGTTTTCCCTTGCCAAGATTGTCGTCTCAACGAGTCGAATCGTTGTGCGAGGCCGTGCAAGCATACTTGAACCATCTCGTCTTCGTCAGTGTTTATTTTGATGGAGCCAAGTGAGTCGCAAATGCTCTTGATCTTGGCGGTGTAGTTCGACACAGACATGTCTTTTTGCCGAATGTTGTTCAACTCTTGTCGGAGTTTAAGCTTTCAGGCGGTTGTGTTGGCGGCGAACATTTTCTTTAACTTCGCCCACGCTTCTTTAGACGTCTTGGCGTCTCGAATGTGGCTAAGCATGTGGTCATGGACACATGTTGCCAAGCAATACATGACTCGACTCGCCGCTTGCTCCCATGTTGCGTGGTCGGCACTCTTTGATTCGGGTCGATTTTCATGTGCACCATTGATGTAGCACCAATACCCTTGGCCGACGAGCTATTGGGTCATCTTGTACTCCCAAGATGAATAATTGCTCCAGTCTAGCTTTTCATTAGGGAGAGAGCTACCCATTTGTGTGTTCATTTTGATATAGTGTCTTCTCTTCTTTTGCTTTTCTTCCTTCGATCACGTACACGTGCTACGTAGTGGGACTACGGTAGACGATAGCTGGATTTTGTCGTCGGCATCTCGAACACACAATCACGGAGTCGGGTGGGCTTAGTGGATTTTCTAAACCACACGCTTTGATACCATGTTAATAATTAGGTGATTAACTACAAGTTAATTAGTACCTAAGTATGTGATTATGTTAAGTGCGGAAGATTATGTGATATGTGTGTGTATGTATGTGAGAGGAAGAGAGAGAGAGAGAGGAAGATACACTTATGAACAACACAAGATGGGGGATGATTAACTCTATATTAAATTAGCATTATCATCATCAAATACAAAAATACCCATAATAAGGTATATATAGATCTCATGTGCAAGGGTGCACATGTGTGAGGAGAATATAGGTACAAGGGTGTAAGGCCTATATTAAATGTACTTGGGAGTGGAGGATCTAGAATATCCCACTTAAGTACAATGTCCTATTTAAGGCGTTATAGTCAATACTTCTAACTAGATTCTATCTAGGTAACTACGAAATTACATGGTTGACTAACTAACTAAACTAAGTTGAGCTTGATCTCTCAACATGGATATTTGGATAAGTTAGGAACACTTGAGGCCTTATTGTCTGACAATAGAGAAGACATCCTACTAAGTGCATCTGCACTAGCCATTCATCTCCAACATCCTTGGGCAACCTTCGAAAATGCGGCAAACAAGTTTCTTGTGGTCCATCCCATCTATAATCAAGCACATATATCTTTCTGGTGATTGAAGCGCTTTTTGATGATGGTCCATAGATTTAGATCTTTCCAACGCCTTGCTTTCTCGATGTTCTCTCAATAAATTCTTATATTTTGTTATTTCTTTATCTGTTGTCCCACTCTTTGCCATGCTTTTTAAACTCTCGCATATAGAACAAACACCCAACCGGACCTTGCGGGCTATGACCACATTGTTAAACTTCGATCTCCATAAACGATTAAAATGTTGATATTGTATGTAAGGTACACTTTCCAATAACATGTCGTCCTTATACGCTTGGTATACCTCACGACAAGTGAAGTTATATGAAAAATGTAACCTTCCAGTGGTGGGCATAACATCACATTGCTTCGAGAAATATATCTCCATCCATCTAATAACGTGTCGCCCAATTAGACCCTTATATGTAGATTTTGTATTGTTGAAAGGTACCCACCACCCCGTAAGTAATCGATGTTGAATTCTTTGTAGCCTCATGTTCCCGATGTTATAGGCAATTTTAAAAGCAACTTGACAACTCTTCATAGTAAGTGAAAGGTAATATTCCACATGCTAAGAACATGACACTGCCAGATGATTCTTAACAAGTTACATATTGGCAATCAAGAATGTATCTTGTTCGTCGCCATTAAGAGACAAATACTTTTGTCACAACCCCCACAAGTTTGCCTTTCCAAATTTTGATAGACAAAGCCTCCCACAACATACCTTGAATATATCAATTGCAATTTGGCGATCTGAACACAGAAAATTATATCGTTAACACTCACTTGTCAAGGAACTCTTCGAAAATTTAGAGGCTTGTTGACACAGTCGTCGTCAACATTCGATAAACTAGACTCGTCATGATTTGTATCTACTTTAATCTCTCTTATTTTACCTAACATAAAAGGCTCTATCGAAAAAAGTGACGTCGAACTTTGCTCTCGATCGTCGTTTGACTTTATATGGCACCATTTATTATTAACGTGGTTATATTCCTCAATTGCGAATAACGAGTTATTAGATAATTTAAAAGGCTCAATAGAAAACAAAGAATTTTTACTCAAGTTTGAGGACATTTTGAGTAGGGCTAACTAAGATCAACTAAGTCCAAAATAGGCTCAAGTTTAGTTCTATAATAAGCACCATGTCCAAAAACATTTTAAAAAAACAATTAAATAAAAATTAAATAAATAAATAAGGGAAAGTCATCTTCTCATTGTCATTATCGCATTCAAGAAAAAGAAGAGCACATGAGCACAGAGCAACCAAGACTTAATTTTCACCTCCCCGGTCAAGTCGACACCAACGTCAACAACATGAACTAGGGAAAGACGATTGCTAGGTTTGTTTTCTGAACTATATTTTTAGATTCCTAAAATATTCCTTTTTGTGTTTGTTAATTTCTGAGTCCAGAATTCGATGCTTTCTATCGAGTTCTCATAATTTCAACGTGAACTTGATGCACTACATTGAGTTCCTGTTGAAAGAGTGTGTGTTCCTTTTAATGGGAACTCGAATGCAGTGCGTCGAGTTCCTGTTGAGAGGGTCACATTTCATGATCAATATACTAGAATTGGTCAGTTTCTTGCTATTTTTTTGCTTTTTCTCAATGTTTTTTATGTGACATTACATTTAAAAACGGGTGATTTTCGCCTAGTTTTGTGGAACTTTACCTTAGTTTTCAGGTTTACGTTGTTTATTTTTAAGATCATTGATATATCATTGTGTTATTACCTATTGTTTTCAGTGAATCATGACAGAAGGTCCCATCCTTCAAATTGAAGATTCCCTCCCCAACAAAAAAACCTTCTGACACCATGCCCAAGCCTGACTCAAGAAAAACGTTTATTGAGTCGGGAGGTGATGGGACTTCGAAGTCTTTTGTCTGATACATGACGAACACTTTAGGCGAAAAGAGTAGTGGGTAGCCATGCCTGAAGAGCTACCCTCATGACGAGTGGACATTAATCTATACTGAGGACGAAGGAGATTTGCTCCTTATTTTTGCGAAATCTGAAGGTGATGGCAAGTTGCAGGTGGGGAAGACCTTCACCTACGGCCATGTAAAGAACATCGAATACGAAGACAACGACTCCTCAAACCTCTTGTTCGATGTTAATAGCATGCACAGAGTCAGGATAGATGAACAAAATTGCGTAACTGACTCTTGCCACCCAAGAGCTAATGGTCGCACAAGCAACCACACCACCGAAGTCTGCCAAGAAATCAAAATTGGAACATAAGAAGTACAAGAAAAGGTAGCAACCTAAGGAGGACGAGCCCGAGGTACTTGAGTTCGTGGAAGATGAGGAGGAAAATACTGAGCTCGAAGTTATTCCTCCAAGGGGCCACATTGCATCAGGAATACTCACCTTAGAGCAAAATTGGATCAGAGAAAACATTGTAAAGACGAAGCTTTTCCGTAAAGGACAACTATTTCACTTGCCGATCTCCTCTATTTAGAGGCCACCCATTGATCCTGAAATAGGAAGACGGGCTCTAGAAATAAGAGAGCCACATTCAATGCATGTGCAAAACTTAAAAAGCAAAATGAAGATAAATCCACATGCCATTGTAGTGCCATTCTTAATAATGGTAGACCTTGATCAATGCCCAACTGTTGTTGACTTTAAGTACAGTTCGGTTGATGACTACACATACTACGTGATTGGAGGATCCCACTCAGTTGAAGCTCAACGTCAACTTGTGATGGAGTATCCTCTTACCCCACTCTTCAAAAATGTAGAATGTAAAGTGTACGCTGGCCTTACACATGAAGAAGCCAAGTTGCTAGCTTGGGATCATAACAATGATAATGACTATAGACAAAAGATGTCACGTATCGAGCGCATCAGGTTCTTCCATCATGAGTATCTTGATGTGTTGCAAAAATTTGGTCCTAGGCTGCATTGCGACGACAATGTATGCTTGAAGATGGGATAGCAGTTGACGAAAGCACCAAGTCTGAAGGCTTGAGGAAATATGACTCATGGTTTCAACTTGCGTTCAGAACAGGGGAGGTGTGGAACCTCCAAGATTGAATTTTTAGTATGTGGGAGCGAAAAGAAATAAAGGGTCAAAGATCAAAGAAGGCTAAGCTCGACCCACAAGTGGAGATGAAGTCTAAGTCACGTAAAAGTGACTTAGTCATTGAGGAATCAGTTGAGGATATGAAGTTGCTTCCTTGGCGGTCATTGCAAGGAATCAAATATGACAAATTATTAATATCTGTATTATCAAGAGTGGCCGCCAAGGAATTCATCCTTGATTAAATGGTCACAGAATTTCAAAAGTGAGTAATCTATGTGATGATTTATTTTCATTGTATTGATTTGTTGATTTGCTCTTTATTCTAGAACCTTACTTTCTTTTAATTTTTAGCCATAAGGTTTATATGAAGATACACGAGTTGATGATGAAAAAATTGTCCCTACCTACGTGGGAAGAGGTGGAGCAATCGTGCCCCAAAACATCAGCATACAAGGCTCTTGAAGAATTCTTCATTGTGTTTAGAGAATGGGTATATTATGTTTTACAAATATTAATTGATTTTAGGATAATGGGTATCTTCTTACAAAACGTATAATTACAGAAACCACCTCGCTCAAAGAAAATGGGTGACAGCAATAAAGGCATACCAAGCACCTTGATCACCCATTTGGAACGAGCAAAATATGAGAAACGAATGACAAAAGGAAAGGAGCTCGAGGTGCCTGAGGACTCAGATATTGTGAAAAGTTTTTTGCACAAGGTTGATCCTTTCCAACAACTATACTATAGTGTTTATAATGGTGATGTGGGTAATATGCTTGACATTGTACATTGCTCGTTGTGGATAATGGTGATGTGAGTCATTATACATTGCTCGTTGTAGATATACCGTATGGATTTCGGATATCAGGCTCTACATACGATGATGTACTATACAAATATCCGCAAATAGAGAAGATGATAAAAGACTTTGCAGAGCTGACCTTGGCTCCATTATGGCAAATCGTTATATTTCATAGTATGGGTCAGGCTTTATCGGTCACTACTGCATTGAAGTCGAGATGCCATGCTACTAAACACATGCATTGGTAAGCTTTATGTTACTATATATTTAATATATGGATTCTATGATGCTTACTACATATATATTAACTTGTTTCAATTCAATTACACAATAGGGTTAAAACGAACATAACTCGTACCCTGGGTGATCGAATGGTGAGCGTTGTGGAGCATTTGTGCATGGAATATTACGACGCTATTTCTAAGAAGAAGGCTCGGGCACTTGTGAATGAGCGGAACGTCATCAACTATATCAAGTGCCCAGCTATTGTAACAAAGAAATTGTGCCATGTGTTTGGCGACAAGAGTCTTGTAAACCCATATCAAAAGTCCCAGTGATTGATTAATCGATTGGTCGAGTTGTTCTCGACTTATTTTCTGGTACAAGTAATCTCATAAGTCTAATCAATTTTTCTTAAAATAAAATAGAATTTCCTGTCTTTGTTTTCTTACTTTTGCATGTGTGATTGTTTGTTTAAGAACAACGACCGCGTGCTCTCTTAAACTTTTCAGGAACTGCGTCGCATTAGAGAAGGACCCCGTGCAAGTCAATTTTATTAAGATGAGGATCCAAGGCATTTGGGATTGTCCCAACCAAGACGAAGAGGTTGGGGCAAAGCATATCAATGAAACTAAGATGTTTCAGCTAACCTCTAGAGAGCCGATGGAACCTATAGACGAAGAAGGAGGGAACCTTGTCGACCTTGAAGATTGTTGGGAATATGTCCCTCCAGTGGGAGGAAGAGCCAACTGTTCGAAAAGCCGACTGTCGAAGGGTCGAAAACAGTGATTGGACTGTTTGAGAATTCGACTGTTATTATTATTATGGTAATAAAAATGATGATGTTAGGAAACAGGTCACTCCGGATGGGGAGAGAGAGGAGCCGAGTTGATGAGGGACGGTCGAGGCCGAAACCAAAATCGTGTATATAGCCAACTCGGGAGACTATACTTGTAAATAGTCTCAATGTGCACCCCATGAGGGCTAGGTATGTAAATAGCTAGAAAGTTGTGTAAATATATATGCAACTAGGGCAAACTTTAATATGTAGAATAAAAATGAACATAACTGCGCGCATAGAAGGTAATATTCGTGTTCGTGCAAGCATTCAAACGTTTGGAAACGTTTGGAAACGAAGACGTTTGAAATGGGAAAAATACATGCTTCTTATTTCTTTTTTTTCATTTATTATTCTTATGATTTAGCTCACCCTAGTGGTAAGGAGTCAAGTTATTGTTATTTATGTCTTGGGTTCGACTCCCAATTTTCTCATCTCTTTCTCTCTTTCTCATTAATACCATGTCGTAGCAAAATTTTATGTTAGTGTTATAATAGTTTTTTTCTTTTATTTTTTTATTATTAGAACTAAGCACAACCTAGTGGTAAGTTGTTGTGCTACTATTACTTGTGTCTTGGGTTCAATTCTCAACTTTCTCATATCCTCTTGTTAGTGTCATGGCAAAATTTTATGTTAATGTCACCGAGTGGTAAGTTGTTATGCTACTACTACCTATGTCATGGCAAAATTTTATGTTAATGTCACCGAGTGGTAAGTTGTTATGCTACTACTACCTATGTCATGGCAAAATTTTATGTTAGTGTCATGTTCCTTTTTCTTTCTTTCTTTCTTTCTTTGTTATTAGAAATTAGGTCACCTTAGTGGTAAGTTGTTATGCTACTACTACCTATGTCATGTTTTCTTCATATTCTCGAATATACGTTTTATGAGTTTGTGAACATTTGATTATAATTAATAATGACATATTTTGATTCAATCTCTATAGTTCATACTCATTTTTTTGTAAAGTTCTAAAGTGAGGATGATAGAGATGTCTTGATTCGCATCCCAAAAGTATGCATGTGATACAATGCAAATATTGCAACCATACTTATGTTGGTGGTTCACAATGGATTGGAGTCCACTTATTGGGATTGAGAGTGAATCAATATATAATATAGACCCTAGTCAATCCAATCCAACTTTGCGATGATTTACCATACACGTTTGATTGAATCATTCTCGAATGCAAATGCACGTATGATACGTATGGTTCATTCTATGACTGCGCGTGTGTGTAAGTGTGAGAGAGGTGTGTGTGAGCCGCGCCAAAGCTGTGTGAGTAACAGCAGACGCGAAGAACCTTGTGTGGCTGATCCAATCGCAAGAGTGTTGTAATCCTCTCTGTATTGTATATCCACTGTCTATAGTGAAGTTCTGTTCCCGTGGTTTTCCCCGTTTTAGGGTTTCCACGTAAATCTCTGTGCATAGTTGTTTTGAACTTGTCTTTCTGGCATCCTTGTGTGATTTGTATATCAGTGCGTAGTTCATATATTCTAATTTGACCGAACGATTTCTTTCAACAAAGATGCACCGGGGTCTGATCAAATACAAGATTCAGTTGAGGAGACCGAACATGTAGATGCAACACAATTGACAGTTAATCTTGGAGAGCAACCTGTTCCAGACTTCCTAATGGAGTGATTGTGTTGAGAGATCAAGCTCAACTTAGTTTAGTTAGTTAGTCAACCATGTAACTTCGTAGTTACCTAGATAGAATCTAGTTAGAAGTGTTGACTATAACGCCTTAAATAGGACCTTGTACTTAAGTGGGATATTCTAGATCCTCCACTCCCAAGTACATTTAATATAGGAATTACACCCTTGTTCCTATATTCTCCTCACACATGTGCACTCTTGCACATGATATCTATATATACCTCATTGTGGGTATTTTTGTATTTGATGATGATAATGCTAATTTAATATAGACTTAATCATCCCCCATCTTGTGTTGTTCATAAGTGTATCTTCCTCTCTCTCTCTCTTCCTCTCACACACACATATCACATAATCTTCCGCGCTTAACTTAATCACATACTTAGGTACTAATTAACCCGTAGTTAATCACCTAATTATTAACATGGTATTAGAGCGTGTGGTTTAGAAAATCCACTAAGCCTCCGTGATTGTGTGTTTGAGATGCCGACGACAAAATCCGGCTATTGTCTACCGTAGTCCTGTTAGGTAGCACGTGTACATGATCGAAGGAAGAAAAGCAAAAGAAGACAAGACAATATATCAAAATGAACACACAAATGGGTAGCTCGCTCCCTAATGAAAAGCTAGACCGGAGGAATTAATCATCTTGGGAGTACAAGATGACCCAATACCTCATCAGCCAAGGGTATTGGAGCTACATCAACGGCGCACAAGAAAATCGACCCGACTCAAAGAATGTCAACCACGCAACATGGGAGCAAGCAACGAGTCGAGTCATGTATTGCTTGGCAACATGTGTCCACGACCACATGCTTAGCCACATTCGAGATGCCAAGACGACTAAAGAAGTGTGGCGAACTTAAAGAAAATGTTCACCACCAACACAACCGCCCGTAAGCTTCAACTCCGACAAGAGTTCAACAACATTAAGAAAAAAGACATGTTCGTGTCGGACTACATCGCCAAGATCAAGTGCATTTGCGACTCGCTTGACTCCATCAAAATAAACGTCGACGAAGACGAGATGGTTCAAGTATGCTTGGGCGGCCTCGCACAACGATTCGACTCGTTGAGGACAGCAATCTGGGTGAGGAAAAACCTTCCTTCTTTTTTCGACCTTCAATCAATGCTAATGGTTGAAGAGAACCACGTCCAAACCAAAACCAAGACATCAGAAGGACAAATGTTCTTCTCGAATTCGGATGGTGGCTGAGAACGAAGTCGAGGCGGTAGAAGAGGTAGATTCGACCCATCACACGAAGGGAACTCAAACCTTTGACAACAAGACAAAAGCCATCAAGGGACCTTCGGAAGATGGGGGAGCTTCCATGCCGAACAAGGTCGGCAAATGTGGCCCATTGCTGGAAACTATTGCGGCAAAATCGGCCATCGTGAAGAGGAGTGTCAGAGAAAGAGTAGCGAGTCGGCTTCGACAAGCCGACAACTCACAAACTACACCAACAACTCCGAATACGACGACTACGGTGGTCTATTCGTGATGAGACATAGAGCGAACACTATGACACCTTCCGACTCCATGAGCACCTCCAACTCGGAAGACATGTGGTTCGTCGATTCCGGCGCCTCACATCGCATGACATCCCACGAAGAGTGGTTCAATGACTTGCGTACACCGGATCGACCTAGCTTCATAGAGACGGGAGACGACACCACACATCCCATTCGGCACATCGGCAATGCCCCATTCGGGAAAGAAGGCGAGCAAACTTGCATCAAGAATGTCTTGCATGTGCCCACAATAACGAAGAATTTGGTCTCCGTCGGCCAAATTGTGGAGCAAGGCATGCAAGTCCGCTTCAACAACGAAGGTTGTTTCATCGAGAAAGATGGTTGACTCATAGCCAAGGGACGAAGAGACGGTCGAATGTTCATCCTCGATTCGAACGATGTGAAATCGGCAATATACGCTAAAGGTCTCAAAACCGAGACAAGCATCAAGTTGTGGCACAAAAGAATCGGCCACATAAACATCCAACGGGTTCGAGCAATGCAATTAACATGAATTGTCATCGAACTTCTGGCATTCGAGTCGACCGAGTATGCGAAGCATGCCAACTCGGCAAACAACATTGACTCCCACTCCCGAAGGAGAGCTACGCAAGCAAAGGCCTCCTCGACAACATACATTCAGATATATGGGGACCGGCTCAAACGCCGATGATCGACATCTACGTCACCTTCATCGACGACTACTCGCACTACACGTGGATCTTCCCGATGAAGAAGAAGAGCAAAGTGTTCTCCCAGTTCCAAAAGCTCAAGGGCCAAGTCGAAAAAGAAACTGGTCAACACATTCGATGCCTACAATCGGACGGAGGAAATGAGTGCTTCTTCGATGAATTCACCTCCTACCTCCAAAGTGAAGGCATTCAGAGAGAATTCTTGTGCCGACACACACCCCAACAAAATGGAGTAGCCGAAAGGAAAAATCGGCAAATACTCGAGATAGCACATGCCGAATTTCTATGGGCCGAAGCGACATCCACGGTCGTCTATCTCATGAACAGGTGCAACACTAATGGAGTGCATGAGCTAACTCCATATGAGCTCCTCGTTGGAAGGAAGTCGATCCTATCACACCTCAAGGTGTTTGAAAGCATTGTGAATGTACGCATCCCGAATGAACAACGACAGAAGCCCGACGCGAAGTCGGAGGAATGTATCCTCATAGGATACTCGTCTGAGAAGAAGGCATACAAGTGCTACAACCCTTCTACCCAAGCGGTTCGGGTAAGTCAAGACGTAGTCTTTGACGAGTCCACATCCTAGTACGCACCAGATACAACTTCGACTCCGACTCCGCTCGACCCGGAATCCACTGAACAAGAGGTAGAAGATGGAGATCGCTTTGAACACATGTTCGAAGAAAGTCTGATTACGACAAGACCTAGTGGGCCACAAGAACCCGCGCGCGACCCAAGCACGTCGCGGCTAAGTACGAACTTGGACAAAGGCAAAGGTAAGATGCCCGAATACGAAGTTGACCACCCCAACGACAGTGATTCGGATGTGTCAGCTCCTTCACTAGACATTGAGTTTGGTGTACCCATCATGCAGACACTCGGAGTAAAGAAGGCGCTCACATCGGTGAGCGAAAAACTTCAACGTTCTTCTAGAGAAAAGAATCATGTCACTCGGCTCGGCTACAACGAGTACATGGCCCATCATTATGCCTTCGCAATGAAGGTAGCGGCCGAACAAGAGCCCGAGAGCTCTACAGAAGTGGCTCGTGACCCACGATGGGTGAAAGCAGTCAACCCAAGCCTTCGTCATAGGCTTGAGGGGGAGGAACCAAAACGATGCAGAAGCGACACCGAAAGAGGCGTGGAAACTGACATCGAAAGCCAGACAACGCCGAAAGCAGAACCAGATGTCAAACGCCTCACACTTGAGCTTGAGGGGACGTATTGAGAGATCAAGCTCAACTTAGTTTAGTTAGTTAATCAACAATGTAACTTCGTGTCACCTAGATAGAATCTAGTTAGAAGTGTTGACTATAACGCCTGAAATAGTCAACCCAGAAAGATATATGTGCTTGATTATAGATGGGATGGACCACAAGAAACTTGTTTGCCGCATTTTCGAAGGTTGCCCAAGGATGTTGGAGATGAATGGCTAGTGCATATGCACTTAGTAGGATGTCTTCTCTATTGTCAGACAATAAGGCCTCAAGTGTTCCTAACTTATCCAAATATCCATGTTGAGAGATCAAGCTCAACTTAGTTTAGTTAGTTAGTCAACCATGTAATTTCGTAGTTACCTAGATAGAATCTAGTTAGAAGTATTGACTATAACGCCTTAAATAGGACATTGTACTTAAGTGGGATATTCTAGATCCTCCACTCCCAAGTACATTTAATATAGGACTTACACCCTTGTACCTATATTCTCCTCACACATGTGCACCCTTGCACATGAGATCTATATATACCTCATTGTGGGTATTTTTGTATTTGATGATGATAATGCTAATTTAATATAGAGTTAATCATCCCCCATCTTGTGTTGTTCATAAGCGTATCTTCCTCTCTCTCTTCCTCTCACACACACACACACATATCATATAATCTTCCACGCTTAACTTAATCACATAATTAGGTACTAATTAACCCGTAGTTAATCACCTAATTATTAACAGATTGTATAATACTTTGTATTTGTAACTAAAAACTTGTAACCCTAAACTTTTTTGTACTATAAGATTTTTTTTGTTTGAGTACCATTTCTTTACACTATTCGATTGGTGTCTCGAACTTTAAGTGTCTATTATATGTTTGCAAAGGTTGACTTGTAAAGTATGTGATTAAGTATAATTTTCATTGATAGAAGATGATGAACTATCCATAGTATGACAAATGTTGGTTCTGATTGTTTCTTGATTAATATAATTGAATTTAGCTTTATTGTATGATCTATGTTGTCTTTAATCTTGGTTATTGAGTTTCTAGTAAACACAATAATATTAAGTCAACGTTGATGCTCACTTGATAATACATTCACGTTGTTAATGTATGATCAGGATATAATGTTCGTAGTAGTTTTTGGGCATGTGTGGTATATCATGCGATATTCATTTGTGAATATGTTTCTAATTATATCCAAAAATCTTATTTACTAATTCAATATAACAATCTTTATAGGCTTTAGAGACAAATATAGCAACAAAATTGCATTTCTAATTTTGTTAAGGTGGATTTGAATGCAACATTATGTACAATGAAGCATATTGCAATTATGGTGGGGATGCATTCCCATAATCTAACCTAAGAGTCGCATAAATATGTGTATGAATTGAGAAAATATAGGTTAAATTTGAAATCTTGATAATAGTAACTGTATTTTTTAGTGATGTTTTTAAAAGTCGTGTGCGCATGCGTGATACATTCTTGAAAGTTTGTTCAAAAATATAATTCTTGACATCTCATGTATTTATCAATAAAGGAATGTGACATATTACCTATTCTAAATGACTCGATGTTTCGGCCTTTTCCTTCAGATTTCTTCCTCTTCTTATACCAACGTTGTATATTCCAAGATCCCTCTTATACCACTTGTTGGTGCTAGTATGGTGTCTAATCTACTACTATTGTGTAGTCTTATGTGAAATGTGTATGTTGATCTTGTTGAGGAACATCAAGCATAGAGTAAGCGTGCGAACCTATGTAGTATCTAGAATACAGTATGCACAAAGAGCATTCATAAAGAAAGAGAGAGACACAATTACATAGGTAGTTAGGTCAAAGCGACGTTCATTATTTTGCATCATGTGTACGAGGAAGTTTCTCCAATTAATACATGAATGGGCTTTACCCTAACTCCAAGGTGAGTACACACATAGACATATAATGATCAGGATGGAGTATGACCTTTTAGTTTAACAAGCAGTAATGACCGATTGTAGCGACGGTACAAACAGAGGCAATAAGGGGCGATTGCGGCAAAAATACTTACAGAGGCGGTCAGGCGCGATTCCAACAACAATACTTACAAAGGTGGATAGAAACATGTATGAGTGAAGGACTGTTACAGAGGAATAATGAGTGAGGAACAATACCCAACACGTTGCCAATGTGATTGATCATGCATAATGGGGCATTGAATCCACCTAGGAATTTGCCATAAATTAAACCCTCTAGTATTACTATTTGTGGTACACATTTAATTCTAACTTTATTTAAGATCAGATTTTTATCATCCCAAAAATTGTCAAACAATTGAATTGCATTAAGCTTTTTACATAGTTAATTAGTTATGTTAAGGACATAGCTTATTGTTCCCATTCCCATGCTTTCACCCATAATTGAGTGCGTTAACAAAGGCTGTTGAGAGTAATTGGATCGACAAAAGTTACTTATTGAAGTTTGTCAACTCATTGAAGACAATAACCGAACTTCGAATACTTTTCATTGGTAACATATAGGGTAGAAATCAATGTTTATAGTAATATATTTTGTTTAATGCACATCAACCCAATTTTAGTAACTCTTGAGCTATAAAAGGTCGTTTTTAGCTCATTGTTTGCATGGTCTAAGGAATTAAAGGAGTAAGGAAGAGAGAGACCTCACTAATTTGAATTACAAACTTGATTAATGAAACTTCTCCTTTGATGAATTGTGTTCAACATACGAAGAGACCTAGTAATGAGATGTTGGCTATGAGCAAAGAGACCTAGTGGTGAGAAGTGAAGGTGTGATGTGACCAATTGGTGAAAAAATACCTAGGTGCGAAGAGATCTGGTACTGAGATGAGATTATAGGAGAGAAGTGAGTTAGGAGTGAATTGAGCAAGGAAAAAAAAGGAGTGCCTATAGTGAAACGTGAGGCTATTCGATAGAATAAGATTGAACAAGGAATATCAAACATTTATTCTAGTTCAAATCCCTCATGGTTTCGTGACCACACTTTCACACACATATACACATTTTCCCAACAACATTATCATGCTTTAACCAATTAATTAAAAGTATTTGAGTAGATAAGTACGTAGGGTTTGCCAAAGTAAACTAGTCACTCCATCAATACACTTGAAGGTGTGTGACATACACTTTCACTCGTCTGCCAACAATAGGGCTAATTTTCACCCAAACCACTTTGGCAATGAACCTTCGAAGAAATACCCATCTTTATAATTAAATAAGTAGGACAACTATTTTACGTGACAGTTAGACAATCATTCTTTCTTCATCAAGAATCAAGATGAGAGAGATTGGTTAACATAGTAAAGTATTTTGTTTGACCTCCTAAAGCTCCCTATTTCAAGCTCGTGGTGAATTTCACCCGCAAATACCATGAAGCAATGCTTCCTTTCAAAGAGATTGGACACAATTCCAAGAATTTGGAATTAAAAATAACTACTATAAAGATTAATCGTGATTGTTATTTTCTATTTGATTTTAGATACCTACAATGGTGACATGAATTATGTAATTGATTATTGAACGTGGATGACAAAGATGAATTGATTATATAAATTACACATATATAAAGTGATCATTCACATGGCACTATTAGAGTTGATCAAATACTTCTAGATAAAAAAAGGTGTGTTCACATGTGATGTTATATTTAGAGTATACATATCTCACGGTAAAAATTAAACGCCACTTTAAAGGAATAAAACCATTTGTTTGTGATCTAGATGAGTTCAAACTTCAAACTATAAATTATGAAGAGGTTTTATATGAAGAAGCCATCATCAAACCAATTTTACGGAAAAAAAAGAATGTTAAATTACATGAACTCAATATCTTATCAAAGAATCTAGTTATATACTATATAAAAGAGAGAAATACAAATTATCTCCTTTTCAATCAAATCTCCAATATATTAGACTTTTGCCTTAACTTATGCTAGATTATTTCTAGTTAACCTACTTCAACGTTGTTAAATGCCTACGAGTGTGAGCACAAAAAAGCTAGGTTGGTGTCTCAAGAGCAAGTAGGTGTAAAACAATGACTCCTAGGATGTGGCATGGATATCCTTCTCCTCGTCTCAAGGAAGAAGCACAAGATCCATCTCCTACAACGTTCATGCAGTACCTTCCCTAGATCTATGAATTATCTCATGAGCTTTCTTCACACTTTGGCGAATAATGTAATGCCTTGTTCTTATCGTGTCATGATATGGAAATCCTGACACATTGGGCTTCCTATGCTACAATTTTCAGGATCCATTGATGAGTTGGGCTAAGTTGTGATCCCCTTTTTGCAAAATAAAAATATACCTCCTTTCCATATTGTGCTTCATTTATACATTGTGCTTCATTTCTACATAACTTTATCATTGTCATCGTTTTCAAATGAAGAGCAAGGGCACATTTTATACCCGATCGTAAAGTAAAGGGTGTTTGAAGCTGAAATTTGTCATTAATATATATATATTACATATTCTTGCATGTGCTACATTTTCACATTACACTCTAAAAACGTGTGGGACTTACATGATCATTTCTTCCTTGCTCATTGATGCCTATGGTGAATTCAAGACAAATAACCAAAAGAGGCATGGTGGGTTAGTTAAGTGTCATATATATAATAATATATCTAAACTAGATTATGGGAGAGCAAGTTTTGCACCATAGAAGTCAAGTCTGTTATTGTAAAATATGTAGAGGTTTTTGTCTTTTTCCTATTAGTCGAACATTAATTTCTTATGATATCCATAGAATTTACATGGAGTAGCTTTGTTGTAGAATTTCATGCACCACAAAATATGGCCAATGCATGATGGAGCTATAGCATGCAAAATATGGCAAATATTTTGCTTTTCATTTTAATGCAACGTACCCTGAACATTACTTGTTGTAAATTTCATTTTAATGATTAGGCCATATTCATTTCCATATGTTGATCATCCCCCCCGAATGGTACATGCTTGTAATTATGGGCAAGGAAAATGTTATCATTTTCACGACCTCATGTTGTGGTAAAAGTGTCAATCCTAATTTTATTAAACGAATATTGTAGTTACAATATGCCAAATGTGCACACTCTATATTGCATGATCTCAAACTAATACTCAAGTTGTCTTTTATAATGCAAAGGTACCATTATGAGTCATTGTGTTTTGGGAAACATATCAATCTAAATATTATAAAGTTATGTTTCTACTAGAGCAAGTTGTTGATGTACACTATCACAAACTAAATTATGCTGAAGTTGAGCCATTTTTTGGGAGCAAACATTTAAAGGAAGATATCTATTGTGGGGTGTCTCTTATCTTTTTCTACGACACAATGTTAATTGTATTCCTAAATATCTATAATTATATGGAGCATCTACTTGTTCGATGTCATACAAAACTAATTGGAGGCATTGTAACATTAGAGCAAACTTTACTTATGTCAATGATCATTTTCTTTAAATAAGTGATATTAATGAAACATCCTCATATTTGCTCCACATGGTTACAAGATCAATACATTTGGTGACATAAATCCTAGTAACAATGGCTTTGGAATACATTACTTGTAATAATAATTTATGGATGAAAATGTGGAGTCACCATATGAGAAGGATAAATTACACATGGGATTGCAAAATTGTGGTACTATGTGAATAATTGAATAAATGTTGAAAAACAAATAATATAACAATCAACCTAACAGGCAAGTAACATGGTGACATGGATACTTGTAGTTTACTTGAAGAAAGGTCATTCAATGAGTTTGTAGTTGTCGCACATGGGACAAAAAAATTGTGGTATGTGAGTTAATTGAATAAATATTGAAAAACAAATAATATCACGATCGACCTAAGGGGAGAGTAACATGGTGACATGGATACTTGTAGTTTACTTGAAGAAAGGTCATTTAATGAGTTTGTAGTTGTTGGTGGTAGATTGCTAAAATTTGGAGGCATTGTTCCAATTGTATTGGGAGAGCCATCGGAGGATGAGGGGCTGCTAGAGGGACTAGAAGTAGGAGCAAGAGGTGATTCTGGCAAAGTTGCAGTTGTAGTTATATAAAAACACTCAGTTGGCGTCACATTGTACCTTGTTTTATCCCAACAATAATCGTATATCATCCAATTCTCTCTAACCCATTTCAATTGAGAGATTTGGTTTGCATTTAAGGCCATGTAAGAACCTTGATTCCACCACCTTGTCGATGCACATGTTGAGGTAGCACCACCACTACATGCATCAAACGAGAAGTCGGTGTACGAAGCTGTGAAAGGTGCATACATCCAATTGATCTTTACTCTGCCTCCCTCTGTAGCCCAACTATCACCATTCCATATAGTACCATACAAACTCATTGGTCGACTTCTCATGTAAGGCACCCCGGTCGTGGCTTCTATGTTTGGAAACACCCTGATGGGAACTTCATCAATGAGAAACCTGGGCACACATTGAGATGATCAACACCTTAGTGGGGTGCAATTAGGGATGCATCATTTTATAGAATACAATTAGTACTCAAAGAAGAGAAATGTAAGTTTTCAATTATATGAGACAACTCACACAATGTGGTATTGGTTCCAAAGGAAAGAGTAGTCATGGAAGTCCGATGTGGGGTCAAACCAAAGGAAGATGCGTTGCTCATGGCCACCAATGCCATTCACAAAGTGATTTGTTTGCATGATGATTGGCTCCCCCGTCACATTACCCAAAAACTCAAAATCCAATTCGTCATGATCCAGCCCTAATGATGAAAACTGCACTTTATTTTCAATTTATTATTTCTCATGGCATCACAAAGTCCCTTGCTCATCCGTATAAGTCAAATATTATACATCACATATCGCATATCATAGTAATTAGGTCTTAGAAAACTACTCACGTAAAAAGTCGTCACTACCCCTGCGGAATTGCCTGCTTGTAGCTTAATTTTCATGTTGAACATCCCGAACAAGTACTCATCATAGGATTTGAACCCAGAACCTAAGTGAGATGAAAGCACGCACATGCACATAAATAACTAGCCCATTGATTATGATTGTACATCAAATTAGGGAATAATTAATATTGTGGTCTAAGTGATTAGGAATATCAAATCTAAATGAGTCACAAATAATAAGTTTTCTACCTGCTGACTCATCGAGTGAGAGCAAAATCTCTTGTCCATTATTCCGGAATTGGGCTTCCACTACTCCATCTGTTGAGCTTTGCAATTCAAAGTGAGGCATAAGGTCTACTAGTTCAACAATTGTGGTGTTGATCCCATCCGTTGCCACCATCGTGCCTTGCATTATGACATTAGACACTCCTACAAAGACCATGAGGAGTAACATTGAGTTATACAACAGATTGCTCTTAATAATAAGCATGAAGTCAAACAACATTTCATGCACATAATCGGTAATCATAACACTCTTAAGTAATTAGTATAGTCATTGTGTGCAGGGTCTCATATATATCACAAGGAACTTTCCCATATATTATTATGAAAATGCTTTAAAAGGTGTTGTCCAAGTTGTACATATTTAATCATTTCATTACCACATGATCATCATGCATGGTTAGTTGGACACTTTAGAATACTCTTCTAGTTCTTTTTGCAAATCCCTATGAATATGAATGCCTTGGACTTTGTTCCAAAACAACTCATCTTAATGTAATGGTCTCACTCTCGGCATTCCTAATTCAAAGTTGTGTGTGTATGTGTGTATTAGAAACTTTCATCAAACTGATGATCATGTTCATTTTAATCGATTGTTAAGCATCAACTTAAAGTGTACCTCCCTAGCCTAATTTAAGGAATCTTGCACCAAAGCTATTCTCACCATGTTTTGCATGTAATCATTTTAACAAACATAATAAGGATTATGTCCCTTCAAGATGTAAACTTTTTAGGTTGGGGCTACCTCTTGAGCATTAACAAGCAAGGATTAAGACAAGCTCATTTCTCATTATTTTGTTCATATTATAATGGTAGTTCATAATGTGGTGCATTTTAGTTGAAAGTTACAAACTAATGTTGTTTCCCTACGATTGAGCCACCTCGACACTTGTTGCTCTCCCTTCTATGGTCTTCACTTATACTCAAGTTATAGGAAACGACATATTCATGTTTTTTTATCAATAAAGCTTTGTCTTTTGTAAGGCAATGATATCATTTTCAACCCTTAGAGTTGGTTCTTAGAAGTGGATTCATAAAGTCAATTCTTTTAGAAGTAATTGGTAGTGTTAGCATGATCTTGCCCTAAAACATGGCTTTGGAAAAGTGTAATTTCTTGTGGAGTGCATTTACAAACAAAGGCTATATTTGTGAAATTTATTTGTTCGTAGACATTTGCCTTCTATCCATGTCAATTTCAATTGCATTTAGGTGAACAACAATTCTCTTTAAATAAAACATTCTAAATTTGTGTGCGATACTAATCATCTTTCTAGAAATCAACAAATTTGATTTCATATACAATAATCAAAATGGGAGTGACATTTTTACCGTTTCATTTTGAAATAAATGGATGATGCTAACGATAGATATAGCCCATCAATTACAAGAAAGATAAATTGTTCTTTCATGAAAAATCCAAGACAATGTAGAAGCTCATGTAGATCGTGAATTTGCTCATGAGGTATTAACAAACCATTAGAGCAGCAATGGGGGTATACACCCACATATCCCCATATGTAGCCAAGGATATGTATAATGAAAGACACATAACACTTGTAGTCGTAGAGTAACCACAAAGCATTTCTAGTTTCGTAGGAATTTAATTAATCTCTCTTTTCTATTTCTATGTTTTTATGAGCATTTCCTTTTAAGGGGCATGTGGCATGCTAGTGTTCATTTGGTGTATATAGTGGACAATAGGCCAAAATGAATTTTGTGAAGCTATTATTTAGGAGCAATTTAGTATTATGGAAATATGCCAATGTCAACGTTGTAAAGCCATTTTTAGGAGTAAACTATTAGTATGTACGATTCCAAATGAAACCGTGATTTATTTTCATAATAAAAAGCAACATCAAACCCGTTGTTCAGTACATAGTTCAAACCACAACCTTAATGGTTAAAGAGACACGGTTACCACTGCATAACTTTGTTCATATATTTTAGGTTCTATTGCGGATAATAAATTAATATCTTGGATCTATAGACAAGTGTCACAACGTCTAAAGTCTTGCCAGCAATATATAAGTGCAATACTTTCATGTTGTTCCACTACCCATATAGTGTAGTGTAGTTAGCGGGTGACCATACTCCATTGTCACACGCATTGTAAGTATCGTTTTTCACACACATTTATTAATATAATTGTGTGTTTTCACAGAGAGAGAGAGAGAGAGAGAGATCGTATTTAAGGAGGAAAACATTGAAATGTGGAAGCATGTATATGAGGCCTAGGTTGAAACGCAAGTGTCTGTACAACTGGATCAATTTATTATTGCAAATACGTAATATCGTGGATTTAAAATTCTAGAAATATAACTTGGTAGGTATATCGATCAAACTTACAACAACAACAATCAAATTCTCCTTTTGATAGGTATATTGATTCCCCACCTTCCTACAAAATTGTTTTTTTTTTCCAAAAAACCACTACTTCGCATTAGTTAGCAAATAGAATACAACAAAGTTTATCCAAATCCACAATGGGATCAACATATACAACTTGGAGAAACAACTCCAAAACTATCAACCAAAAACAACAAAAAAACTCAATCGATCCTTAACTCAAGCAAAATTGAATTAAACCCTATTTTACCCCGACTCTACAACTCCCTGACGCACGTTTGTGTCAGCTATACATACATAATTCCTACAATATTGTTTTCACATTATCCCAACAATAGACTTAACCATTTTCGATCTCTCTCTCTCTCTCTCTCTCTCTCTTATCTCTGTGCCCTTGTAAACTTTGCCTCTTGACACTTCAAATGGTTAATGTGTGTGTAAGTTTCTCATCTGAGTTCATGCACTTTCATTTATATTGATTTATCAACATATACACTTAGCATATGATTTTACTAGCTCAATTGTACAATCACATGAGAGAGGAAGAAAAGTACATGAGAGAGGAAGAAAAGTACGGAGGGGAGATTTGACCAAAAGAGGACAAAACAAGTTTGATCATTCTCCTACCTTCCTTATATCACATGCTTGGTGTGTTTGAAGGAATACTTGAACCATTCAAGATGGCCCACACTTTGGAGAGTCCTGAAAGTGCAGGAACTCACGAGGGAGTAGCCGAAAAAGGAAAAACCAAAGGAGAAGCAACTTGCCCACACACATGTAATAATATATATATATCTATATCATGCATTTAAGGAAAGGGGGGCATGATGGATATGGATTTCAAGTAGAGGGAGGAATTAGATCGACTCAAAGATGCATAGTGAATATTGAAGGTGTTTCTAGCGGGAGGAGCTTGGCCGTGGGTTTCACGTGGAGGGAGGGAGGTGAATCGGGCCGACTCAAAGATGCATAGTGCATATTGAAGGTATTTCCAGCGGGGGTGGCATACCAAAAGGAAAATCCTCAAAAAGAAAAGTGCAGCCACCGAGGCCTATGCATTGGGCGAGGGCTCGAAGAGTGGTGTGGTCATGACTCACGACACTTCACATATGTATGTACGTACGTATATAATGTATGTATATAATGTATGTATGTATGTATGTATGTATGTAATGCATAGTACGCAATGTACTCGAATGAATAGGCAAACATTCTTTTTCCATACGAATGCAACAGAATGCGTATGTTATCAGAACATTCTTATGTTTTTTAATACAAAGAGAGAAAAGAGAAGAGAGAAAGAGAAGAAGCTGAATGAATGGCCTGCTGCTGCTGCTGCGAGTGCGAGTGCGAGTGCAGGCCTTTGGGCTTCCTGCTCGGCCTCCCCTTCGCCCTCCTTGCCACTCTCCTCTCCCTCCTCGGCGCCATCGTCTGGGTGGTCGGGTGGGTATATCTCTAGGGCTTCTCAGAATCCCTTACTTTTTTCGTTCTTTCATTCATTCGTTTGATTTTTTTTGCTAAGTTTTCCCTCTGCATGAGAGTCTGGTTCTCTCTTGCAAAATCATCTTCCCCTGTCTTTCTAATAGCTTCTTTTGAACTCCCATTTGTGATTGATTGATTTCACACAAAAATGTGCCCTGCCCTGATTCCCCTGACATCCCTGCTCTGTGGATCTGGTCTAGTTTCTAGACACAAATTTGGTTACCCTAACCTAATTATGTGTATGTTAGTTAGGCAAAGGTCTTATGTGTCCCCCCCCCCCCCCCCCCAAAAAAAAAAAAAAAAAAAACAAGACCACACGCAAGGAGAGAATTGTGAATTGGTTGTAGATGATATCAAATATCTGAGGTTCTTCATCTGTTTTTCAACGTGGTTAAATTTTGTTATGATTTTATGGTCTATCATACACAATGTTACATCAATTGTCATGGCTATTGTCTACTCAGCTAGATGATATCAAGTTTAACACACATATGCCAATGCCACACATACCACATACGCGTATGCATACGACCACTTCCACATACACATACACATACAATCTCTTCCATATACACACATACATCTAGCTATATGTCCAGTGCCTCCCTTACAGAATTATCTTAATTTTAGGTCCTAATGAAAAGTGATTGAACAAAGACAGCGAGAGTGTGTCTTCTTGTGCTGTAAAATCATGCCACAATATGCCACTATTTGTTAAATGACCATTTCCTTAATATGTTGTTTTTCCTTTCATTTTTCAGGATAATCTTGACTTGCCTATGCCCCTGTTGCATCTGTGTGGCGGTCATTATCAACGTAGCTCTAGCACTCATCCGAGCACCTCTTCATGTCATGGAATGGTTTACGTCACAAATTCCATGCTAGTAAAACCATCATAACCCCAAGTGTTTGAGCAATGATATGTTTCTCGTCATTTAATGATTGTTGTGCGGTGTCCTTTATATGAGCCAACATCTGTTGGCTTCATCCATTAGGTTCCTCTCTATTTGTATGTCATGAAAAAACTCATGCTGTGAAGCCATACATACAATTCATACAATATGCAAGCAACTTTGGACTCTTTATTTTATAGTGAATTGTCTTGGATAAAGTTGTGCAGGTATTTGTGTATATTTCTGAATTTTAAAAGAAAATGATTTATTCTACACACAGGTTATCTTCCACAGGGAGTTTTATTTTTACCCATTGTCTTCAAAGATATGGATTACACCACCCACATTGTGCACAAGTAGCAATGGTCATATGCAAAGATGTCTCTGCATTACCACCCATTCTAAAACTTATTTTCCAGGAATTTTGTTCCTACCGTCAGTGAAGAAAACCAAGAGATTATCAGCTTTCAGTTTATGGTTTTTGTATGCACTTTCGTGTATATGACCTCTATGCACGAATGAGGTGAAAAAACCGGGGTCAAGGCATGAGCTTCGTAACCAAAAGTTTAAAGTTTAGCCCCTTGTGCATTGTCTTGCGGAACAATCCAACAAACTATCCGAGGCTTGTTTGAAGGACATATCCGTTTACCCTGCATACCATGTTCACCACTATTTGACCTGAATGAGGAACTAATCTAGTTCTGCCCAGTGTGAGTGAATATGACCAACTTTCTATAAGAATCAAGTCCACGAAAAAGTGGAGATGTAGGCAAGGGTCTCTACACATTATGCCCACATATTCTCATGATACCATGAAACAGAACTACGAGGGATCACCATGAAACTTAAGTCAAGGAAAGCTCCCAACTATAATGACGGACCAATGAATCCCACATGTTGGGGCCAACATTGAAGGAGAGGATATAACAACTGTAAAAATTATGCATCCCACACCACTTGCCTCACCCCTATGGAGGGACCTCATGCTATCATAGACTCTCCAATGCTCAATTACACTCTATCTAGTGGTGTTGATCCTATCAAAATCGAGGCTTAAGCGTCCTTTTTATGTGTAGGATGATTCATTAAGTTGTTTTGGCCTCGTTGAGAACAAAGGTGGTTTTGAACATCTCACCAAACAATTTTTCTTGGTAGAAATGGATGCTATATGGACTTCGACATTGGAGTTGAGTATGGTTTCTACTCCAAGCGCAATTTGCTTCCTTCACCAATGCTTGTTAAAAGTTTGGATGAGATTTCAACTACAAGAAACCCATGTAAGAAAACTAGAGCTCAATAGAACCAGTGGAAAATATTGGGCATTTGCAAAACGGGAGCTTGAATGTTGTAACAATGTAGACCATCGATTAATATATACAAGCTTCGATTTATGGCCTATATGCATTATGGCTTCTTCCTTATAATTGCATTATGTTGTAACTTCATTCCAATATCTGCCAAGTCATTTTAAAATATTATACGTACTGAATGCGTCTTTTTCAAACATAACATAATTTTTGGAAATCTGTTTGTGTGAAGCAGGACATATTATATCTTGCCCCCCACTCATGAGAAACAAATATTTAATTTTTAGAAAAACTAATGCCTTCATTGGCAAGGCATTTCTTGTCATAACCTTGGATGAGTAGAGGTGGTTAGAGAGTCGAGACCTTTGAGTAATTGCTAATTGAAGATGGTCTAAATATTGAAAATAAATGTAGATCAAGAGCTATGGTTTATCCTCTCTTGAATTATTATTTTTTCAGCTTGGCTTAACACAAACCCATAGTTTCCCCCCCTATTCTAGCATCTCAAAGCATCCTCTATTTTACTACTCTTGAATCAATGCACGCTCATTGGGGCAACCACAACTTATTGCCAGTACATATCTCCTCCGTTCTCATGTATGAGTATCAACCATGAGTCACTCACTTGGTACAAACACAAAAACAATATTGTAAAGGGAAAATTTATCAATCAAAATATGGTCAAAGTTAGAGAAATAACAAATGTGTCCTTGTTTATTTTTCAAGACTTATGCTTGGTCAATCTTGACAATGTTCCTTGATCATATGGATTTAAGTTTAAACTAATTGTTACATATCATGAAATGTTTAGAGTGTCTATTAGCACACTTTACTTAAAGAATCATATTTAATGACAAACTTTTAGTTTAATCCATCAAACAATATTGATAACCAAATCATCTAAGGTTCGTAATTTATAATTGATTGAAGTCATTTCTAATTTCCCGAATAATTACAAGCCCAATATCTACTACAAGCATAATCATTTAAGTGAGCTTCAAATTAGTAAAGTATCTAAGAAATGATATCCCACCAAAAAAGAAAAGAAAAGTATGAGGTGATTTAAAAGCCAGATATGTTATTCTTGTATCAAACTTTTGAATTTTAAATGTTTATATGTGCCTTGTCCCACATTCATAATATTTGTATAATTAGCATTGGTATGTCACACACACAATTATACACATTGTAAGCTACAAATTACAATGTTTTCTAGAGAACGGTTGGGTTTACTAAGGAAATTAATTAGCACATGCTTCTTGTAAGAGAAATGATAAACTATTGTTTTCCAATTCACTAGAAATTCAGAATAAAAACTAAACTAGACATTAAGAGCTCATCATTAACAGAAAGGACAAGTAGCGATATGTAAAACTCTATTTACAAGAGTGGTCAAAATCTCAATATGTCATCAACTTTTACACCGTCTCTCATTTGTTTAAGAGAAAAAGGCTTTACGACAATTATTCATTCACCATTTTGGCTTACTTTGTGTCTCAAGATTTTGCTTTGTGGGTCCTGTTTAGTAACTACTCCCTTTTCCTGTGGCTCATTTAATGTCACAAGATTCCACTTTGTTGATCTTATTTAGTAACCACACCACTCACTTTTCATCCATTAACCCCTTATGGCCCATTTTTTTCCAGAAGTTTCAACTTTGGCAGTCCTATCTAGTAACCACACTCCCCTTTTTGTCCATTGACCTTTAATATATGGCTTAGTTCTTATAACAAATTTCTATTTCCTGGATTGAACCTTGTAACCGCTCCCTTTTCATCCATTAACTTATCATGTTGAAAAGAATATACTGACTTAATTAACATGATACTTATTAATCATTGCCCCCAATACATCACATTGATTTTGCAAAGTACTTCCACATACTATGTATCTTATGCACAAAACCAATTTCTTTCTCTAATTAGTACTTGATCTTGCTCTTCGCAAAGTAGAATTGACAAGAATAGGTTATCTCACAATTGTGGATATGGTTCAATGCCTACAATTCGGTTCTTATAGATGACCTCCATACCATATCTCATCATGAGCCATTGTCTATCTTTCCTCAGCAATGACACCCAAATATGAAGCTCCCCAAGAAATATGTGTACTACATAAAATAAAGATACTGCCTCTATCTTGAGCTCTTGAAGACATTGTAAACTCTCTCGACTCTCATACCCCTTAGACTTCCACCATGTCTAACTACAAAATATTATACCATGCTCCTTATGTGGACTCTCTCTAAGTGCAAATGATTATGCTCTATCCTAGCATGTCTTCAACGCATATTTCCTTTCTCTTTATTGTTTCCCGTTTCTCTCATTGTACAAGGAACTAAGTTAGGTCCTCATGCGATGATGTGTGGTGATCAAATCCTTACCGTTTGTTAGTTTGTATGCCTTCTCTTGAATGCTGAGACACATAATTGGCATGTCCTCTATTTGCTTTTAGTGTTCTTCTCATGAGTACAATCATTAACTTCCATGTAGTTGTTTATTTATTTAGCCACATGCAAGTGTGCCTTCTTTTGCCCCTCGGAGGTTAACCCGTTAGTGCCCAGTTAATCCTTCGTGCAACACTTGTCGCATATATAACTTTCAGGGGCTGGAGAAATTGTGAGCAACGGAAAAATATGTTTTCCGGCCACCCATGCATAGCAATCGGCAAATGGTTTCGCGGTTCGGTTCGGTTCAAACCGAACCGTTGTCGATTGCTGGCCATGCATAATACCGTGGACTGATGGTGTTGTGTTTAAATAAGAAGGGTATTTATTTATTTAGGACTGTGTGTGTGTGTGTGTGTGTCTCTCTCTCTCTCTCTCTCTTTGTGTCTCTGGTCTAATGGTGACCTGCTCATCAATCATGGAGAAGAAGAGGGCTAGAGAATCTTCTGGAATCCCAGAGAATGGAGCGAAGAAGCTCCGAAAGCTCGAAGAAGATGGTCGTCGTGAAGGAGGGTCGGAATTAGTTGCTCTTAATGGCTGCGAGATTAGTCCCGAATGTTCTGCAGATGAGAGTCGGGAGCTCCAAGAAGGACAAGAAGGAGAAGGAGAAGGAGATGAAGAAGAAGAAGAAGAAGAAGAAGAAGATGATGAAGAAGAAGAAGAAGATAAATCTATAACGTCAAGAGCCTGCAGCAATAAAGAAGGGGAAGTTTCAGGAAAATCCCCTCCTGATTTGAAGCTTGGCCCTATGCGCTTCGAGTCCTCCCTACACATGTTTAACTTCTTCTATGACTTGCTTCAGGTATGGCCGATTGGCCTAAATCTCAACAAGGTAGCTAATAAACTCATCCCCTCTCTTTCTCTCTCTCTCAAAGTTTCATTTATTCTGCACTTTCTTTATCTTGTGATAAAATATCTTATTTTACCATCATTAGGGTAAAAGTAACAATTTAAGAACACTTGGTAGGAGATGCCGTTTATGTTTTTTAATTTTCTTTCTGCAGAAAGTGAAGTAAGCATGTAAGCATGACTGAAGTGCATGCTCTAGAGAGCATTCTCTTTCTAAAGGAAAATTTACTACTCTAAAAACACACGTCAGAGAACATCAGAGCATGTAAGCATGACTGAAGTGCATGTTCTAGAGAGCATTCTCTTTCTAAAGGAAAATTTACTACTCTAAAAACACACGTCAGAGAACATCAGACCAGAAGGTATGCATAGCTAGACAGCTTCGCATGTTGAACCTTGTTGAGCATTGTGAGTGCATGTAATAGTTGTACCTTTACTCCCTCATTTTTCTTAGTGCATACGTAGGCTAAGTTCCAATGGCTATCTGGTCAAGAAGAGGAGCTTGTGTGGTGAAAAATGATCAAATTTTGCAACAAAAGTGGGGCCTATAGGGTTTCAAAGGGGTTGAGAGTGTACAAGTTTTGAAATAAGTGGATACGTTAAAAAAATCACACCTTTAGATTTGGACGTCAGTAGATCCCATTAAAAACAGAAACTTTGTTAAAAATTATATGAACCGTGGAAACTATTGGCGAAAAACTCTCTGGTAATAAAGAACTGACAAATCGGCGAGCCTTATATGGGAATACTTCTCTTTATAAAAAGAAAGTGCTGAAGTATTGAATTTTGTGAAATATCTTCAGCAATACATAAGGTATGTTATCGACAGATCCTCTACATGACTATAATTGTCGAACCAAGTTGTATGAGTCACTCCTAGAGCAGAAGCGCAATGGATCAGTGGAGGAGCACTGCGTGTGAACGAGAGGCAAGACAAGTTTCTGAAGTAGACCATCTACCTTAGATGATGTCCTCATAATTCAAGACATCATTGAATGTTGCAAAACAAGTGGAAAACATATCAGATTCTACTTGGTCGACTTTTGCAAAGATTTAACACAGTATCACAGGGAAGACTCATGGAGCTGTAACAAACCCTTTATGAAAAGGGGATTTGGGGAGGAATTCAGAATAAGTGGAGGCTTTCACATGAGATTAATAAACAATGGTGCTCAAATTTTTGGATGTAGCATCACATTACAGAAACCTCATGGAGCTGTAACAAACAATTTATGAAAAGGGGATTCGGGGAGGAATTCAGAATACGTGGAGGCTTTCACATGAGATTAATAAACAATGATGCTCAAATTTTCGGATGTAGCATCACATAACAGAAACCTATGTATGCAATACGCTGAACATGCAGCGTGCCCCGGTAAACAGAATGGAAACAGATCACAGTGAAAGAGACTGTGGAAAGGGGTTACCAGGTGGCAGAGGCTGATTGAGGATGACAATTGAAGATAGTTGGAAAAAGAGAGATGCTTTTTTAGGATTTTTGGAAAGAAAATGCACTCATATTCAGCTCCAAGAATGAGGACAAATCTTTGAGGATAGTTGGAAAAAGAGAGATGCGTTTTTAGGATTTTTGGAAAGAAAATGCATTCATATTCAGCTCCAAGAACCGAGGACAAATCTTTGATTTATGGTGCACAAATTTTGTTAGCTATATTGGTCACACCTGCAATAGTTTATGGCGCCCAAATATGGGAACCTGTTTTGATTCAGCAGCAGATATGGAGATGAGGTGGATCTGAGAAAGGTGATAGTGCATTAGAAATACATATCACATGTGTTGATGATATTCCTTGTGTTTTGGAATGAAGTCTGAAACCATATGCAATGATTTGAGCAAAGCGAGCTGCACCAACACTAATTGAGTCCTTGTTTGTGACAATTTGTTTGATTCATTTGATGTGGAATTTGCCACATGATAGGTATAGCAGAATTGCATTTCGATTTGTCTTGGCAGCTGGCAGCTCAAGGGATGCAAGGAGTTAGTACTAGTAAGGTTCAGTTTACATGAGCTTGGCTGCTAGCACTATCATTATTCCAGTATAACATGATATCCCCCTCTTACTCGCTTCCCATCATCAACGGAACAAAGTGATTAGCCAGGACAGCTACAGAACTTTGGGAATAACCAGCAAAGCCTATAGGAACATTTCCTGAATTGACGACTGATAGATTTCTAGTTTGTGCAAGTTACAGGATTAATTCACTGATTACTTTCAAATTTCCAAGACTTGCAGATACCACTCCTAGTATTCTCAAATTCCTGTAAAACAGCCATTGGGAATAAAAAAACAAGCTCAAGGTGTGGTGTTTGAGAGAGCCACATAGATAGATGATTATGTAGTTCATCATACAGGCGATTTTGGCCTCTTTTAAAGATGTCAATGTAAACTTTTTTGCTTTCTCTTCAAGATGAGAGAGATTGGTTGGCATTGTATTAATTTTCGCATACCTGGATGAAGGTTCTCCATGTCAACTTCTACATGAATTTTTTGTGCAAGTCTATGAAACAATGCTTTCTTTGAAGAGCTTTGACTCAATTCTGTGCTTTATTTTTCATTAGCTTGTTCTGTCTGTCTGTCTGTCTCTTGTCAATGTATTTGGTATCCTGTGTTGAGTGTAGTGAGAACATGGCGTTTTAGAATGATTAAGTCTTTGATTTCTTGTTACTCCTGTCCTTATATGAAGTTCTAAATGTGTGATTAATGTCATGTGTGGACTCTCCAACTAGGATTTCCTTGAAGATCATGTGACACAATGATCTTGCCAGGAGTATAAGGCTAGTAGGGCATGCAGATTGTCTGGCATTCATAAACAAGAGACTTAAGAGTCCCAATTCTTCCATTGCAACACATACCATCTTCTTTATGAAATCTGAGAGTTTTTTAACCTGTCCATAAAAGTTGATGTAATATGAGCCACATCTCTATGGAGGTTTTTTTGAGCGAGATTGAACATCCCGACTTCATGGAAGACTATCAGCTGCTATCGTTCTATATGAAGTTCCAGCTGGAGTTCACACTGGTTATCTTTCCACTGTTTGTGGTGGGTGGAGAGGAGGGATTCTATCAGAGGCTTCTGACCCTCAGATTTAAAAAGCCTAGGGCTATTTGATAAGAGTTGTGGCATTTGTGAAGATACATTCACCATTCTATGAAAGGCCTTCTGAAATCAATGTCATGTAGATTTTGGAGTGAAAAGTTCCATTCTTGTCTGTCGTAGGCTTTGTGAACGTCGATCTCAAAGTGGAGGATCTTGTTTACGGTTCTTTTAGCGAAGCTTGACTTCTTCCAAAGAGCTTTGCTAGCATCGAATGTATCTCTAATCGAGTCCTATAAACCCTTTTTCTGCATGTACTAGAGTAGCTACAATAAGTTTCCCATTCCCCTTGGGCATTGCAACTTGAGGAACACAACAACAATGATGCAACAAATTTTGCATAGTCTCATGTGCGCTGTATATTGTTAAAATTGTAATATTACAGTAAATGTTGATTAAAGTTCATATTAATTCCCTTTTTTAGGAAATTACTGTTTTGTGGAGACTTCTAGAATGCTTCTTCTGCAGTGACCAATTCTCTCTTTCTCATCCATATCCATTCTCTCTTTAAGTGCCTAGAATTGAAACCAAGTTGTAGGCGGATTGTGACTTGCCATAGCAAGTTTGGGCTTTATGGGCCAGAAAGACGGGACCATAACCAGTGCAATTATTGTGGTAGTTGTGATGCTGATAAAATTAAAGCCCATTTTACTCTTAAGCTAGGGTCTGGAATGGGCCATGCCCCAAACCATCCCTGCTGATATTGTGGATAACTGGAGTGGAACACCAAAGCAGAAGATGTACAGCAACTATAAATTTTAATGTACAAATATGTTCTGTATGCATTCTACATGTTCACAACAACAATATTTCTAACATATGGGACTCCTGTTCACGAGCTAGCTTGCCAAATTTTCATGGTAGAAGTGTGATATCCCTGGAGAAGTTCTTGTAAGAAGTGATGGGAATTGTAGAAATCTGTAATTTGTGATTTCCTCAGAATCCTTCATTATGAATGAGTTTGGAAACTTGGCTTTCCCAAATGGCTGCCAAGGAGGAACGTGTAGGTGCAGAGAGTGTAAGATTTTGAAGAGTTAGCAAAAAACTCATCCAGTCCCTAAAATTTGTCTTTTGGGAGTGGCAAGAATGATATTTATGTTTTAATACCTCAACATCAGGGAGGGTAGATCTCAAATTATTCAATTGAGGTTGGTGACTTTTCAGCGGATGTGGATATTTTTCCCAAGACTCTTTTCAAGCTTTTTTGAATCTCAATTATTTGTCTTTGGCTATGGTGCCTTCTTCTAGACTGAGAGAATGGATGAGATCAACAGATTTTTTTTTCTATTGATACATTGAACGGCATCCATCAGTGCATCAAGTGGTCAGAAACAAGCTGTACTTACTGAGATCGACTTCTGTTGTATGCTAATTAATTTGTTAACATCTTTTAGCTTGCTCTCACATTCGGTCATGTATATAATTTCTAAACTCAGATAAATATAATGGGGTATTCTCTTTGCCCTCTATGATATTAGGAAGAGGCCTTTAGCAATGTGATATATACTGGATTTTAGTACTTTGTGACACATCAATTGTTAGTGATGTGGAACATCTGCCCCCTGTTTCTTTAACTTCTCCTCTGTCAGGAAAATGTTCCAAGCACAGCAAAAGAAATATCCATCATAAATAACTTATTTATTTGTACAAAAATATTAATTGTTGAATTTATCCAAAATTTTCCTGAGTGTCTGGCAGTTTGAACATTCAATGCTGGAAGATCTGATTAACAAAGGTCATAGAGAAGCAGAAAAGAAAATTGGTGCAGGAATAAAGGCATTTCAAGTGCAGATGAACTCGCTTTTCTATAGTCGGTGCTATTACATTATTAGAACGGATGGATCAATCACAGATTTTAGCTATAGGAAATGTGTGGATAATATTTCAGCATTGCCAGAAGAATTTCGAGCACGATCAGGTGACCTCAACTTACGTAACCTTAAACAACAGAATGTATGGCATGACAATAAAGGAAGAGGAAGCAAATTTGGTGGTGGGCAAAGAGGGGGCCATAGAACCAGCATGTTTTGAATTTTGTATATAATATCTTTGTATACTGGCAATGTGTGCTGGAATACCGAGTACAGGTTGCAATGTTATTGTACCATTTACTATATTCATTTCAGTTAATTGTACTGAATGCAGACATTTTGAATACATAAACATATATATACACATACATTAAAGAGGTATGTAGATGCATACATACATTGATAGGGAGGCGCAAGACTGGGTGGTACACAAAGGAGAAGCCCATTCACTTTTTGAACTCAAGTTTATAGAGTATTATTATTAGAAATTGTTTTTTTTAATATCTTTACTTAAATTTATCAGATCATATCATGTATGATTTTTCTCTTTGACTATGCCAATTATGTCCTGCCACAATTCTCAATTCATCTTGTTGATATAAGAATATGTGAACATTGTAATTATATGTAATTATTTGAGATTTCCTTGTCTTCCTTCATAATGCTATTAAGATATATGGTGGTCAATGGGCAAGGTCAATATTTGATTGCTTTGTCTCAATGTAGTAATGAGATTAGGCATTGATGGAATTGTTACATGATGGTGTGAGTAAATGTTACATAATCTATTTTAGCAAGATTAAGTTGTTTGCTTTTGTGTTTAAGACAGGTAACAATTCCAACATGGATAATATATTAAACTTAGTGATAGTGATTTTAGTGAAGGTAATGATAGAACAAATATCGTAAGGAGTGCGCAAAGAATGGACACATACCTACATCTATTTAGAGAATTTGTTATTGAACAAGGGCTCATTGCTCTTAAAAAATAAGCTCCATGTTCACATGGTGAAAACCAAAGTTGTGAAGTAGAAAAGGTAAAGGCTTGATTGGTTGTGTGCAACTTTGAATCTTGCTTTATTTGTCAACAAGGTCATAGGAAAAATGCCAAAAAAGAGAAAATACATTACCATCTAGCTTGCATCGTGCTCCATGGGAATACTTAATAGGTGTAAATATGTACACCAATGATGAGTTCCTCATATTTCAACAATTCATTAACAAACTAATCTCTCATTGGATGAAATAGAGGATGCCTCTCAAATAGGTGGGTTGCACCAAAAGCCCGAATCTCTCACCCTCTTCTTTTTGAAAGATGAGAGTGCATGACTACCTTACACGTAATGGTCACCTTGATTTTGTACGTCAACTTTGAACCAAAACCTCTAAACTATTACGTGCAACCCACCTTTAGAGGTTTTGGAAGAAAAACTTGATGCTACTTCTTGGTTTCGTGCCATTGTAATCATTTGAAGTGTCACAACCACTTTTTGTAGGGTTATCCCCTACATAGACGTAAACCTACTCTTCAGTCTTTGTGGCCTTGTTGTCAAGACCTCTAGTTTAATAGACATGTTTTGTCTTTGCAACTTGACCCAATAAAAAAAACATTGTAGTCCTTTATCAAACGTGATAGAACAAATACCATCTACCATTTGTATCTCGAATTCATCATAAGTAAAATTAGTATTCAGTTAATGTTTTGTTTGATTTATGACCATAATTCTGTTAAGATAAACCATCTTTCTTGTGAGTTCTAACTCTAATTAACTCCACAACTTTGGCAGAGGATGAAAAATATATGCCTAATGTTAGAAATATAAGGTGTGTTGGCAATGCCAATTATATAATCTCTCTTGATGGCGATGATTTGTAAGGGGAAACCTAGGTGAGCAAAATGCTTCAAGCTCTTTATGGTCTTTTTATTGTGTTTGGGAATACCCTTTTATGACAAAATCCTCTTTCCAGTCTAGTTTTTTGGGCACCAAGATTACCATTTATGAAAACCAGTTACCTATGGGTCCTACTTCGACTCAAACTGAACCAAACCATTAAGCCACGGTTTAATTGTTTATCATTTGCATTTAATTTGGTTTGGTGTTCAAATATCATTAAACAACTTGGTTTGGTTTAGTACTAGTGATAGCCAAAATTTGCCAAAAGAATTCGGCGAATTATGGTTGAAAGAGGCCAAAATCTATAGTTATTGTTGGTCTATCTCGTACACAAAGAGGTGATTGCTTGATATGGTTAGTTGTTGATCTTTTAACAAAGTTAGCCGAACTCATTCCATCTAACAACTTATCATTTGGCTTACCAATTTGTTCATGAATTGTTTTGATTTTCAGGGGTTATGAATTAATAGTCAATATTAAATTTTCAAAATTTACAAGTGATTTTTGGGCTCAGGATGTATGTATGTATGTATGTACGTATGTATGTGTATGTGTATGTGTATGTGTATGTATTGGTCTGCTGTATGCAACAGAGGAGTCTCTGTCTCCTCCCTGAATCCCTTCACTGTTTCCAGGATGCCGTCTGACAAGCAGAAGCGTTTTCGGAAGAGAGTATCAGACGAGAATGGAGTCTCTGAAGACGAAGACGAGAGGAGGTACGTACACCGCTTCCTGTTTTCAAACATCAGGCTAGTTTTATGCTGAAAATCTTAGAATATGTTATTTGGCTCTACACCGCTTCCATGCCATCTAACATCTACTAACATATTCTAAAGCTATATTTGCCTTAGAACCACAGTAAAATACTAAGAATCATGAACCAGCTGCATAGATCCTGGAGATTAGCTGAAGGCAAAGGCCAAAGAGACTCAAATCCTTTTCTTGAACAAACATTGAACTAATTTAGGAGTTCTTCATTTCTTGAATTTTTAAGAATTATCTGCACAACTTGATATCTAGTTGCTTATAAATTTGGTAAATATTCTGGAATTTCAAGTTTTCTTCATTTCTTTGATATTATGGTCAGGCTTACATTAGAGGAAGTCAAGTTTCTACAAAAGCAACGAGAGCGAAGATTTGGAGTTCCAAGCGGACAATTGATTCCGCCAGTGGGTGGACTAATCAAACCACAAGACAAGGTTGATGGTGAAGGCAAGAAGGAAGAGCTTGTTTTGCAAGACACATTTGCACAAGAAACGGCAGTTACTATTGAAGATCCGAATATGTATAATTTCATACTATTCATATCTATAATTTGTATATTTTATGTGTGCCTGAAGCATGAGTTTGAGGCCTGAAGTATGTTGGAATGCCTGTTGGTAGAGACATCACAAGTTGTATGACAAGCTAGTTACTTGTATCTATGTGCATAGTATAGGCACACTTGTTCAGGGGGATTAGGAAAGGGTCTAGAGCATAGGATATGCATATGCCGAGTGGCAGCAAGCTTCACCGGTGGACAAGGTGCAGGTCATTGGTTGGGGGAATAAACATTGGGTTGTGATCAAGTTGTTAACGTTGGTATTAGAGCCGTGTGATTCTGCTAGAATGCTGATTTCAGGGCCAATGATCAGATCAACATCTGGATGCTTATAACATGTTTTAACTATGAGGTGTTTCTAATATATATTGAGATCTGATTGTTGTAACCTGGACAGGTTAACTTATGTTGAGCAAGAACTAGCCAAGAGGCAAGGCAAGGATTTGGGAATCAAAACAGAAGAAATTAAACCCATTGAAGATGATTTATATGTTATTCCTGAGCATCTCAAGGTAAGGATGTTTTTTTTGTAGGAGAAAAATAATAGAATGTGACCATTGTGAAACCTAAACAAATACATGGAATATTATTTCTGAGAAAGGGCTTCAATATTATTTCTGGTACCTTCAATCATGTGGCTACAATATTGTCAACGAAACCACTGCAGTATTGTATTAGAGGAACTCAAATACAATATTGCAGTGGTTTAGAATACATCACATGTGTGATTTCAAATTATACGTGGATAATAGGGACAGCTTAAGTAATAATGGATGCTGAATGGTGCATTTATATTCTCAAATTGATATGCTCTGCAAATGTCCTCACGTGTGTGATTTCAAATTATACGTGGATAATAGGGACAGCTTATTTAATAATGCTGCAAAAGTCTGGTAAAACATTTTGTAGGTTCTCATATCTCTGGAGCAGCCCAGGAAAGTTGTTCTTGATATGTGCGAGTATGCATTATGTATTCTTTTAGTTCAACTGTCCATCTTCCCCTTTCAATATGTTATCCATGTGAGCATGAATGAAGAGGGGCTGTCCATTTGAAAATAACTTCAAAATTTATCAGGTTCGCAGAAGAAATTCTGAAGAAAGCTCGACCCAATGGACCACTGGCATTGCAGAAGTTCAACTCCCAATAGAGTAAGAGATCCGATTCTAATTGAATAATTCATCTGGTTTAGGTTATTTCTCTGTAGGATTATAGGCTTGCACATCTCTGGGTGCAATTAGATAAGAATGAATAAGTTGTATCTCGTATGTAGATTCAAATTGAAAAATATTGAGGAAACTGAAGCTGCAAAAAAGCAATTGCAAGACAAGAGGCCTTTTGTAGGCAGAGGAAGGTAATGGAACTTCATTTCTTCCAAACTTCTGAAGGAAACTTTTCATTACACATTCTCATTATCTTTTTAACAGGGCTGCCCAGTCGGGTATACCAGCAAGTTATAGTGCTGATTATTTCCAACGGGGTCAAGAATATGCAGAAAAACTAAGAAGAGGCAAGTTTGAGATGGAAATGATACTTTTATAATCACAGACATTCTATTTCTAGGCAATGTTAAGAAGGTCATCCTTTGAATATTTCAGATCATCCTCAATTGTACAAGGAGAGAGGAGATACACAAGATAGTGAACGACACAAAGGAGAGAACTCTACAGAAGGTAATAGTGGAAACAGACGACAAGCTGCAACTGATGAAATCATGCTGGAACGTTTCCGGAAGAGAGAAAGGAGCCGATTGATGAGGCGTTGAGAAGTTTGATATGGAGAATAGATGCACAAAACTTCCTTGTATCTGCCTGGGTCATCATCTATTTAATGCGAGTTGTGAGTTAGAGCACATTATTGGAAGCAGTATGGCAAAGCCTAGCTTCCAAAATAGATATGAAAGCTGGAGGAGTCTTTCATGCAAATCAAGCGTGACAGGAGATGTAAAGATCAATTTCTCATGTGTTATGAGTTTCCATGTATGATGTAACTTGAATTCTCTGCATGATCTCTTGAAACAGACCTGTTTTGCATATAATTTACAATTCTTTCCCCTCTTGATTATTTTGCCATTCCAAGTTTGTTCAAAATTTATACTATAAATATTGGTCTTGCTCTTGATTCCATAGGCCAATGAACATTTTCATGAAACTGATTTCTAAAATAAAATACCGCTGCCCATTTATACAACATAAGATAGTATGTCTTGTATATTGGCTGGAACAGTGTCTTCAGGTTAACTTTGGTTTTGAGGATTATCATTAAACTAAAAACAGCATAAAGTTAAAGGGTTGCATGACTTTAATTTATTATTTTCATATACTTTGTCATATTTTGATATACATATTCTCCTTTCTTATTGACTGTATTCTAGATTACTGAGCCTCGTCATCATAATATGTGAGAGGTTCTGCGCATTCCAACAGTGGAATGGATTTATTTGGAGAACTAACGTTTTTCTTCCAACATGGTCTCCAATAAGATGTTACTGCATCTCTTCCTTGGCATTAATGAACTCTGCTTTGATTCCATGGATTTGCATTTGGACCAGTTCTAGCTTGTCATAATAGGTCAAGATCTGCCCATTCCAACAGTGGTGTACATTTACTGGGAGAACTAACGATTCTCGTCCAACATGGTCTCCAATAAGATGTTACTCCATCTCTTCCTTGGCATTAATGAACTCTGCTTTGATTCCATGGATTTGCATTTGGACCATTTCCAGCTTGTCATAATAGGTGAAGCTCTGCCCATTCCAACAGTGGAGCACATTTACTGGGAGAACTAACTTTTTTCTTCCAACATGGTCTCCGATAAGATGTTACTCCATCTCTTCCTTGGCATTAATGAACTCTGCTTTGATTCCATGGATTTGCATTTGGACCAGTTCTAGCTTGCTACCACAAAAGCCTTGCATTGATCAAGAAGATGCTTCCTGTGGAAAGAGTAATTCACCAAGTCACCAAAACAGGCAGGATCACTTGTCCTTAGAATCGCTTTACTAAATCCATATATTAGAGTACCCTTATCTTCCCAATATGATAAATAGCCTAATCTTGGCTTGTGTACATTTATGTATGTAAGAGACGTTCATGCCCATTCCTTTCTTCTGTTATAGATATTAAATTAAGTTCATCATCTGCCCTTCCCAAGATTGCATACATATTTGATAGCATCACATAAGGTGAATCAGTATCTCCATTTGATTCAAAACAGAACTTCGAAATATGTTCTCCATATTCCAAATTTCCATGCATAATGCATGCACTAAACATGGATCGACATGCAAGAGTAACCCTCTGAAAGGGCATAGAGCTTATCAAAACTTTTGCCTCATTTAGCTGGCCCGCACGTCCTAAAAGGTCAACCATGCATACATAATGTTCTGATTCAGGAAGAAAGTCGTATTTATTTCTCATGTAATGAAAGAAGTACCAGCCATCGTCAACCATGCCAGCATGATCAAATGCAACTAGCATGGAGATGAAAGTGATGCAACTCGGTTTAGCCATATTCATCTCAAATTGTTTGAAAAGTCTTTTAATTTCGTTTTCATTTCCATTATGTGCATATACACTAAGCATGGCATTCCACATGCCAATATCACAACAAGTGAGAGTTGAAAATACCTTGGAAGCATCCTCTATGGTCCCACCTTTTCCATATACGTCCATAATGCCAGTTCCTATCAATGTATCTTGTTCCAATTTCATCTCAACCACAGCAGCATGAATGATGAAGCCAACTTCTACTGCTGTTAGACATGCACAAGCATTAAGGATGCAAACAAAGGTAATAGTGTCAGGATTGATGCCATTGCACAACATATCAGAGAATTGATTCAGAGCCTCCTCGTGAAGTTGATTCTCAGTGAGGGCAACAACCATGGAAGTACAAGATATAGCATCTTTACGAGGAATATTTTCAAAAATTTTCTTTGCATCAGACAGGGAGCCACATTTCCCATACATATTGATTAGGGCACTAGCCACCATTATGTCATGTATTCTCCCCCTCTTAGCAATGGCACCATGGATTTGCTGCCCATCTTCAAGGGAAATCAAACCATTGCATGCGTCCAGGGCACATAGAAATGAAATGTTACTTAATTTTATGCCCATGTATTCCATCTTATAAAAACGATTTAAAGCATCCCTAAAGTCTCCAGTTTGCACCAATGTTGTCATCATTGCATTCCAGCACACAACATCATAAGAAGGTGTCATTTCAAAAACCTTTCTTGCATCTTGCGCTCTTCCATTCTTGCCATACATATTGATTAAGGCACTAACAATGACAAGTTGGCCATCATCACCACTTTCCAGTATGGCACCATGAAGCAAATTTCCTTGCTCAAATGCCATCAGTTTTGTACATGCATTGATAATACATGCATAACTGGAATCATTTGGTTTGAGGTCTCTTTGCACAAGTTGAAGAAAGAAACACAGTATCTCTTTGTGGTATCCATGGTCAGAGAGTGCTCCAAGCATTATATTCCAAGAAAGATCATCATGAGCACTTAGTCTGTCAAAGATTCTCCATGCATCATGGATATATCCACATTTGATGTACATACTAAGAAGAGCATTTCCTAGCATGCCATCCTCTGCATGGTCACTATCAACAACAGCAGCATGCACCAGCAAGCCATCTTTTGCATCTTTCAAGCCTGCACATGCATCTACTATACAGACAAAGGTTATATTATCCGGTATAATGCATTCATTTTGCATACGGAAAAAGCAAAGAAGTGCGTCTCTGAAATATCCATGTCGTGAGAATGCAGCAATCATGGCAGTCCAGGAGATGTTGTCATGGAAAGACAATCTGCTGAAAACCCTCATTGCATGTGAAACACTCCCACACCGTGTGTACATATTTATTAACGGAGTGTTCAAAACCTTGTGATGTTCACATCCTGCTCCTAAAATGGTTGTATGGATTACCTGCCCCTCTTTTAGCGTACTTGTGTTGGTACAAGCATGCAAAACGTATACATATGTCATGCTGTTTGGCTCAATGCCTTCACAGTGCATTTGACGGATTAGTAATAGGGCTTCTGTTTCATGACCATTTTGCACAAGAACTGCAATCATTGTGTTCCAACATATGGCATCTTTAAATTGAAGACCCTCAAACACTTTTTTTGCATCAGAGATATAACCGCACTTCCCATATAAGCCTATGAGAGCAGTTTCTACTACCATGTATAGAATATCACCACTATTGACTATGGCAGAGTGTATTATCCTTCCATCGTCAAGAGTGCCTGCAATAGTACATGCATTGAGGGCACAAGCATAGTTA